>NC_134484.1:476056823-476356823 GCF_040206685.1 Ascaphus truei | reverse complement strand
CAGCTATTTTCCACATCCTCTTCCAGCATGGGTTGCAGATCTTAGATTATTTTTTGTATTCCTCTAGGGTTGTATGTGGCCACTAGTGGTATGCGTGTGGTAGGTTCTCTCTGTCTGTATTGTAGTAGGTGTTCTCGTGGGGCTTTTAGTGCAGATGTAATCATTCTGGCAATGGTCTTTGGTTTGTATCCCTTTATTGTTTATTGAAAAATTGACATGACAGTAGAGTCCTGGTGGATCCTCCAATGCATTTCATGCCGAAGCGCTATGTCCTTCGTTTTGGACATGGTTATCTGGGGTGGCTCTCAGTCTTACACGGACATTATAGAGACTGATCATTCATATTTGGGGATGATTCAGCCTTACCAACATCTGGTCTAATACTCTGAGCACCGGATTAGGTGACTGTTTCATTAGTCACCACACAATTCCCCTTACACAGTTGTTCTATTACTAACTTTTCCTGAGCTAACCTCTACCCTGTTAGCCTTACATAAACTAGGACACTATCCAGACCTTAATTACCTGGCATATCCATGCAACTATCGTATTACTGTATTCCTGACATTAGTTACCTGAAATATCACTGCGACTAACTTATTACTCCTATTTAAACCTTAGTTACCTGACATATCACTGCAACTATCTTTTTACTCTTGTTCAAACCTTAGTTACTTAATATATCACAGCAACTATCGTATTACTCTTACAAAAAGTATGTTGTATAGACAGCACTACCGTACGTAAATCTATGATACAGATATAAGTATGTTGTGGGTGCGCGGGAACAATTCATAGACCCCTGATCTCTTCTAAGTAAACTATAGAACACACCAGGTGTTCCCAGTACTCCAAAAAAACAAGAGAACTAATAAAGCTTAGAGATAATATTATGTTTTCACAGAGAAAAAAACATGCTACAAAACAGGTGGTAAATGAAATGCAGGTATAGAACCTGAAAGGTAGGAGAAGTGGTGAGTGAAGGGGGGTGATATCACTGATAATGTAGGGGTGGGGTAGAAACAGTCCCTGATGGGGAAGGATATCTGTGTAGAAAGATGTGGGGGTCAACGTTTCGGGGTATTATAACCCTTCTACACTGCCATTCCCATAGCCTCCACAGAGGGGGAGTATGTTACTTCCCAACTCCCTCACAACTCTATCCTAATTTAAAAACAAAAGTGAAGGGTACACACAGCTATGTAAGCAGGCAAATGCAGACAATTTTACATGAAGTGGAATCTGTCATATAGCCTGTGCGTAACCTTATGTAATAGGCACCTGACACACCACAGCAAAATAAGGGGGAACACACAGCTATGTAAGCAGGCAAATGCCTATACATATATATTGTTTTCCTCTCCTGTGTGTATACAAGCTTTACAGGGTCAGGCTTTGGTCCCACTGCGGCCAGCGGCGCGCATGGCTGCGGACCACCAGCTGCTTGCCTCTGTTCTTGAAGTCCCCGCTGGCTCCTTCCGGCGTGGCTGACTGCATGGTGTGACGCGTCAGCCAGCCGGAGCTACAAGGAGCTTGTGATTTAGGCGAGTGCCGCGCCAAGTGGCCAATTCGATTTCCCCCCCCCCCCTGCTCCGATCCCCCCATTCCATTCACCCTCCCGTTCTGATTTCACCCCTCTGATTCCCCCCCTGCTCCGATCCCCCCCGTTCCATTCACCCCCCTGCTCCGATTTCCCCCCTCTGCTCCGATCCCCCTTCCAATTCTCCTCCTGCTCTGATCCCCCTCCGATTCACCCCCCGTGTATATTTGTGTGTGTGTGTGTGTGAGTGCCTGTGAGCCTGTGAGTGTGTGTGAGTGCCTGTGTGTGTGTGTGTGAGGGTGACTGTGTGTGTGAGGGTGCCTGTGTGTGTGAGGGTGCCGAGGGGCGGAGGGGGCCGTGGGTGCCATGGGGCTGAGGGGGCCGAGGGTGCCATGGGGCTGAGGGGGCCGAGGGTGCCATAGGGCTGAAGGTGCTGAGGGGCGGAGGGTGCCGAGGGGCGACTGCAGTGTTGCGCTGTGGGGCGGTCTCGCCCCCTAACATCATGGCCGTGCCCCCCCACCCATTTTGGGCGCGCCCCCCGCGCCGGGAAAAAATTCACTGCAGATCGTGGTGCAGTGAATTGCACGCGCCGCCGGCAAGCAAGGCGGCCGTGCGGGCGCGTGCAGCGGGGCCTTAGCCTCATGGTATCTGCAACATAGTTTAGGAGTCAGAAATGTCCCAACTCCAAAAGCCGCTACAGAAAGACACGATTCCATCAGATGACCAGCAACCACTTTTTTTAACCCAAGTCCACAGATGACCAGATCGGAGGTAAGCAAGAGAAGACAACAAAACCTTGACAAAGAAACACGATGCACATGCTGTTTGTTTGTTTTTTTTCCTTCCATATTTGCACTCCTTTGGAACATTGTAAAAAACTAGAATCGAAAAATATCATGGGCGGTGGACCAGCTTATATCAGAGAAGCAATGTCTCCTTCTGGAAAATATGCTAGAGATACTGTACAGTATACAAGATATGTGTTTTAAAACTGTTTTCAGCAAGTAACCAGATAATAACAAGAATTGTAAGTGTTTTACTAACAATTTCAGTATTGTGCTCAGTTCTGTAGAATAGATGTATATTTGTTTGCAGGCACTGAATGGATAGATTTCACCAAAAATATATAGGTTAATAATAGATAGTACAATTCAGATACATGCACGATAGTTCCGGTACCGTGTCTATTGGAGTAAGATGTGTGTACTCCATAACTGGTATATGAAGGTGTCAGAATAGAATATTACCAAAGATTATACACCACGTGGTCCCTAGGTTAAAACAGTTAAGCAAAGCGCGTGTAATCAGTTCATTCAGAGCCCAAAGCATCACTTATTAAATTTTGCAAATACAGTTGTGTGAAAAAGACAGTACACCCTCTTTGAATTCTATGGTTTTACATATCAGAACATAATAACACACATGGCTTCTCCATTTTGGCTTTATTTTTGTTAAATAAATCATGACACGGTGTACAGGCATACCCCGCATTAACGGACGCAATGGGACCGAAGCATGTATGTAAAGCGAAAATGTACTTAAAGTGAAGCACAACTGTTTCCCACTCATCGATGCATGTACTGTACTGCAGTCATCATATACGTGCATAACTGATTTAAATAATGCATCTGTAACAGGCTCTATAGTCTCCCCGCTTGCGCACAGCTTCGGTACAGGTAGGGAGCCGGTATTGCTGTTCAGGACGTGCTGACAGGCGCATGCGCGAGCTGCCATTTGCCTATTGGGCGCAATGTCCTTACTTGCGAGTGTACTTAAAGTGAGTGTCCTTAAACCGGGGTATGCCTGTAATGTGTTGTTGTTCATCTGAGGTTGTATTTACCTAATTTTAAGACCTGCTAAGGAACAGGTGATTGTTATTATGTCCTGATATGTAAAACCATAGAATTCAAAGAGGGTGTACTTTCTTTTTCACAGGACTGTACAGTATATATGTAACGGATTTTCTGGCCTAGCCTGACCCACCCAATCTCACATTGGCCCCTGTGGTCTAACCAGTCCCCATTACAGTGTAGTGTCTGGTGGTCCACCTGTTGGCAACAGGACTCCTGAGTCTCCCGCATGATGTTGTGTGGGGATCGCCAACCCAGACAGGCAGCTGAGGTAGTGTGCTTGAGTCCTACCTATATCCAGTGCAGCGCCTCCACCTCATCAGGATCCCCGCGTCCGCTTGTGGATGGTCCTGGTGAGGAACTCCTCTGTGGTGCACTCCTCTGTGTAATCACTCCACACTTACACACGAGGGTATGGTTTAACAGGATCATCTTTATTGACTTGCGGCGGGCCAGCTGCCCCTCACAGTGGGTGTACTTAGCCTCTCATGTTCATCGCACTTCCCTTTGAAAGGTGTCCTTCCCCAAATTGGTGGATTCCCTATCTCCCCTTAGGGAGATAGTCCCTGTGCCAGGTCCCTGGTCACAGTCTTATAAGCTGTCTCCTCCCAAGCCTGCACTCAGACTTGCTCCTTGTCTCATAGTCTCTTACATAATCTTCCAACAGCTTAGCAACAACTTCCAACACTCCTCTGATGATCTCTGAACACACACTGAAGAACTAACTTTTGAGCAGTGCTTTGCCTTATGTATCCTCTGGGGGCTGGCACAACTCTGACATCACTAATCATGGATTCAGAGCATGTGACCACTCCCATCCATACATAGGGCACCTCACCAGGGTGTGAGGGCAAACCTCCATAATTACTGCTGGCATGCCCATAACTTACCAGGCCTTACTGTCAGCAGGAGAGATGACTGTAGCCATTTTACAGCATGGTTACATATATATATATATATATATATATATATATATATATATATATAAAAATACAGTGTTTAGATTACAGAAAAAGTATTACAAGAACATACAATCCCCTCTTTCTCTCTCTGCTGATCTCTCTCAATGCAAACCTCTCTCTTTGCTTATCTCTCTCCTTCCCCCCTCTCTGTGCTGATCATTCTCTCAATCGCTGATCTTTTTCTCTCCCTGTGATGATCTCTCCCCCCACCCTCCTCTCTCGTTCTCTCTGCTGATACTCAGCATTGCCAGTTTTCACTGCCTTTATTGTAAGGAGGGATCTTTTTTTGTTGTTGCCGGCGGGTACTTTTTATTTTGAACAAATTTATATTTTAGGACACACTTTCGAGAGTTAAACGCTTTTGCTCAGGTCAAACAATGCCAATTTACAAAAGATGTCATGAGATTAACACACATAAAATCCAAGATAACAATCTAAGGCACATGAAGGAGAGAAGGATTGGCAGAGGAAATAGTAAATAAACAGAGAAATGAATGAAAGGAATAGCGAGGAATGTGGAGAGCATGTAGGACCAATGTAGTATCCTTTGAAGGGTTTGACTGGTTTCACCATTGTAGTATCCTTGTTCACATTTGCTGCATTGAGTCATATATATACCACATTCCTGGATCTGCAGCAGTATGATCCTTTGACATTTGATGTTTTCTGTTTGTGACCGGCTGTAAGAATTGTTTAATCTGTATCCATACAGTAAAAAGTCTAATGAAACATCTTCCGTACAGTACCAAGTCATACTACACTTGTATTAGCACACCGAGTTTATTGAAAGGGAAGTTACTCCAAGGAAGATCTGTGTGTCAGAATCGTCCTTCTTTCAATGGCGATCCTCATCGACATGACAGCCGAAGCTAAAAAGAATACATGAGTCTGGAGACATGGAAGTGAAGTAAGACTTTATGGGTTTTGGGGGACAGATGGAACCCCTATAGCAAGGAATTGTGGGATAGCAGACCGAGCTAAGCGGTTATCTAGGGACAGACAGACACCTCCAGTGAGTAGACATACAAGAGCTTGGTTGTGAGTATTAATAAAGTGATAGTGGACATAAGGTACTGAGTTGTGATTAACTCCTATGTGGTATTTGTATTCAAGGGATCTGATCACTCCTAAGAATACAACATGAAAGTTATTAAGAAATGCATTAGGATGTTTAGCACATGTCCATGTGTAGTTGACCCCACTTCAGTGGTTAAACAGTTTTCATCCCTGTTTCTGTCAAGATTGCAGTTATGATATAAAAAGGTGATAAAGTGAACTGTGAAAATATTTTGTCCATGTGTTACCATGGTGCATGTTATAGCTGAAAAGGCAAAATTAAAATAGGCTAAAGAGCCTTTATTTTTTAAATTATTTATTAAATAATAATAAAACATGAGAATTGTAAGTGTGAGGAAGCACAGTATGCAATTGGCTGGTTATCCGAGGAAAATGTGGAATTTCAGGATCCTTTAAACGTATGCTCAGATTTATGGTCAGTTCTCTGAAAAGTACCAAAAGCAGGATTCAATTAAAAAAGTAAAAATGTTATTTAACGCTGAATTCCACACCTGTGTGCACAGGAGTTGTGTGTGTGACGGGGGTTAAAACATGACACACTTACCCTGCAGAATCCTGAAAATTTGCATTAACTCCACAAAAAACATCATAATTACGCTTCCATCACCAAGAATAATATAAGGTCTTATCGTCAGGAGTTCTTGGTCCCCAGTCACATAGAAAAAGACGTAATTAACACAAAAATCCAATGCAGCAAAATGTGTCTGAAAATGGGGTTAATCTGTACAAAAGATTCTCAGTTCAATTAGAGCCCAAAGACAGTACTTATTATATTTTGTATTTAATATCCAAAAATAGTACAGTTCTTGGTTACAGAAAAAGAACGTTACAAGCACATACAATAGATAAATGCAGTTTGATAAAATTACAAGGTATAAAAACAAGGTAGAGTGTATACAAGGTATCGAAATCCTAGATACGTTACCACATACTAAATTCCTTCAAAGAGCTCATGAAGTTGGCATCTGAGAATTTCTGTTTTATTTTGCATAATAACCCTCTTCTGTTGAATTCTAGTTTTGATATCTCAAATGCAGGATTTTTATGCTAAAAGAAATGTTCTCGGCCACAGCCCTTTGGTGGGTGTGTCTTCACTCTCTCAAATCTCTTGTGATATTTATGGCTGGGAAAGAATTATTTGGTCATTTGAAATGCCTCGGCTTAGAAAATGCTATCCACGTCATTGGATTTGTATGATTAAAGTACACATGTGGACCTCTATCTTGATAGGGATCATTTTCATGAGGGTGAAATATGAATCGAACATGCAACATGGACGAACCTGCCATATGTGGTATAATTTCATAAACGTGACTTTGCCTGTCACAAATCCATAATTTCTTTACCTCATGAGGTACATCATATTTTAATTATCTTACATTTGATAAATCTTACAACAAAATACTTGCCGCTCAACCAAAATGAATGTGTACAGTGAAAGAAAGTTAAACACCTTTTTGTTTCACTTTCACTGTACATATACCTCACATACATAAGATGTTTTCTTTGATGCAATAAAGTTTATTTTATTATGTTCTGTTGATCCAATAGGATGGCCCTATGAGGGGATATTTACACCCCTGGATTAATATATCCGGTACATGTTATTTCATGAGTGCATCACAATAGGGATTCTTTTTGGTTGATCCTTCTTTTGATCAACCTTATTTGTATATATTTTATAAATCTGTAAGATAATGGAGAGTACTCTCTCACCTTTAGTCTGTGTATCCAGGCCGCCTCAGGAATTTTCATGGTTCTTCCTTTGAATGTACTTGGGTCAGATCAAATCACAACTGTCCTAAGATGGCCATAGGTCACATAGGTCTTCATCTTGACGTTTAGGGGCAAGCAGGTTTAACCCTTAACGCACTGTGCAAGGCTTCCCCTACAGTCAGATCTCCCCCCTCAAGACGAGACCCCTGGGCTGGCCTCCTGGGTCAATGGGAGTCCGAGGCTAGTGGGGCATTTAAAGATTTTCTGATTTTGTCCCCAAGAAAGGCCCTTTCCTTTTTGTGGGGAACCAAAGCTAAAATGGTCTTTCCAGTCCAAAGAAGCAAACCTTCCACAGCACCCATTTTAAGGAGAAGTACAGCACTCTTTTTTTTTTGTCTAAAACCCTTGATGGTTCCAATACTCCCTCTTCAGAAACAAGCTTGACGTTCCCCGATTTCTCTGCTGTACCTGGTATAACCACTGCGGATTTTTATACTTCCACTTCAAAAACAAGCTTGCTTTTCCCTGACTCCGCTGCAGTATTTGGTGTAATCACTGCTGGTTCTAGGACTCCACTTCAGAGACAAACATATATTTTCCTGATTACTTTGCAGTGGCTGGTGCGACCATTGATGACTCTGAGTTTCCCATTTCAAAGACGAGCACTTCCCATGGTTTTTTCTTCATTTTGTGATTCCCCTGCAATGTGTTTTATCCTTATTACTGATTCTAAAGCCTAATCTTTGAAAGCTAGTTTCCCTTTTTCCTGACTTCCCTGCTGTACTTGATACACTGGCGACACACTTTATTCGAGCTCGGCTAGTCCCACGAATTCGGGTATACCCGGGTGTATTGAGGTTTGTGACTGTTTTCTGCCCGAGTGCATTGAGGTATTTTCCAGGCAGGGATTGAAGCATTTTATTCCCGCTGGCTGCAATACTGCACAGTATATATATATACTGCATTACAATTCATGAATTTATGCCATCTGGTAGACACGCGAAGCATTGCAGCCTATTAAATCCTAATCATTATCATTTAACAGATCAGCCGCCCGTCAGCCAGGCATGAACCCAGGCTGGGAAGGCAAACGCAACGGGGCTTGTCAGAGGTGAGGAGCGGCGCATTCCAGGTATCTGCCAGGTACATACCGGGTATTTGCTCGAATAAAGTGTGTCGGTGCAGTAGCTCTACTGCCGACTAAGGCTGCGCTTATAGTGCCGGCGACAGCGACGCCGTGTCGCACCAAAACAAAAGCATTGCCACTGTCGCGTGCGCTTATATAGTAGGAACGACACGACAGCTTGGTCGCGATCGCTGGAAGTCATCTCAATTTGATTTTTCCAGCGACTGCAGCCTGACGTCGCCGTCACGATAAGCGTAGCCCATGGTTCCTGCTTTAAAGACACATTCACTTTTCACTGGTTTTCCGGGGGTGTTTGGTTTCCCTATTTCTGATTCTATGGCTCCCACTTTAAAGACACGTTTGTCTCTCAATGACTCAGGTGCAGAGGCCGAGATACCCATTTCTGATTCTACGTGTGATGGGCACAGGAAACATATAGATGTTTTGAGCAATAAGTGTGAGCACGGTACCGCGGATGCTTCAGAGCTTCCCAAGGTAAAGAGGAAGAAAAAGAAGAAAAATGGTCTTCCGCTTACTGGGGAGGCTGCATAAAAAAATTGAAGCTGAACCTGCAACATTAGGATGCATACATCAGAAAACAGCAGAGATGTGCTTCAACAATAGAACGACAATCAGAATCGTCACAGTAGTGGCGGCAAAGGAGGAGGTTGGGCAAAGGAAAGATGAAGCATTAAACCGTGCTAAAGATACTTTAGTTCATGCACTTCAAATCTGCAAGGGATGAGATGGATGGTCTATAGGGACGATTGGATAAAGAACAAGAAACCAAGGCAGAGCTACAGAAGTGTCTGTCCACAGCGATCACCAAGAGTGTATTTTTGAAGAAGGAAAGACATCAGTTGGAGAGACACTTGGAGGACATGTCGAATAATCTTGGGAGTTCATACATTGTTGCTGCTAAGAATCAGAGCCTCTTTAACCAACTTGGCACAGCTCATCAGCTTTATCGCCGGAAAAAAGCAGCCTGCATTCTTCCGTTAATTTGGTGAATGCAATGACAAAGGAGAAGGTATTAACAGTTGAAGCAATGTGTGATTGCAGTCCAGTCAAATGTTAGAAAGTTTCAGCAACAAAGATGCTAGAATATGGATAAAGCCGCTAGTATGATTCAGTCCGGATACAGATCCTGCGTCATAACCAAGCAAGCTGTGCGTTCCCATTGGCGCATTTACAATGATGTCTCATTGCTACAGTCTGCTTTCCATCAAATGCTGAAAAGAAGAACCAAGTTACGGCTGAGAAGTGGAGCACAAATCCAGCCATTCCAGCATGCACACATAATCCAAAACAGATTCCTTGCTATGAAAGCTGTTGCTTTAAAGATTCAGTCTTTGACTAGAATGAGACAGAGATGTATCTTCTATCGCACGATGAGAAAGGAGTTACTGGTAGTCCAGCCGTGGTTTCGTCTGAATAAATATATCGAGAAAGAGAGGCTCAGGACTACAAGTCTGCCGACTGCAAAAGGAGATGCCATGGGGTGCAGTCTTAGTTGATGAGAGCTCTGCCAAGTTTGAGCTGCTGATGATCAATGATGCGGAGACAGACGCAGATGGTCACTCCAGCAACAGGGAAGAGGAAACAGCACGATGACTAGGAGAATTCGCCGTCAAACAAGTGGAAGATGAGTTTGAGCGGGAAGTCCTCTGCAGGGTTAAAGAGTCTAATCACCTCACTAATTCCTTTGTAGAGCCTGATGTTCCCATTTCTGATCCTAATACTCCCATTTCAAGTTTTGTTTTCCGCTCACAGATCACCTGGCATCGGGGCGGATGCATCCTAACACTCAATTGCTCCAAGGTACTGCCCTTCTACTGACGGCCAATCCAATGGCAAAGAACTATCTCGTCTCTTAGCCTATCACTGATAAATGGATATATGTAACTGGACTAGACTTGCTAAGAGGATTGTATCTGAGCCTTCCATTAGACCCCTTCAGGTCACTGCAAATGCTGTCTTTTGGGCAGATTCCATCTGTGGCAGAGCATCATTATGAACTTCTGCGTGCTGACCTGGAGTGGCTTCCCTGGAACTTTTGCCTTATGGTTTTGACAAACCCTATGTGCCTCCGGGGTCGTGCTCTGGTGTTTCTACAAAGAAATTTGCATCCAGCTTTTGGCCAGCCGATGGGTTTATACAGCCTGTGCCTGGGTCCCCAGCCTCGGTGCCACTCTGCATGTCCAAATATTTAGATTCTCATCATGAACTGGTATCTATGAATATACAATCGTCTGAGAAGCGTCTTTGCCTGTGATATCATTTGTGTCTTCTTATCATGCTTTCAAGTCTGGTACCCATCCGAGTCGGTTCCATTTCAAGTCAGCTACATGTCCGAGATGGTTCCATTTCAAGTCCACTACCCATCGCAGATGGTCCCATTTCAAGTCTGCTACCTGTACCTGACTGGCCCACGTTAAGTCAGCTTTCCATGGAGGACACCCTGCCAAGCCTGGAGGACCATCCGGAGGATGTCTCTTGAGAGGGAGGAGTTATGTCAGGGACATCCCTAACATATCTAATAGTTCTTGCTCCTAGTCTCAGGTCCCTTGCATGTCCACCGAGAATGCTGTTGCCCCTGCCTTGACTGGGATCCCCGTTTCCTCTTGCACTGTATTAGGATTCTCTCCGCACCTGTCTTCTGTCCAATTCCCTGTCTTTATAAGTCTTCTGTTTTTGTTTAGCCTTTTCCATTGTTTTGTATTGCTAGCAACCCTTGCCTGCAATTGCCTGTATCTTGTTTGGGTTGTATTTAGTAGTTCATAATTAAATGTCCTTGCCTAGTTTGGCATTGCCCTTCTTTGCATCCCAGTCCTGTACCTGTGTCCCAGTCCTGTTTCTGCTTACTTTGCTGCCTGTCTGTGACAACTGCTAGTGACCCCAATGATGCCTCTTTGCTGCCTGCCCTGACCTGCCTGTGATCCCATTTGCCTTCATTCCTCACCTCGCTGTACAAACCACCAAGATCCTCTCTTGCTTCAGACACCCTGGGTTTGTGACACTATAAAGGGTTTAGCTATGGCACTACAGTGGCGGCAGAGTTTATTCTAACTTGGCCGCCACCGCAATGTGCGGGCAGACGCGGCTATCTTTTTTTTTTTTCGGCGTGCCGCGCGTCAGCCGGGCGCCGGTAACGTGCGCCAGGCATCCCGAAGACGCCAGGCATCCCCGAAGGAGACTGCAGGTAAGGGGGTATTTTACTTTTTGGAGCGTGGAGCGGGGCGGAACAACTAGGGGGTCGCGAGGGGAAAGGAAGGGGGAGGGGAAGATGCAGCTAGGATGGGCTGGCGCGCGCCCACGTTCGGCGCCAGCCCGAAAAGACCCGCGGGACAAGACGGGCAAATGTTAGAATAAGATGTGTCGCAGCAGTACATGTAATTGGAGAATGGTGCTCAAAAGTACTTGGACCTATATCCATATATTAAAGGCAGAAGAGCAAAACACTGGATAATGAATAATGAATAATAATCAAAGCACTAAACCTATAAGGGGGCTCTAAAACACCCTGAAGGTGGGGGTACGTGTGCGAAGACACTTCCTCCTCCTCATTGGGTTGGCCCCAGGTAAACGTACTCACGAATCCCCCAGTAGCTCTCTCCAAAGCGTGCAGCTGTATCCAGGTCAGGAGAATCCAAATGCAGTGTGTGTGCAGCGCACAGCAGAGAAATGAAGGAGAGCAGGTCTGGCAAAAATAAACTCTTTAATGGTAAGCCATAAAATAGTGGTTGTCCAGTATGCAGTAACTCTTCCTTGATGACCAGATGCAGGTGTCCCCTGAAAGTTATTACTTTGGGTGAAGCCGAAGCTACGCTACCCACCTCAACTCATTCCAAAGGTGCTTCATGCACCTCATTCGTACCGCACAACGTCTTGTTGAGCCATGCTATGGGCAATAGAACCTTCACTATCTTGTCTGTGGTGAAGGACTGTAATAGGAGGCCCTCTCTGCCCCTCACTTTGGTATAATCCCCATATGTCATCCTCTTTTGGTCTGAGACATCTAAGTGGTGATGAGCCCTAATATGGGGTTTCCATGAACCCCCGTCAGCCACCTTCACTGGGTCCCCAATGTGTGTCAGTGACTGGAAATGTGTGGTGGGTGCCTAAGCTTGATGGGTCACAACAGTCTCTTACGGGGTAATCATCTTCTTAAATTCATTTCCCAGCAACACAGCCAGAATATCATCAAATATCCCCACTTCCCACAAACCCTGCCCAGCACCCCAATCCAGATAAACCTTTGCCACAGGCTATCTAGGTTACCAGCTATCCTCAAATGCAGAGTCCTCCCAGGAATTATTTCTTCAGGTCACACCAGTCTGGCAAGGCTGGACTCTCTGCGGCGATATCGCTGTGGAGCCTGGCAAGCTCCAGCTGGTGTTCTTGGTCAGCTTGCGCTCTGCAGCATGTCTCGCAGGCTTTTGCTGAAATGGGCTGATGTATTTCAACCGCATTGCAGCATCTGCTTGTCCCAGGTGTTTGAAAGTAGCTTGAATGTCAATATCCAAGGGTGCTGTAAGGGTTAGGACTACTGCAACCCTTTGAATATAACAGTCCTCGCTGGGCAATTTCCAGGGCAAAGCCACCATCTGCACCAACACTGCTCATCCTGACACAGGGTAGCTTTCTGCTCTGTCATTCTCTAACAAAGCTTGAATCAGGCCCATACAATATGGACAAATGTGAGGTGTAATTTCTTATACTGTACATAGATTTGGGATTGAAAGAATCTTATATGGAGATGTAATAGAGGGGTAGTTATGGACAGTGTTCGACAAACCTATACATTTGCACACTCTGCGAGTGGATTTAACATCGTGGCGAGCTCCTATTGGCCCAAGCAGCACACGTTTGGTACTAGGTGGCGAGTAGATTTTTTTGTTCGGCGAGTAGATTTTTTGGTGATTTGTCGACCACTGGTTATGGATATAGATTTTATGTACACCCCAGACTCATTTCACACACAGGTCATGTATAAATGATATCATTAGTAGTTGAACTCCCTCTGTGCTCACGGATAATTTGATATTCTATGTTGATCATAATAATTGTAAAATTATGAGAAGATCGGAGGAGGATACCACCACGACTGATAGCTCGCTGGTATAGTACATGGTGGAGCTCAGGGAGGGGTTGGCTGATCTCATGGGGTTGACAGGCTAACCTCAGGGTGGCTCAGACCAGGCACATGTGCTTGTATGACCGAAATGCCCGTACCCGAGAGAGTTCATCAAAGTTCTGAAGCCCACTCAGCAAAAAAAGCTCCTGGCTGCCTGGCAGAGAGGCTCAGTGAAGCACATGGGGATCCCATCCCAGCTCACTGTTCACTAAAGGGAGTTGGCAAATTAAATGTTAGAGGAGTACCGGGGCCTGTTCTCAGATAAGCTGGGCTGGACCCACCTGGCTGATCATCCAGTCTACACCTGTGATCAGCAGCCCCTCTGCAAAAATGCCTATTGAGTTTTGGCTGAGGTTATGAGGAGTGGGATGTAGAGGAGATGTTAACCCTAGGGGTTATCTCGCCCTCCCAGAGTCTGTTTGCTGCACTGGTAGATCTGGTGCATCCTGACACCACGCTGCACCACAAGGTTCTATGTGGACTACCAGCAGCTCAATGTCCAAATGATTATGGATGCCTAACCGATGTCCCACATGGGCTATGTACCTTACTACAATGAATCTGAGAAGTGGTTATGAGGCATGGATGAGTAGAGAGCCGAGAGAAATGTGAGGGAGAAGAGGAAGTGGATGAGTCATGGTAAAAGGGAAAGAAATGGTTAAGAGGCATGGCAGAGGGAAAGTGGTTAATAGAGAGGATGAGATTACCAGCAGGAGAATTCCTTATAGCTTCAGCATGTGAAAGTCCTGGAGCTTCAAGACCCGCACCTAGTCTGCTTTCTACATGACCCACCCCACTCCTCTCCTCCCTCTGTCAAACTGTCCCCACACCTCTCTGCCAGATCCAGACCCATTCTACAGCTGCTGATAGGAATGCCATGATAATAAATAATGGTAAGTATTGCATTACTGGCCAATTTTATTATTGCAGTACTACTATGCTTCTGGTATCTTGCCCAATCCGACACTGAACAAAGAAATGTTTTATCTGATGTATGAATTCTCTAATGTGTAAGGAGGCTGATCATCTGTGAAAAGCTTTCCCCATGTTATGTACACGGAAATGGTTTCTCCACTGTATGAATCTTGTGGTGTGTGAGGAGATTGCTCTTTTGAGAAAAGCTTTTCCCACACTCTGCACATGAGAATGGTCTCTCTCCTGTATGAATCCTCTGGTGTGTGAGGAGGTAGTTCTTAATACTGAATTGTTTTCCACACTCTGAACAAGCAAAAGGTTTCTCCCCTGTGTGAATCTTCTTGTGTTGGAGGAGAGCGTTTACCTGTGAAAAACTTCTCCCACAATCTGCGCATGGAAATGGTTTCTCCCCTGTATGAATCCTCTGGTGTTTGAGGAGGCTGCTCTTTAAACTGAATTGTTTCCCACACTCTGTACATGTGAATGGTTTCTCCCCTGTATGAATCATTTGGTGTGCTAGGAGGCTGCTCTTATTACTGTATTGTTTCCCACACTCTGTACATGTGAATGGTTTCTCCCCTGTATGAATTCTCTGGTGTCTGAGGAGGTAGTTCTTAATACTGAATTGTTTCCCACATTCTGTACATGGGTATAGTTTCTCCCTTGTATGCGTCCTCTGGTGTATGAGGAGGTTGTTCTTAATACTGAATTGTTTTCCACACTCTGAACATGTAAATGGTTTCTCTCCTGTATGAATCCTCTGATGTGTGAGGAGCCTGCTCTTAATAATGAATTGTTTCCCACACTCTGTACATCCGAATGGTTTCTCCCCTGTATGAATCATCTGGTGCCTGATGAGGTTGCTTTTAATACTGAATTGTTTCCCACACTCTGTGCATGGGAATGCTTTCTCTCCTGTATGAATCCTCTTGTGTGTGTAGAGGTAATTCTTCCGAGAAAAGGTTTTCCCACACTCTGTACATGGGAATGGTTTCTCCTCTGTATGAATCCGCTCATGGTCGAGGAGGGTCTTTTTCCGAGAAAAGCTTTTTCTACACTCTGTACATGTGAATGCTTTCTCCCCTGTATGAGTAGTCTGGTGTCTGAGGAGGTTGGTTTTAATACTAAATTGTTTCCCACACTCTGTACATGTGAATGCTTTCTCTCCTGTATGAATCCTCTTGTGTGTGTAGAGGTAATTCTTCCGAGAATAGCTTTTCCCACACTCTGTACATGGGAATGGTTTCTCTTCTGTATGAATCCGCTCATGGTCAATGAGGATATTTTTCTGAGAAAAGCTTTTCCCACACACTGTACATGGGAATGGTTTCTCTCCTGTATGAATCTTCTGGTGATTAAGGAGGCTCCTTTTAGTACTTAACCGTTTCCCACACACTGTACCATTAAATGGATTCTCCACTGTCTGAATCTTTTGGTGTGAAAGGAGTTTCCTCTTCAGTGAGAAACTGCTCTCACCATCTGTACATGTAAAGGGTTGCTGTCTAGTGGGAACACAAAGGTGTGTGAGCAGGTCCCAATGCTGTGAAAAGCTTTTGCCACACTCACAACAGAGAAAAGGCTGAGCACCACGGCTTCTTCTTAAATCTCTTGCATACCTTTTGCTGGACCCATATTTAGTGTCCGTCTCTGCTGTGTGCTGTACAAAGTCTGTAAATTCATCATCATGTGGCACTGGTTCCTTGTACGTGCCCAAAATGTGGCAGGAATCGTTGGTTTTTGGCACTTCTGGGCTGCGGGGAGTCAGACAGCTTCTGGATGTATCAGAGCTCATGTTCTGTTCCTCATTCAGGCCGGTCTCTAACAGAAGTAAACAAAAAAGACAGAACAAATGTTTTCAATCTGTAAATCAAATTACTGAAAGCAGATTACAAATCCAAAACACTGAAGAATTTACTTTACCAATTAACTAAATGTTCTCTTCACCCAGGGTTTTAAAATTGTGGCCCATAGATCTCCGGTGCCCCCTAATGATTTTGGTGATGGTCCCTGAAGACCTGAAATTTATTTGTAGCAGATCTCACAATTAAATAATTGTGATACATATATAACATGTTTTTATTACTGTATGTATTATTTAAGGGTACATGTACATCATCCAAATAATTATTAACATTGAAAATGTCCATGAGATGTAAAGTTAAGGAACTCCTGGTCTATCATATTAGTGCTTTAATCATATCAGAAACAATAGATTATGAACGCTCGCTCTAGACTGAAAGGGTGTTACCCAAGGAAAATAGCTTCCCTGGAAGCTAAACAAAGCCAACACATATAGAGGAAAGAGAGAGAAGAAATCCTTTTGGGTGGGTGCACTCCTGTGAGAATCCCTTTAGTATAGATTTGTACTTTGGTGTATATTGTATCACAATGGTACCCATGAAAGTACAGATTCCTGTATACCTCTAGACTGCATAAAGTCTCACGTAAGATGGAGAGCACTTTAAATCAAAACCACACTAAATGATCTATATACTCGATAGAGTCCAATAATAATAGTGGAAGACAAGTTAATGTCTAGTTACCAGCCTAAGGCTGCGCTTATAGTGATGGCGGCAGCAACGTTGCGTCAAAACAAATGCATTGCCGCCGTTGCGTGCGCTTATAGTAAGCTCGACACGACGGCTTGGTCGCGATCGCTGGAAGTCGTCTCAATTTGATTTTTCCAGCAACCGCAGCCTGACGTCACCGTCGCGTCGCTGGCACTATAAGCGCAACCTAAGTGTGGTGTATCACGAACCTCTACGGAAATTGAAATAAAGCTCGATTTACAGGCAGCAAGTTGTGTAAGTGTACAGATACTTTTTAGAAATACGGCATCAGTATAGTATAAATTAAAAGGACATTTTTAATAAATAAAGTGAACAACACTCATTTAGTATCTGGCGGTCAGCAGCTATAGGCAGAGAGCTGTTGAGGATATACACGTTCAGGATCAGTATATGTATGTAAGGCAGCTAATGCCTATAGTTAAAGGATTGAATGATATTCAGTATATTAATGGTTGTGCTTTGTTTCTAAAAATTCCCAGGCTAATTGCCTAATTTGTGAAACCAGAAAAAAATGCTGGTACTGGCATACCCCGCATTAACGTATACAATGGGACCGGAGCATGTATGTAAAGCGAAAATGTACTTAAAGTGAAGCACTACCTTTCCCCCACTTATCGATGCATGTACTGTACTGCAATCGTCATATACGTGCATAACTGATGTAAATAACGCATGTGTAACGGGCTCTATAGTCTCCCCCCTTGCGCACAGCTTCGGTACAGGTAGGGAGCCGGTATTGCTGTTCAGGACGTGCTGACAGGCGCATGCGCGAGCTGCCGTTTGCCTATTGGGAGATATGTCCTTACTCGCGACTGTACTTAAAGTGAGTGTCCTTAAACCGGGGTATGCCTGTATTTGAAAAATCCCTTTTAGCAGAGTTTATAGTTACATAGCGACCAAGGTATGGATCAAAAGAACCTCCGCTCCAGAAAAAAAGGTAAGGCGCTCACCAGCAAAAGAGGGTAAAAAGCAACTTTATTGGACTACATAAAAACAAAGAAACAAACAGTGCTAACTACTCTCCCACTACGCCCACTGCGGCGCTTTCTCAAGGAGTAACAAGGTGGGGGAGGTCAGAGATATTTAAACCTCCCACCGTCATGCAAAACAGCTGATAGTAATAATTAACTAAGCCTTGCAAAACATAAAGAATAGATGAAAAAGGAAAGAAAAAGGAAAGGAAAAGGGAGAAAGAAAAACAAGAGACATGAGACAAGACCATTTTATTCAAAAGATATCTATATTGTGTAAGGTAATAGAATCAGAGCAGGATGTAATTTCTCTCCAGAAGGACTTGGAGAGACTGGAAACGTGGGCAGGTAAGTGGCAGATGAAGTTTAATACAGATAAATATTTAAAACCAGAGACAGAACATGAAACACAGACAGAGCTCAGTGCTACATCCAAAGACACAAATACACAATACAGTGCCTAAATATATATATATATATATATATCAATATCTTTTGAATAAAATGGTCTTTTAGTTTAACTATTTGGCCAAAGTGTTGTAAGCCCTTGAGCCCCTCCAAGGCAGACCACCTCTCAAGGGTCCTAACACTAATATAAATTCTTAATAACCTGTACATTACCAGGAAGAATGATTTATAATAAATCTGTCAAAATTAGTTGCATAGTTCTAAGTCTGATTGAAGCTCTTATTAACCTGTATAATAGCAGGAAAAGCACTCTGTATTAGATTTGTCACAATCAAACTGCACGCAAGTTCCCATGAGTATGGAAGGTGAGATGGAGTGAGCTTTTAACCATTTAAAAGTGGGGGGGGGGTGAGCTTCAAACTTGGGAAGGAGGAGCCACCTTCCAAGTCAGCTAAGAACAGCTGAACAGAATTGCAAAAACACACAGAACCCCTACAAGCTCATATTGAACCCCCAAAATAACCACAACATATATATATGCGTTAAGTGTCGAAGAGGAGTGCTACTGAGCATGGCAATGTGTATTTAAAACCAGAGACAGAACATGAAACACAGACAGAGCTCAGCGCTACATCCAAAGACACAAATACACAGTACAGTGCCTATATATATATATCCTTCCCAAGTTTGAAGCTCACCCCCCCCCCCCCCCCACTTTTAAATGGTTAAAATCTCACCTTCCATACTCATGGGAACTTGCGTGCAGTTTGATTGTGACAAATCTAATACAGAGTGCTTTTCCTGCTATTATACATGTAACGGTATTTCTGGCCGGCCTGACCCACCCAATCTCACATTGGCCCCTGTGGTCTAACCGGACCCCATTACAGTGTAGATATGCCTGATGGTGCACCTGCTGGCTACAGGACTCCTGAGTCTCCCGCATGATGGTGTGTGGGGAGGACCCGTCAGACAGGCAGCTGAGGTAGTGTGCTGAGTCTCACCTAGTTCCAGTGCAGCGCCTCCACCTCACCAGGGCCCCTGCGTCCGCATGGGGATGATCCTGACGAGGAACTCCTCGGTGGTGCAACCTCCTGTATAATCATGGGACTCTCACACACAGGGGTTTCTCTGATCAGCTCCATCTTTATTGTCACGGCAGGGCAGCTGCCCTCCACAAGGAGTATCTTCAGCCGCTCATCTCGCCAGTGCTCCCTTTAGTTAGGTATGTCACCTAGATCAGGGATTCACTATTCCCGCAGGAATCACTGTCCTGTGCCAGGTCCCTGGACACAGCCTCCCATGGAGTTACTATATCATAACTGACAGAACTCTTCCTCAACTGGACTTGAACTAGACAGCAACTCAGGTAGAACTTTCCAGCAACTCCTTCCTCAGCTCTGACAAGAGCTGAAACTCCTTCCTCCTCTCAGCAGAACAACTAACAACACACAACTCCACAGCAACTAACTTTTAGACACAGTGCTGTGCCTTATGTAAGCTTCTGAGGCTGACACATCTCTGACATCACTAACCATGGAGTCAGAGCATGTGACCAGTCCCAGCCATACACAGAGCACCCCACCAGGGTGTGAGGGGAAACCTCCATAATTACTGCTGGCATGCCCACACTTACCAGGCCTTACTGCCAGCAGGAGAGATGACTGTAGGCATTTTACATGACCGCTACATACAGGTTAATAAGAGCTTCAATCAGACTTAGAACTATGCAACTAATTTTGACAGATTTATTATAAATCATTCTTCCTGGTAATGTACAGGTTATTAAGAATTTATATTAGTGTTAGGACCCTTGAGAGGTGGTCTGCCTTGGAGGGGCTCAAGGGCTTACAACACTTTGGCCAAATAGTTAAACTAAAAGACCATTTTATTCAAAAGATATTTATATATATATATATATATTTAGGCACTGTACTGTGTATTTGTGTCTTTGGATGTAGCACTGAGCTCTGTCTGTGTTTCATGTTCTGTCTCTGGTTTTAAATATTTATCTGTATTAAACTTCATCTGCCACTTACCTGCCCACGTTTCCAGTCTCTCCAAGTCCTTCTGGAGAGAAATTACATCCTGCTCTGATTCTACTACCTTACACAATTTGATATCATCAGCAAAGATCGGGACTTTGCTCTCGATGCCAACCTCAAGGTCATTAATAAACAAGTTAAAAAGCAGGGGTCCCAGTACCGATCCCTGAGGTACTCCACTCACGAGCTTAGCCCAACCTGAAAAAGTACCATTTATGACAACCCTCTGTTGTCTATCCTTCAACCAGTTTTCAATTCAGGTGCCTATATTTTTACTGAGTCCAATTTGCTTTATTTTGTACACCAACCTCGTGTGGAACCGTATCAAAAGCCTTTGCAAAATCTAAGTAGACCACATCAACTGCATTACCCTGGTCTAAATTCCTACTTACCAAGTTTCAGTCATTAAATTTCAGACTTTTGTACAGTACATACTTTCCCTGTCTCTTTGGGTAATACCCAACATCTATCTCACCATATTTCTTTTTTATCTGGTCTGTAACTGTTACATACGCCTACAATTGATATTATCTCTAACTGTGCATGCAATGTCTTGTATATAATGGTAGAAAGGGGGGGGTGATAGACAGCACTCTGACACAATGACTCAGCAAGGTTGCAGGGTGCACGGAACAGGAAGGGACCCTAATTCCCTTCAGAAGTACTAACAAACCAAACCAAAATAAAAGGGGGTTTATTTTTGCTCTATGGTGATATTTATTCTTGCATTGGCGTATTGGCAATTGTTGCTATATTTTCAGTTTATTACTAGTGTCATTAAATTATTCATATTCCCTACACTGGTATTCGCTTATATCTGTAGCTGTGAGACAGAGAGTGCTGGTACTATCTTTTGGTTTGTTAGTTTGTATATAATGCATACCCTTGCTCACTTAATGTAAGTATGTATTTGTAACCATGTATTTGTCATCATAACTCTGTGCCCAGGACATACTTGAAAACGAGAGGTAACTCTCAATGTATTACTTCCTGGTAACACATTTTATAAATAAATAAATAAATATTCGCTAAATGTGACCATGCTCCTTGTAACAAGATAACATCCCTTTGTGCAGACAAAGGCGAAAAGGTACTCACCAGAGACAGGAAATGGAACAGTTTCACTCTTTATTGGGGTCAGATGTTCCTCAGTGTTCGGCTCTTCCTTCTCCAACTTAATCTCTAACCTCTCCGGTACAACCACTGGGAAACCTGGCAATAAGAAAAGGGAAATCCATCATGTAAAGCTGGGAGTGGAGGCGCTTCTTGTGATATCAGTATACAGAAATACTCTATACTGATTCCTATGGGGGAGGGGTGAAGTTATTGATTTGACTTTGTTATTAACCCTCTGAGTGCTGAGGAGAGCCTTTTACCTGAAAACAATTTGGAGCTACCAATGTTCAAACCACAATAACAACAATATGCTCAATATAAGTTTAGATAAATCATGTGTGCTTTTTCATTAGAACAGGTATCTTGTAATTCTATATTTTATTCATTTTTTTCAACTTTGTATTTTATTCATTTTTCCGACCTACAGCAGTTATAAAACATATTATAACGTGGGTCAACTTTTTTGCTATATGTACTGCTACATCAACTCACAAATAAACACACTACGCAAGGACTCAGGGGGGGAGAGAGACACATTAGGAGGGGGGGATGGGGAAGGGGGAACCCCTATGCCACAGCTACTGGTTCCGCCATGAACCTCTGCCTCTCCAGACTTCTCTAGCTCCTCGTGCGCCCTTTCTGACCACTTGATCCGGGGCCTCAATTGTCTCTACCCGTCATGCCCGTCCTTGTGTTATGGTTATTGCCCTTCGTCGAAGGAGAACTCACCTATCACTATCACAGCCAGATGGTGGCATTGCTCAGCCCCGTGATGTCGGTTTGCGCCACCCACGGAAACCAGACTTTTTGAAAATTTGAGCCAGTGTCATTGACCAAGCTTGTCAATTTCTCCATCTGGCAGACGAACCAAATTCTGTTTCTAATCTTATCTATTGATGGAATCGTGTTTTGTTTCCACAGTGCCGCTTTCTCACACCTCATTGCTGTCGCAAAATGGGTGACTAATTTATTTCCTGCTCTCGACAGGCCCTCCAGTGGTTTACACAAAAAACAAAACTGTGCGCTACTACCTAACTACCTATAAAGTTTAAATGTATAAATATATACAGTACAGTGACTATACCATCAATTTAGTGATAAAAAATGTATAAAAAATTAAACCACAACTCCCACAGTGAGATAATTAAACATTAAATAATAAGTGCCACATAACCGTGTTGGGGATAATGGCGTCTGCAGCTGTAAACGCAGGGGTGGCTCAGCACCCCACACACACTAAGAGAATGGAAACAAAAGAAAACAGCGCACAACGCCAAATAGTGAAGCAAATTCAACAATATATTATAGAATTAAAAAGGGGGTAATATATCTGCGTACATAAAAAAAGGTTGGTAAAAGGCATGTAGTGTGTATCACACTGTTTACCACTCGGCTGTTAACTGTAGAATCGGGTGCTTGCTTCCCTCTGCTGCTGCAGCTCAGTTGATTCTGGGGCAGGACGTCAGTCTTTTCACTCCCAAGGGGATTTCCCTTCATGCAGCCAGGTTCAGCAGCTGGTACTGGGGCTCGGTGAAATCGCTCCTGCTTCCTGGCCGATATGAAGCTGCTCCTGTACCTCGGCAGGTGTATCCTCTGCACAGAGGTTAAAACGCAGCTTGCTGCTGTCTTCACAGCAGTGGTGGATTCAATAGGGAAGTTTGAACAGTCTTACAGAGTCTCTCACAAGTGTCCAAAACAGCACACAGGATGAAATAAAAACAGGACAGGCCAACACATAGACAAAGGCCAATGTAAGCAGATATAAGGCAATAGAATGTTACATCCAACTAGTTTCGTAGAATTAACTACTTCTTCAGTAGTTAATTCTACGAAACTAGTTGGATGTAACATTCTATTGCCTTATATCTGCTTACATTGGCCTTTGTCTATGTGTTGGCCTGTCCTGTTTTTATTTCATCCTGTGTGCTGTTTTGGACACTTGTGAGAGACTCTGTAAGACTGTTCAAACTTCCCTATTGAATCCACCACTGCTGTGAAGACAGCAGCAAGCTGCGTTTTAACCTCTGTGCAGAGGATACACCTGCCGAGGTACAGGAGCAGCTTCATATCGGCCAGGAAGCAGGAGCGATTTCACCGAGCCCCAGTACCAGCTGCTGAACCTGGCTGCATGAAGGGAAATCCCCTTGGGAGTGAAAAGACTGACGTCCTGCCCCAGAATCAACTGAGCTGCAGCAGCAGAGGGAAGCAAGCACCCGATTCTACAGTTAACAGCCGAGTGGTAAACAGTGTGATACACACTACATGCCTTTTACCAACCTTTTTTTATGTACGCAGATATATTACCCCCTTTTTAATTCTATAATATATTGTTGAATTTCCTCCAGTGGTTTGTTTAGTAGAAATAACCAGGGATCCAGAGGAATTTCGAGGCCCAAAATCCTCTTTAGACAAATCTGAATTTGTTCCCAGTGCGAGCGCAATCGAGGGCATGACCACAGCATGTGCAACAGGTCCCCAGGCCCTCCACATTGTCTAGGGCACAAGGGGGAGTAACCTGGTACAAATTTAGATAACCTAACTGGGGTGAGATACCACCTCATTAAAACTTTATATGAGTTCTCCTTCAATGTCATGCAGATCGAGGTTCTCGCTACTGCTTCAAATATTCCTGATCAGTCCTCGTCCTCTAATGTTTCTCCCAGATCTCTCTCCCAATGTGTCATGTAGTCAAGTCTTGGTCTGTTGCCCTCTCCAGGATCGATCACTTCTTTATACAATCTAGAGATAAGTCCCCGTGGTGCGTGCCCACGTGCACAGAGCGTTTTGAAATTAGTCACTTTAGGACGGTGAGTGTGTTTGGTATAAAATGCCCGAATCTGGAGGTATCTAAAGAATTCTGTGTTCGGAATGCCTTTATCTGACTGAATCTGTGTGAATGTCTTAATAGTGATTCTGCCCTCCAGATCCTTCAACCTCCCGTACCCACTCTGTTTCCAGATTAAAAAGTGTCCCTCGTCCATCCCTGGAGCAAAGTCAGGGTTTCCAAACAGTGGGGTCATCAGTGAGCTCCTCGTGGTCAGGGCGCATTTAAATTTGGTGGCTTCCCAGACTGCAAATGAGTTGATCATTGAGGACAGCGGTCTCGAGATCTGCTTTAATCTAATTTTTGGGTACCAAATCAGATTCTGAATTTCTAGTGGGGCACATATTTCGCTTT
Source organism: Ascaphus truei (assembly GCF_040206685.1). Classification (NCBI taxonomy): domain Eukaryota; kingdom Metazoa; phylum Chordata; class Amphibia; order Anura; family Ascaphidae; genus Ascaphus; species Ascaphus truei. Next base: position 476,332,212 of record NC_134484.1, on the reverse strand, counting down.
CCAGCTCCACCCACCTACGTAGTTTTGAATCTGTGTGCCAGTGAATAATTTGGGTCAATTGTGCCGCTCTATAGTATGAGAATAAGCAAGGTACCGCCAGTCCGTCTGCAGTTTTGGGCCTCACTAATGTTTTTGCTGGTATCCTAGCTTTTTTGTTTTTCCAAATAAATTTAAAGATCTGGGCCTGCATGTCTCTGAAGTCTGCCCTCTCTATAGGAATGGGGAGAGTCTGAAAAAGATATAGTAGTCTGGGGAGAAGGTTCATTTTTACGCTATAAATTCTTCCAATCCAGGAGATACCATACGTCGCCCACTCCTTCAGCTCTTTTCTCAAAGATTGCAAGAGTTTAGGGTAATTTGCCTTATATAACAACTTAACCTCCTTTGTGAGATTAACTCCTAGGTACTTAATCATTTTGGATTGCCAATTCAGATTGAAGTTAATCTCTATTAGTTTTTCTGTGTCTTTTGGAAGATTCAGATTCAGGGCCTCCGATTTTGCTTGGTTTATCTTAAACCCTGAGATCGTATTAAAACTTTTCCAGGAGGTCAAAGAGGTTGGGTAGAGAGACCAGGGGCCTAGACAATGTCAGTATTACATCATCCGCATATAATGCGGTCTTGTACTCCTGAGAGCAAATTTGAATTCCTGTGATATCTTTATTACTTCGAATGTGAGCTGCTAGTGGTTCCATGCAGAGGGCGAACAACAAGGGGGAGAGTGGGCAGCCCTGTCTTGTACCACTTTTAATTTGCAATGAGCCTGACGGGAACCCCTGATGGATTACCCGCGCTGTCGGATTGGTGTACAGCGCTTTGATTGCCAAAGATACTGTGTCCCCCATTCCAAACGCTGCAAGCGTGGCATCTAGGTAGGGCCAGTCAATTCTGTCAAAGGCTTTTTCGGCATCTAAGCTTAATATGATTCCCAGGATCTTATTGGCATTAATATATTCAATGGTATCTACTAGTCTCCTAGTATTGTCGACCGCTTGCCTGCCTGTGATAAAACCAACTTGATGCAGGTGAATCAGCCTAGGAAGAATTGTACTCAATCTATTGGCCATTAATTTGGAATAAATTTTAATATCCGAGTTAATCAATGAGATCGGCCTATAGCTTGGACAATTGGTGGGGTCTTTGCCCTGCTTATGAATCACCGAGATGGACGCCTGCAGCATCATGTCTGAAAAGGACCCCCCTGCTAGGATATGGTTAAACATCCTTAATAAGTGCGGGGTCAGAATCCCTATATATTTTTTATAATATAGATTCGAAAATCCGTCCGGGCCCGGAGCTTTTGCAGGTTTAAGATTTGCAACTACAGTACATCTAGTAGTTCCTCCGCTGTGAACTCTTTTCCTAGGAACTTTCGCTCCAACCTTATCTTTGGCAAACCCGAGTCAGCTAAACATTTCTCTAATGCTTTACTTGTTTTATCGTTATGCCTCACCTTCTGCCCATCATACAATCTTTCATAATACGCTCTAAACTCCTCAACTATGTGTTTGGGATTAGCCGTCACTTCTCCCGTTCTTGTTTTAATCAAGTGGATTGTGTAGTTGTGTTGTTTATTGCGAATTTTCCTCGCTAGCATGGTATCTGGCTTGTTCGATTTTTCGAAAAAATTTCCTCTTTGTCCAACTCAATGTCTTTTCAGCCTGGGAAGTAAGGAGGAGGTTAAGTTTTATTCTTACATCCCTCAACTCCTTTAATGTCTCCTCTCTACCAGTTCGGGCATGCAGTATAGAGAGTTCATGGAGCTTCTCCCGCAACTGGTTTGTTTTAGCCTCCCTTGCTTTTTTCCTGCCTGCTGCTATGTTGATCAGAGCCCCTCTCATTGTGGCCTTGTGAGCCTCCCATAGAGTAACATGGGAATCCACACTGCCGGTGTTTGCCTTGAAGAATTGTGCAATCTCCTCCTTAATTTTTTGTGCTACCTCTGGGGTCTTAAGTAAGGATTCATTGAGTTTCCAATTTGCTCCCGGGCTGGCCAGCTTAATTTGAGAGCACCTCAGCTCAATCGGTGCATGATCTGACCATGAAATATCATGGATTCCTGTGTAGGAGATCTGGGGGACCAGTCTATTGGATACAAAAAAGTAATCGATCCTACTGTAACTGTCATGTGGGTGTGAGTAGAATGTGTAACCTCGTTCTCCAGGGTGTAGTTCCCTCCATATATCCACCAGTAGATTATCCCTATGTCCCTGGCGAAGTGCTGCCACCCCTGTAGACCTGTCCTGATGTCCCTGTTGTGTTCTATCCAGATTCGGATCCAACCGTTTGTTAAAGTCTCCTGCGAGCACTATGCTTCCTTCTGCCACCTTGTTCAACAGTTCAAAGAATGAACGGAAGAACTGTGGGTCATTCTCACAAGGGGCGTAGACCAGGCCTGCACAACATGCGGGCCGCCTGGCCTCTCTGTGCGGCCCGCAATGAATCCGGCCGGGCAACAAATTAATTAAATAAATTAAAAAAAAAAAAGTTTAAAAAAATGGCGCCAATTCCAAGCGGTCCCGGCGCGCATGTGCAGGGCCCGCTCCCCCCCCCCTCACAACGTGGGATGGAGGGGGAAGCAACACGCAGCTCCTCTGCGGGTCCGCTCCCCCCCCCCCTGCACCCAACGTGGGGCGGAGGGGGAAGCAACACGCAGCTCCTCTGCGGGTCCGCTCCCCCCCCCTGCTCCCAACGTGGGGCGGAGGGGGAAGCAACACGCAGCTCCTCTGCGGGCCCGCTCCCCCCCCCCTGCTCCCAACGTGGGGAGGAGGGGGAAGTAATAATTAATAAGTAATTCAGCTCCTCCTGCGGCCTGCTTCTCACCGCTTCCCTCCACAGCCAGCTTCCCGCGTCCCCCCGAGCTCACCTCCCGTGGCCCCCCCCCCCACGAGCTCACCTCCCGTGCCCTTCCCCCCCCCCCCCAACCCGCGCCCCCAAGCCCACCTCCCGTCCCGGGCAGCTGATGCAGGGATATCGGAGGCAGGAGGGGAAAGCGTCCGGCGGCAACCTGCACCCACCCGGTCAAGGTAAGTCACTGTCACCCACCCAGTCACTGTCTCCCACCCAGTCACTGTCACCCACCCAGTCATTGTCTCCCACCCACCCAGTCCCTGTCATCCACCCAGTCACTGTCACCCACCCAGTCACTGTCATCCACCCAGTCACTGTCACCCACCCAGTCACTGTCACCCACCCAGTCACTGTCACCCACCCAGTCACTGTCACCAACCCAGTCACTGTCTCCCACCCAGTCACTGTTAGTCACTGTCTCCCACCCACCCAGTCACTGTCTCCCACCCACCCAGTCACTGTCTCCCACCCACCCAGTAACTGTCACCCACCCACCCAGTCACTGTCACCCAGTCACTGTCACCCAGTCACGGTCATCCAGTCACTGTCTCCCACCCAGTCACGGTCTCCCACCCAGTCACTGTCTCCCACCCAGTCACTGTCTCCCACCCAGTCACTGTCTCCCACCCAGTCACTGTCTCCCACCCAGTCACTGTCTCCCACCCAGTCACTGTCTCCCACCCAGTCACTGTCTCCCACCCAGTCACTGTCTCCCACCCAGTCACTGTCTCCCACCCAGTCACTGTCTCCCACCCACCCAGTCACTGTCACACACTCACCCAGTCACTGTTAGTCTCACACCCAGTCACTGTCACCCACCCACCGAGTCACTGTCTCCCACCCACCCAGTCACTGTCACCCAGTCACTGTCACCCTGTCACCCATCCAGTCACTGTCACCCTGTCACCCATCCAGTCACTGTCACCCTGTCACCCACCCAGTCACTGTCACCCTGTCACCCACCCAGTCACTGTCTTCCACCCACCCAGTCACTGTCACCCTGTCACCCACCCAGTCACTGTCTCCCTCCCAGTCACTGTCTCCCACCCAGTCACTGTCTCCCACCCACCCAGTCACTGTCTCCCACCCAGTCACTGTCACCCACCCACCCAGTCACTGTCACCCACCCAGTCACTGTCTCCCACCCAGTCACTGTCTCCCACCCAGTCACTGTCTCCCACCCAGTCACTGTCTCCCACCCAGTCACTGTCTCCCACCCAGTCACTGTCTCCCACCCAGTCACTGTCTCCCACCCAGTCACTGTCTCCCACCCAGTCACTGTCTCCCACCCAGTCACTGTCTCCCACCCAGTCACTGTCTCCCACCCACCCAGTCACTGTCACACACTCACCCAGTCACTGTTTGTCTCCCACCCAGTCAATGTCACCCACCCACCCAGTCACTGTCACCCACCCACCGAGTCACTGTCTCCCACCCACCCAGTCACTGTCACCCTGTCACCCATCCAGTCACTGTCACCCTGTCACCCACCCAGTCACTGTCACCCTGTCACCCACCCAGTCACTGTCTTCCACCCACCCAGTCACTGTCACCCTGTCACCCACCCAGTCACTGTCTCCCACCCAGTCACTGTCTCCCACCCAGTCACTGTCTCCCACCCAGTCACTGTCTCCCACCCAGTCACTGTCTCCCACCCAGTCACTGTCACCCACCCACCCACCCAGTCACTGTCACCCACCTACCGAGTCACTGTCTCCCACCCACCCAGTCACTGTCACCCACCCACCCAGTCACTGTCTCCCACCCAGTCACAGTCACCCTGTCACCCAGTCACTGTCACCCAGTCACTGTCTCCCACCCAGTCACTGTTAGTCACTGTCTCCCACCCACCCAGTCACTGTCTCCCACCCACCCAGTCACTGTCTCCCACCCACCCAATCACTGTCTCCCACCCACCCAATCACTGTCTCCCACCCACCCAGTCACTGTCTCCCACCCACCCAGTCACTGTCTCCCACCCACCCAGTCACTGTCTGCCACCCACCCAGTCACTGTCTCCCACCCACCCAGTCACTGTCTCCCACCCACCCAGTCACTGTCTCCCACCCACCCAGTCACTGTCTCCCACCCACCCAGTCATTGTCTCCCACCCAGTCACTGTCTCCCACCCAGTCACTGTCTCCCACCCAGTCACTGTCTCCCACCCAGTCACTGTCTCTCACCCAGTCACTGTCTCCCACCCAGTCACTGTCTCCCACCCACCCACCGTCATTCACACAAGGGGGAGAGTGATGTGAGGTGCAAGGGGGGAGAGTGATGTGAGGTGCAAGGGGGGAGAGTGATGTGAGGTGCAGGGGGTAGAGTGATGTGAGGTGCAGGGGGGTAGAGTGTTGTGAGGTGCAGGGGGGAGAGTGATGTGAGGTGCAAGGGGGGAGAGCGGTGTGAGGTGCAAGGGGGAAGAGAGATGGGAGCTGCAAGGGGGGAGAGGGATGAGAGCTGCAAGGGGGAGAGGGATGGGAGCTGCAAGGGGGAGAGGGATGTGAGCTGCAAGGGGGGAGAGGGATGTGAGCTGCAAGGGGGGAGAGGGATGTGAGCTGCAAGGAGGGAGAGGGATGTGAGCTGCAAGGGGGAGAGGGATGTGAGCTGCAAGGTGGAGAGGGATGTGAAGTGCAGGGGGGGTGGGATGTGTGTGGTGTGCAGGGGGGTATTGTGTGTTTGATGTGGAGGGGGGGTATTATGTGTCTGGGTGAGGGGGTGAGATGGGGGTATGAGAGATAGATGGGGGTATCGCAAAGGTTGATAGTGTTGGGTTCTGGGGGAGATATGAGGATGATGATGAAGGGTGCTGGGGTAGATATGAGGATGATGATGAGGGGTGCTGGGGGAGATATGATGACGATAGGTGCTGGAGGAGAGATGATGATGATGATGATGGTGATTTTACCCGTGCAGCCCAATTTTTTTTTCCTTGGAGCAGTTCGGCCCTTCGCACTTTACGAGTTGTGCAGGCCTGGCGTAGTCTGATGCAAGGGTTAACTTACTGCTATGAACCTTCCCTGTCAGGATAAGAAATCTTCCTTCCGCATCCCTTTTAATTTTATCTACTTGAAATGGGAAGCTGTTGTGGAACAGTATCGCTACACCTTTTCTTCTCTCCTTAACGGACGCTAGATAGAACTGGCGGAAGTGGCTATCCAAGAACCTAGGGTTATTCCCGACACTAAAATGAGTTTCCTGTATAAACAACACATCTGTTTTTTTTCTCTTATATTCTGCGAAGGCTATTCTCCTTTTCTGTGGACTATTGAAGCCCTTCACATTCTGTGACACCCAATTTACAGCCATTGTATTGTTTGTGTAGGCTTGCTTACCCACGCTGTTTTCTTTTCAGGAGTACCCACAAGGTCCGCAGCCGGCACACCTCCTCTCCGTCTTCCTCGAACCGATCCAGGGGGCGGTATGTATGGGGGGTCAGGGCAAAAGGGATGGGGACACTCACACAGACAGACCGGGGAAACAAGACAACATAAAATGCAACTAACAAATCAAACAACAACTGTGTGGAGCTCTCTTCAATCCGTCCGGATCTGAGCTCTTGCGCCCGGGGACACCATGCCTTTTCCCGAGACCCTCTTATCAAGGACCAAAGGCGCCGATTCCCCAGGAGTCCCACATTCCCCGGGACTTCCCCCACTGACCCCGGTGTTCTAGGTCCCGTGGGGCCATGGCACATGCCTACTGCCAGGGTGTCTGGGCTCCCGCCCCCCTCCCGGCACTCCCATCCATTATCTTATATGAAACTAAAATCACATATTTTAACTTTATATCTATGTTATAACACCCAACTCTCCCAATTAGGCCAATTTTGTATCTATGTAGCTTTTTCTCTCCTATAACCTATTCCCGGTACCTTTTTTCTCTGAGGTCCATTATGCACCAAATAAGCATCCCGCCTCCCCACCTTCCTATCCTATTAAATCCCCTGACCGCTGCTGCTCCAAAAGCTTGCTTCTCTTTTTCCCTTCCTTTATCTACTCTGCACACCCCCTCCTCCCCCTTCCCTCTTACTATCCCTCCCCGATCTCCTCCACCTTCTAACCTATCTGAGATGACCCGCTGCAAATTGTCCCGCTTTCAACTCACTCTATGTCCAGAGCGTGCTTGTCTCTGCTCGCGTCATGCTGCAGCAGCCTCGTCTCCCCCCCCCGCCCCCCCGAGTGCCATCCCTGCAGGGCTGTCAGCAGCGGAGTTCGCGTACCCCTGCCTCGAGCCTGCCCCACCCCCTCGCCCCGCTTAACTTCCGGGAGCGACTTCCGCGCACGTCATCACTGTGTATCTGTCCACCGTCCCTGACGTCACTTCCTCTCACTGCCGCCTTGGGTGAGTCTTGCCGCCTCCCTCCTCCTCTCCTCTCTTGGCTCCTCCTCCTGTCACTCCGCCTCCTCCGACGGAGCTCGACAGCAGTATGTTCGCGCTCTTTTCCTCACCGCCATTTTTTTGCCCACGTAGTTTTCCCGCTTCTGCACCCGCCATCATCAGTTTGTCTCTTTGGACGCCATCTTCCCTCCATGATGATAGCAGCGTGGCAGGGCACAGATTTTCCATTTTTGGTCGTGCCGGACCAGCTTTAGCTCTCTCAGGTAGTTAGCTTGCAACATCTATCCACTTGGAACCGTGTAAACTTTTACAACTTTATAACTTTCTTGTTGATTTTTATAACGAATAAACCAAAGCACAGTTCTTGAAACTTCCCCTTTAAGGACTTTCCAGCAGTCGCGTCGAGGGCGCAAGGAGTCTTTTAAAGGGGTAACAGCGTGTGGCAGACATGCAACCCGTCCGACCTCATGTTTTATTTTTATCCTTTCTTTTCTCCGCCGTGCTGCTGACCCTTTTCCATACTGCTTCCATTACTGGGCGCTTCCCAGTCTGCAGAGGTAGTGTTTCTTTCACTCCGAGTTTCAACAAGAATTCGGCTCCCTCCTCCAATTGACTGAGGGTATGAGCTCTGCCCTCTTTAATCACAAGTAATCCAAACGGGAAGACCCAACGATACTTTATTCCCTTGTCCCTCAAGATCTTGGTCAGGGGCTGGAGGGTCCGACGTTTGTTCAGTGTGGTAGGGGAGATGTCCTGAAACACAGACATGCGTATGCCGTGAAATTGTATATTAGAAGACGCCCGCGTGATTTTGCACAGTTCATCTTTAATTTTAAAACAATGTATTCGCAGGATCACATCCCTTGGGGGGTTGCTGGGAAGGGGCTTGGACCTCAGGGCACGATGACATCGGTCCAGCTGGAACTCCTCAGGGGATTTATCCGGCAGCAAGGACTCCATCCACCTGCACACAAATTCTTCAACATCCAGGATCTCTTCAGGTACGCCTCTTAATCGTATGTTATTCCTCCTGTCCCTATTTTCTCCGTCTTCTTGTTTGTCCTAAAGCTCTGTCAATCGTTTTTTTATTTGTGAGATCTCGTGCCCTGTGTGTTTATGGCACTCCACTGAGATGTCCATTTTTTGCTCCAGCTCATTTGTGCGCTCTCCTATGCCCTGAATGTCTTTTCTCAGCCCCTCCATCTCGTTACGAAAAAAATCCTTAATATCAATTAGGAATTTTGACATGTCTTTTCTTAAGACCGGCTGCATCTCCGCCTCTTCCTCACACTCTCCTCTGTCCTGCGTGGAGTCTGTGTCGGAGATCCCACCCGGCGACATTGCTGCCTCCTCTCTGTTCTTTGCCTGGTCTGTACTCCAAAAATAGGATCGTAGATCAATAGACTTTCTCTGTCTTTTGTGTGTTTGCACGCGTTGTTGGCATCGCAGCCGCTTAGCCGTTCTATGGGGTATACTTCTCGGTGTGTTTAGTTGGGTATTTTATTGATTTTTTATGATATTGCGTTGGGAGCTGGTAGAGCTCTCATACTAAGCTGCCATTCCTGAACCCGTCGCGCATGCACCCTATCTCTATATTGTAATTTAATATTATTTCTTAAAATATTGCAGACATTTCAGTCCATGTTTTAAACATACTGAATAAAGACAAGTGAGGATTTAAGGGTACTTACCCCAAACAGGAAATGCATCTATGTCTTTCTTTATTGGGGTCAGATGTTCCTCAGTGTTCGCCTCTTCTTTCGCCGACTTAATCTCTATTCTCTCCGGTACAACCACTGGGAAACCTGGAAAAAAGAAAAGGAAAATCCATCCTGTAAAGCTGGGAGTGGGGGCGCTTCTTGTGATTTCACCTCCTCTGATATTGGTATAATATAATACCTCTTGTAAAGAAATGTATTACTAGCCCTTCTGGCAGAAAATGACTTAAAGAGATTGATATATCTAACCTACTGCTGGATCTATAAGAAAATGACAGAGCTGAAGATATATTATCTTCTTATGTTCTATAAGAAAATATTTAAAGATTAGTTTGGGTGTCTGACTCACATAACTGCAAAATTACCAGATATTCTCTCCTTGCAGATTTCAAAGTCACCAAAATATCTTCTCTACTCACTTAACAAGTGTGGATCCATGCTGGCAGTGGGCAGTGCTGCTCTGGAGGTGCTGGCAGTGGGCAGTTCTGCTCTGGAGGTGCTGGCAGTGGGCAGTGCTGCTCTGGAGGTGCTGGCAGTGGGCAGTGCTGCTCTGGAGGTGCCGGTAGTGGGCAGTGCTGCTCTGGAGGTGCTGGTAGTGGGCAGTGCTGCTCTGGAGGTGCTGGCAGTGGGCAGTGCTGCTCTGGAGGGGCTGGCAGTGGGCAGTGTTGCTCTGGAGGTGCTGGCAGTGGGCAGTGCTGCACTGGAGGTGCTGCCAGAGGTTCCTTGATCTGTGTGTGTTGGATGACAGCTGTGCCTGTATAAAAGAGAAAACAGAATTGGAATGATCTGTTTTATTGGACAAATATACAGCATTTAGTAGGAGCTTTCAAACCTAAGATTATTAACCCCAAAGGAGACAGAGAAGAAACATATGGTCCATCCTCACACAGGAACTTCATGTCAAACACTGCAAAATACATCAATGGATCAGGATTGTGTCACAACATAACCATCTAGTAAAACAAACCGTATAAAGCGAGTCGGAGATAAACAGCCAAAAGACCAGCAATGTGCTCTCAGTGTAACATAGTAACATACTGTACTGTTCTATAGTATGAATAAAAAGCAGATACATCAGAGAGACTTTGATAAACGCTCCCGATACTCTCTCAGGTCCAGCAGTTCTGCTCCATACTGACACAGTCTCACTTTCCTATTTCATACGGAGAGAAGTGAGTAATGCAGAGGAAACAGTGCAGTAACTTCCCCTCACCTGAACCCACTTCTCACCATATTAAATAGGGGGGTTTGATCCCTTACACCCTCATTCTTTTTTTCTCAGTCACCTCCAGTTTCTCACATTCAGCTCCTTTGTACCAGGCAGGAACATCCTGCAATGCCACAGAACAAGGCGAGGGATACATTTTGATAAAGGCTGCTGTGTCCAGCCAAATCGTTGGTTTCCTTCACATTAATAAAACTGGCTGCAAGTCCGTTGTGTCCTCCTCATTTACCTTCATATTCTAGGAGTATACGAGTCACACAGGGAAGCCCCTTTGGAGAGGTAATCCCTGCCCATTGTAACCGGATATAACTTATATAAAGGAGTGCCTGGGGAAACACTGACTTTTTACTCACTGATGATTTATTTTCCCCTGATCCCTCAATGTCAGCACATGACATGAGGGAATAGGCTCTGCCCATCTCAAGGTAGGAAACAGACTTCTGACCTGCTCACACCCTTATAAGCCCCTCCTGTGCCTGATTCAGGTCAGTTGAACCTCTAGAAGAGCTGTACTATATACATGTGCACCCAAATATCTCCAGGCTAATTATGAACAAGACAAAATAAATGTTCTGCAAAGTCTGCTCATAACAAAAGATAGAGGTGGGAATTAGGCATTCGCTGCCATGGAGGGATTAGGAGAATATAATGTATCTGTGAATACAATTTCCGTTTTCTCTCCATGTCAGCGCAAGATATAAGGGAAAGTCCGAAAGCCGTTCTGCCTCAACACACTGCGTGAGAAGGCCCTGAGTGCCATTGACATTTCTTGTAGCTCTGTGCACGAGGCTCTTCTTGGCCACTCTGGGGCAATGAGTATGGCATTTAAACAAGCGGCTTGGAAGTTCTGCAATGTCCTCTGAATTAGAGGAATTATTGGGAAGACATAGACCAACAGAAAGTGCCACTTTCTGGTAAGAATGTCTACTGCTGATGCCAGGTGGTCCCTGTGTCTGGAAAAGAAGACATTGCATTTAGTATTGTGACCTGTTGCCATGAGGTGTATTGCTGGTTGACCCCATCTCCACACAATGTGCTCACAAATTTGCTGACTTAGCGACCACTCTCCTGTGTCTATCATATTTCTGCTCAGAAAATCGTCTTGGACGCTCCTGTGACTTGCTATATGAATTGCTGTGATGGCTGGAATATTTAACTCTGCCCATCTGAGAACCTTTGCGACTTCTCTTGCAGCTTGTACACTCCTCCTGCCTCATTGGTTTTTTAAGTATCCCACTGCTGTGATATTGACAATGAGAGTACTGTATCTTGATCTGATGACCCTGCAAGCGTTGAAAAAAATACCACAAGAGATTTGAAGATTGCTCCGATGTTCAAAATGCTGCTTGAGATTGCTGCCTCTGTTGTCCAAACTCTTTAGACAAATATTTCTTGGCAGTTTGCTCCCCATCTGGAGATTGTAGAGAGAATCCACTTTGCCGGGCGTAACAACCAACCTTTTACTAAACTGGCTTCTTCAGTCCCCATGTCAGTGACCGCAGCGTTTCTGGTAGAAGTGGTATTCTATGGGAGAGGTCTTGATGGTTCTTGTTCCATTTTGACAAGAGGGTGGCTTGAAGCTCTCCTAGGTGGAACAGAGCCCAGTGTATGGTTTCTATTGATGCCCCCACTCTTTCCCAGGAGTGACTTATACTGCTGTGTCATAGGATATTCTAGGCGTGGCCTTTTTTCTGGTGGTAAATATACCTTCGCTGTATAAAAGGGAATTCCCAAAAACCTGCACATCCGTTGTCCGGGTTGAGACAATATGTGAGTGAGATCATATTTTTTCCTTTCGCTCCCTAGAATTGTCCCTCATCAAAATATCGTCCAGATATGAAATTAAATATATTCCTTTGTATAAAGTGATGTGACTCACAGCATTCATACGTCCTGCCTTTTACCTCTAATCTCCTTGAACGTCTTGTATTCTCTCGCTTGCTCCACTTTCTCAACACCCATTCTCTCCAAGACCCTCTACAATATGGCTTCCGCACTGCTCATTCCACAGAAACAGCCCTCACTAAAATAACTAATGACCTCCATGCTGCCAAAAACAGAGGTCATTACACTCTGCTCATATTACTCGACCTCTCTGCAGCATTTGACACCGTGGACCACCCTCTTCTCCTCCACATTCTCCATAATCTTGGTATTCGTAACAAAGCTCTATCCTGGACCTCCTCTTACCTCTCCAATCGTACTTTCAGTGTCTCTTCTGCTAACACCTCCTCCATAGATCTCTCTGTGGGGGTACCACAGAGCTCTGTCCTGTGACCTCTTCTCTTTTCTCTGTACACACTTTCTCTAGGTGACCTAATCACTTCCCTTGGGTTTAAATATCACCTCTATGCCGACGACACACAAATTTACTTTTCAACCTCTGACCTTACACCTGCTGTACAGACCAAAGTTTCTGAATGTCTTACTTCCTCCTTCCACATTACTGTTGGAAGTACCATCATTCACCCAGTACGCTGCATAGGGGTCACACTCGACTCCTCTCTCACATTCTCCTGTCACATTCAAAACGTCTCTAAAACCTGTCGTTTTTTCCTCTGCAATATTACAAAGATACGCCCGTTCCTCTGTTGCTTGACTGCTAAAACTCTGACACAGGCCCTCATTCTCTCCTGTCTCGATTACCAATCTCCTGCTGTCCGGCCTTCCTGCGTCTCACCAGTCTCCCCTACAATCTATCTTAAACGCTGCTGTCAGAATCACTCTGCTCTTTCCTAAATCTGTCTCAGCGTCTCCCCTGCTGAAATCGCTCTCCTGGCTTTCTATCAAATCCCGTCTCACACAAGCAATTCTCCTCCTCACTTTTAAAGCTTTACACTCTTCTGCCCCTCCTTACATCTCAGCCCTAATTTCTCCCTATGCAACATCCCGGCTCTTGCGTTCTGCTCAAGGATGTCTTCTCTCTACCCCCTTTATATCTAAAGCCCTCTTTCGCCTTAAACCTCTCACCTACTGCCACACACCTCTGGAATGCCCTTCCCCTCAATACCCAACAAGCACCCTCTCTATCCACCTTTAAGACCCACCTTAAGACACACTTGCTTAAAGAAGCATATGAGTAGCACCGTAGATATTACTAGACACATGATACATAAAGCTTTGCCCCCTGCAGAAGCACTTATCAAAATGCCCTCCTACTGTCTCTGAATGTTCCTCCTACATACCAATTAGATTGTAAGCTCCTTGGCGCAGGGACTACTCTTCCTAAATGTTACGTTTATGTCTGAAGCACTTATTCCCATGACTCATTATTCGTATTTGTTATTTATATGATTGCCACGTGTATTACTGCTGTGAAGCGCTATGTACATTAATGGCGCTATGTAAATAAAGACATACAGTACAATACAATACCGGGGATGCCCGCTGGTGTTTTACCTGCCAAAAGAAGGGGTAATATCAGCACTGCCTGCCCAGAAAAGAAGAATTGCATACGGTTGTGTGAAAAAGACAGTACACCTCCTCTTTGAATTCTATGGTTTTACATATCAGGACATAACAACACACATGGCTTCTCCATTTTGGCTTTATTTTTGTTAAATAAATCATGACAAAGTGTAATATGTTATGTGTTTTTGATCTGAGGTTGTATTTACCTAATTTTCAGACCTGCTAAGGAACAGACGATTGTTATTATGTCCTGATATGTAAAACCATAGAATTCAAAGAGGGTGGTACTTTCTTTTTCAACACAACTGTATATAATATACACTCATTTTTTTAGGTGGACATTTGACTAGTTTTATTTATTTATCTATGGTTAGGTTATTCTTACAATTGTAATTTTTTCTTTTTTAAAGTTTTTTTTTATCCACCTACAATACCATTGGGTTGATATATATGCTAGGAGAAATTGTTTATGGGCCAATCAGAGGATTAATAATTTGATCCAACAATTATCTCAAACGATTGCTACCTAATTGATTGCCTCTTATAAGGACCTGCGGTGGAAAATTGCACATCCATCCCTTGATGAAGTATGCAGGTTGCTACGAAACTCATAGGGTTTCTGGCTCAGTTTTACCCTCTGTGAAGGAACAATTCTTGGTGCCTGTAATCCGGCCAAGCAGAATAGAACTGCTCATTGATCCTGTGAGAGAGGCGTATATGACTGCGGACGTTCAATTGCTGTGAATGATGAGACGGTCGGCACGCCTGGCAATTTCGCTGCGTGTGATGTCAGACACGACCACTACACAGAATTCTGGTGAACCGGATCAGACGCAAGTCCAAGCAAGATGACTCCAGGAGACGGCAAAGAAACAATGCGCAACAATTCTAGGGTCGATTGCGAGTTTCCATACCTCAAGTTTTTTATGCTGATTGAAACTTTTTTTACGTTAAATAATACACTACGGTGAATTGCGCTTTTTTTTTAAATTTTAGATCCCTTTTCCAGAAAAGAGAAAGCCTCTAACTGCACCTGGAGAGGATCTTCCCTCAGAAAATGCCCAGGTGCCTATGTGGTGTCTGAGGGTGCAGGATAATAGGGGTGACCCTCTTGCTGCCAGTAAATTTGGGGGCATAAACTCACCCAAGGACTCAGGTGCTTCACTTACTCTAGTACAGCTAGAAGAAATCATTCAGGGCGGACTCTGCATTTGGAGGAGGTGGGAGGAGACCCCCGCGATTTGCTGGTGGCAGAGGTATACCTGGGATTGTGGTACTGGGCAGGGTGTGTAGGAGGTGAGAGTAATTGATGATATTCCCTCTAATGTGTTTCTGGGAAATTATCTTGGGAAGAGGATTACCCAACATGAGACTGCTGTGACCCAACAAGCTTAGGAATCTGCCACGAAATTCCAGGCTCCGAACACACACTAAGCACCAGGGGAGGGTGACTGACAGGGCTTGTACTTAAGTGGGGGTCCGTGGGACCCTCTCATTACAAGCCATCATCACTGACCAGATGGTCACAGGGGGCCCAGTGGGGTGATTGATGGGTGTTTTCGGAAGTGGGGTGTAGAGAGCGCCTCCTATTACAGCCCATTGCCACAGACCAGACAGTCTTAGGGGGGACGCGAGAGTGTGATTGGCGGGGGTCAAACCAAAGTGGGGAGAAGAAAGGGCTCCCCATTACAGCCCACCACCACAGATCCGACAGTCGAGGGACCTAGAGCAGGGTTGCGCAAACTGGGGGGGGGGGTGGGGGGGGGCGTGAGATTCTCTGTGGGGGGTGCGGGGTTTACAGAGGCCACGCACGCTTCCTGAAGGCACTTAAATGAAATGCCGGGGGAGCAGCGAAGGCTCTGTAAACTTCACTTACCTTGGCTCAGAAGGCTTTTGGAGACGTCGCCATGGCAACACGGCGTCAAATTACGCCGTAGGGTCATGGCAACGCGATGCCCAGAATGCCGGAGCCAAAGTAAGAGGTGAGCGCATGCAGAGAGGGGGGCAGCCGTCAGGGGGGAAAAGATTGTGCTCCTCTGACCAAGAGGATAATAATATACCACAGACAGACCCCACTGGGAGTGAGAAAGAGAGAGAGAAAGAGACACAGACAGAGAGACAGCCAGAAAAAGAGAAATGGAAAGAGACAGCTAGGGAGAAAGGAGAGAGAGAGAGAGAAAGGAGAGAGAGAGAGAGAGAGAGAAAGGAGAGAGAGAGAGAGAGAGAGAAAGGAGAGAGAGAGAGAGAGAGAGAGAAAGGAGAGAGAGAGAGAGAGAGAAAGGAGAGAGAGAGAGAGAGAGAGAGAGAAAGGAGAGAGAGAGAAAGGAGAGAGAGAAAGGAGAGAGAGAGAGAAAGGAGAGAGAGAGAGAAAGGAGAGAGAGAGAGAAAGGAGAGAGAGAGAGAGAGAAAGGAGAGAGAGAGAGAGAGAGAGACACAGAGAGAGAGAGAGAGAGAGAGAGAGAGAGAGAGAGAGAGAGAGAGAAAGAGACAGAGACAGAGACAGAGACAGAGACAGAGACAGAGACAGAGAGAAAGGAGAGAGAAAGGAGAGAGAAAGGAGAGAGAGAGAGAGAGAGAGAGAGAGAAAGGAGAGAGAAGGAGAGAAAGAGAGAAAGGACAGAGAGAGAGAAAAGGACAGAGAGAGAGAAAGGACAGAGAGAGAGAGAGAGAGAGAGAGAGAAAGGAGAGAGAGAGAGAGAGAGAGAGAGAGAGAGTGAGAGAGAGAGAGAGAGAGATGAGAGAGAGAGAGAGAGAGAGAGAGAGAAAACAAGACAGAGAGAGAGGGAGTTTAAGAGATAGTTAGAAAGAAAACGAGAGAGTTTAAGAGAGAGAGAGAGAGAGAGAGAGAGAGAGAGGGAGTTTGAGAGAGTGTGAGAAAATCAGCAAAAAAAGATGAGATCGCCAGAGGGCAAGAAAGGGTTTCAAGAGGCCAGCCAGAGAGGGAGAGATCGGCAGCCAGAAAGCAAGCCAAACTGCCAGATAGAGTGCAGGATTCCTGGGGAAGAGACAGCCAGTAATGAGGATATAGACAAAAGTATCACACCAAGGGAAATGAGGAACCCGTATGGGCGCAGAGGCTGGCTTGTATCTAACTCTCCTTGCTCACAGTTGCGGCGGGAGGTGTGACGATAATGGGTTTTTCTGTGTATTTGGGTGGAACATGGGAGAGAGAGAATCCCCTTTTAGAAGCACCTCGGCCTCCACCAAGTATAAAACAATACATTGTTTAATAGTATTGGTTAGAAAACATAACATTAAAACCTAAATGGCGCACGAATGAAACAGCTCTATTGAAAAAACATGGGGTTAATTCCCACTTCATAGTTACATAGTAGATGAGGTTGAAAAAAGACATGCATCCACTTCAAATCTTCTATCAGTTATAAAGATACATTCAAGATCTATACATCACACCCATTAGTCACTGATTGAATCAGCGCTATGGCAGATCGTATATACAGTGTGGTGGTGGTCACTATAGAGATACAGTATTAGTAGGAGTTCTTCACTATAAGTGATGCGATTAATAGATCCATCTCGTGTTTCAAAATGATAAATAGCAACACGTGCCTATTTACACAAGTGTAAGAACACTGCAGCCCGCAGACCCCATCCCGATGTTAGTAAGCAGCAGGTATTCGCTCTCTGTGTTCCTATGCTGCATCCAGTCTGTATGCAGGAAAAAGTAAGCAGTGCAACACAAAGTATCTCGGCAACATATGTGGCAAACAAAACCGTGTTAATCACCCTCCTGATGTGATTGGGTGATAGTGTGTCTCCGTATCTCTATATCCTAGACCAGGGGTGAGCAAACTTTTTATGCCGAGCCCCCCTTTTTTATCCATGAAATTTCTCGGGCCCCCCCTGCCTGATGTAATCAAAATCCCATGAAAAAAAACCCTTATTAAACGGTATACAATGTAAATACAAATATGTCTAAGGCCGCACATATAGTGCCCGCGACATCACCCGTCGCCGCTAGCGAAAGTTGTATTTCGCTTTGCGGCGGCGGCGTGGGGCGACCAGGCCATTGATTGGTTCAGGGGCTGTCACATGAGGCGACAGCCCCTTAAAAATCAAATATTGCCGCTTCAAAAAATCACGTTGCCACGTCACGCTTACTATAAGCGCACGCGGCGGCGACAATGCATGTTTTCGGGCGACGTTGCGTCGCCGGCACTATAAGCGCAGCCTAAATACTTACATACTTCAACAGCTCGCTCTTGCAAAATTAGGCTGCGTCCACGCTGCCGCTGAGAGCGGTGACATCACCAACTCTCCAAGCATGAGCACAGGGTGTCCTGCATAATTTTGCAAGCACGAGCGGGGAAGTGTTTACACTTTTTTTTTATTATTTCTGTACATTCATAGTATGATTGATATATTGGCAGCCTACCCTCTCACATGAAGAGGATCGCAGCGAAGCAGGTTGCCAGCGGAGGAGAGCAGGACCACAGCGCTATTGTAGGCAGACACCGGAGGGAGGGGCGTTTGACATCACAGCGCTGGGGCGTGCTCCTCCGCGTACCTCCCAATCACGTGGCCCCACCTGCACTATTCTATTTGGCCGCCCGCGCGCGCACATCTTTTTCGCCTGCACAACCAGGGTTTTGCTGCACGCGCCCCGCCTAAATAATCTTGCGCCTGGGGCGTCCCCCCCCTCAGTTTGTGCAACGCTGCATTCAATCACAACACCCACAACCAACACACACTCAAATCACAACCAACACAGCACACACTCAATCACTACACACACACAGTCACAACCAACACTCACATAATCACCACCAACACACACAACACTCAATCACAACACACACACACACAGACAACCAACAGGCACAGCACACACACACACACACACACACACACACACACACACACACACACACACAACAATCCATATATATATACACACAAACACACACACTCACACACACACACACATATATATAGATAGATACACACACACACACACACACATTCACATACTTTATATACACACACACACATACATATATAGATACACACACACACACACACACACATACAAAACACATACACACACATTTCTACATATACACACACACACACACACACACACACACACACACACACACACACACACACACACACACACACACACACACACACACACACACACACACGGTGGGGTGGAGGGAGTAACTAAACCTGCTCCGGTCCCCCCATGTGCTGCTGAAAACGGGCGGGTAAAAGACAGGAGGAGGAGAAGGGCTTGTCTGTGTGCAGGGAAGGCCCCGCAGTAAGGCCCCGCCCCCTCTGCAAGGCTCCGCCCCCTGTGCAAGACACAGCAGAGAACTGGAAGCAGCCTCTGCACGGAGCTTCTGCCCGCCCCCAGGTTTCCCCGCACGCAGCCTGCGCCCCCCCTACATAATCTTGGGGGGCGCGCCCCCCAGTTTGCGCACCACTGGTCTATATCATTGCTATCCATTTGCAAAGCGAATTTAATTTTGTTCTAAGATGCATTATATGCACTCTTATGTTATTTAAATGTGATCTTCAGAATTGTACGGTGTTCTTACTGGCTGGTGTCCACTTTGTGTGTGTGTGTATGTATATGTATGTATGTATGTATGTATGTATGTATGTATGTATGTATGTATATATATATATATATATATCACTGCAATATATTTATATTGCAGTGTTCTGCAATTTTGCAGTGTGCAGACCCAGTGTTTGTTGACATATTTCTCTATTCACTCAGGTTTACTCCCTTCAAAATTCACCCAGCACCTCTCAAGGCTTTCACTGCTATTATGTACTTATCCACAGATCACTGGTTATAGGCTGAATTCCATAGACATCGTTTACAATTACCTGCTTAAAGCTTTAGCTATTTCACCCTTTATCCCAGTTATAGATGGTATGTGAGAACCTATACAGTCTTCTCGATCACACTGGTACATTTGTATGGTTTACCATGTCGAAGATTTTACATTTATGGTGTTCTTTCCGGATTTTGGGCTTATCAAAAGACAAATGATGCATATGGAAGTTGCCTCTATTTCTTGCTAAGGCTGTGGACCCGCTGCGGGCGGCCGTGCGCGCATGCACCACCAGCCCCTTACCTCCAGTCTGTTTGTCCCCGCTGCCTCCTTCCGACGAGGCTCACTATGCGCTGTGACGCATCAGCCGCCAGGGGATGCAAGAGGATTGCGATCCCGAGCGGTGACGCGTCACGTGGTGCGCCTATCAGCGCCGGGGGCTGGAGCTGTCAGAGCTTCCCCCACTTCCAAAAAGTAGGGGGGGGGGGTGGGGGAGTTTGTATGTGTGTATGTATGTATGTGTGTGTATATGTTGTCAGTGTTTTGTGTGTGTGTGGGGGCGGGACACCGGGGGGGGCGGACCGACCGAACGGACCGACCGAACGGAGGGGGGGGGGGGAGCAGCACGGTGAGCGGGGCAGCAGAGGGCATGTGTGGGGGCTCGCTGCACCCTCTTGCAGCCCGGGAGCCCCCTCGCTGCACACCCTCCGCTCAAACCACGCCCTCCCCCCTGCTCCCTACGGAGCCAGTTAGGTGGTAGCGCTACCTTTCACATACACACCATATGACATATAAAAAACACACTATCCCAGGAAAATTGGAGATAGAGCTATTAGGAGGGGTATGGTTATCCTCCCTGTGAGTGGAGAAGGGGAATGTACTATTGTGGATGCTGTTATTGTTGTTATGCAGGACCCTGCTGGTAAAGTTACTATTAGTTATACTGTTGTGTGAGTGGTTATTCATGAGCTATATATATAGCTCATGAATAACCACTCACACAACAGTATAACTAATAGTAACTTTACCAGCAGGGTAGAGATTATATATATTATATATATATATATATATATATATATATATATATATATATATATATATGCAAATATAGCTATCTTTTGAGAGATGAGTTAAGGTTGGTTGGTATTAAATTAGATGCGTGAACACAATTAGCAGGGAAAGGGGTGGTAGGGAGGCATGTATATGGCTGGGTCCAAGAGGGGGGAGAGAGAGGGAGAGAATTTGTGACAGTGTTTTGTATTGGAGGGGTGTAGAAGTTGTTGAGAAAGATGTGTACTTGGTGGTGCAGTGTGTGGGCACAAACATAGGTGGACGGAAGGAGAGATTAAGAAATGTGGATACTGTAGGAGGAGATGTTGGAAAGAAAAGAAAAGTTTACAAAGGAGTGAGGAAACTGCAAACAGAAAAAAGCCATAAGGCCGAGGCCCCGCTGCCTCAGACAGCGCGTTGAGAGGCACTGCATGCTATCTGCGGTCCACAGGGAGCATTTTTACGTGCGGGGGGCGTGGACAAAATGGGCCAAGCGGGCGCGGACATGATGAGGGGGCGGGGCCACGACGGACACCGACCAAACTGACATATGTTTGTTTCCCCCCCGAATCAATCTTTGCACAAACACTTTCCCTCCCAAACAAGCCAGGCATTCACACAGGGTGTCTGCAGAGGGGAGAGTGAAACAACACACACCCAACTAGTTCCTGCTCAGTGAAGTGCCCCTCTGACGCCGGCCAAAGTAAAAAAAAACACAACACACAGAGGTCAGCATTCACTCCTCCTCCTCCCTCCTCCCTCGTGAAACTGAGCCGGCCAAAAGTTTAAAAAAAACAAGCCATGACAAACACACACAGCTCAACAGGCCGCCTTCCTCCCGCAGCTCCTTCCCTGCTCCCCTCCTTACCTCCTCATTGGCTCACACGCGCACTACGTGACGTGTCAACGCTTCAGAACACCACCTTCTGGTAGCACTGGCCGGCTGACGCGTCACAGCACGTAGTGAGCCACGGAGGGAGGAGGCAGCGGGGACCTACAGATTGAAGGTAATGGGCTGGTGGTGTATGCGCGCCCCTGCCGGACGCAGCGGGACCAAAGGCTAAGGCCCCGCTCCCTCAGTCAGCGCGCCCACACTGCAGACAGGCGGGGCGCTGACAGACAGACCGCGATATGCGATCTGTAGGGAGCGGGAGCCGGGGCTGGAGTGGGAGGGAGGGGAGTGGTTTAAGCGGAGGGGGGCGTGGTTTAAGCGGAGGGACCCGCTACCCCCCCCTCCTCGGGCTCGGGCGATGCTGCGGGCTGCCCTACTCACACGCTGACACTCAGGCACACATACACACACTCATGCACACACACACAGGCAGGCACTCATACACTCACACACACACACGCAGGCACTCACGCACTCAGGCACACACATACACAAACACAGATAGGCACTCAGACACACACACAGATAGGCACTCAGACACACACACAGATAGGCACTCAGACACACACACAGACAGGCACTCAAGACAGGCACTCACGCTGCTTTCCCTCCACATTCTCCTCCCCGCTCCCCGAAGCCTCCCCTCCTCATTGGCTCACAGCCACACCACGTGACGCGTCGACGCTAGGGATTACAATTCTCTTGAATCCCCTAGCGGCTGACGCGTCACAGCGTGTAGTGAGCTGTGCAGCCAGGGGGGACCGGGACCCGGCTCGGGAGGATTCCCCTGCTGGTGGGGAACGCTCGTGTGGCCGCCTGCGCCGCAGGCCTAAGGAGGCATAATGAGATGCAGGGAGAGAGGGAGGAGAGGGGTCCCAGGTATTGGAGGAGGTGAGGAGTAGAAGGTGAGAGAGCAGGTGTATAAATCAGGCCTGGGAGGGTATAATGAGATGCAGGGAGAGAGGGAGGAGAGAGTTCCCAGGTATTGGAGGAGATGAGGAGTAGAAGGTGAGAGAGCAGGTGTATAAATCAGACCTGGGAGGGTATAATGAGAGGCAGGGAGGAGAGGAGGTCCCAGTTATTGGAGAAGATGAGGAGTAGAAGGTGAGGGAGCAGGTGTATAAATCAGGCCTGGGAGGGTATAATGAGATGCAGGGAGAGAGGTCCCAGGTATAGGAGGAGGTGAGGAGTAGAAGGTGAGAGAGCAGGTGTATAAATCAGGCCTGGGAGGGTATAATGAGATGCAGGGAGAGAGGTAGGATGGGTGTTCCCAGGTATTGGAGGATAAGAAGATTGGATATAAGAGAACAGGTGTATAAATCAGGCCTGGGACAGCAGTTTAGCACTGAAGGTTAAACAGCAGCTGAGAAAGTTAGTCTTGAGATGTGAAAGAGCATTTAGAAAGCCAAGTTGTCACAGTTGCAAGGTTCATGAAGTCCAATTCCTGCATTCTTCACCTCCAATTCAAACTCCACAGACACTTCATACGTGACACTTCAGATGTTACATAGCCAATGTGCAGTCTAATTGGCAATGCCTGGGAGAGTGACATGCCAATCAGCCTATCACAGAGGGATGTGCACACATCCTTAGAGATGCATATATATATACACACACACATATCTTGTTGATGCAATAAATGAGAGCACTCTGCCATGTAACACCTTCTCGAAACCATTTTGACTTGTCCTTTCCTAATCATTGTGTTTCATAACTGCCCAAATATACACGTCAAAGTAACTGTGGGAGGTCCTATCACAGACATGCCATGTTAGGCCTGGGACGTGGTGCAGGGAGCGGCGCTGGGCAGCGCTGACGCTCATGCTCCAGGAGATTTTTCTTGTCCCTGCATGAGCGTCAGCGAGCGCGCTTATGTGCCGGGTGGGAGGTTTTCTGGAGGCGGATCGGGAGGCGGGGCTAGCGCGTCACGGCGCCGACGTCACGGATACTGCCATTGGCTTCTGGCAGTCACGTGACCGGCCCTGCGCTTGCATGAGCGGCAAAATTTAAAACTTGCCTGTCTCCTGCAGTTCCGTACGCCTGCGGAAGCGCCGTCTAAAGCCGCGGCGCTGATAGGGATAATGTTTCCCCTCAGCGCGGCTCAGCACGGTCTTTTTGACCATGTCCGAGGCCTCACAGTATCACTGCGTACAGAGGCTCACATCTAACGTGCTGCAGCAGCTCAGAAGCTGCAATTACAGAGGTCATGTAACAGCACAAAGGGTTAACGCAATATTTCTACAAAGCAGAAAACTTCAGCACAATTTCACAGGCACGTGATCCGGAGAGAGACCTTATTTCTAGAAGCCTCAACAGGACAGGTTTATGTGAGGCAGCAAAGTATTGGGGAAGCGGTGTCTGTAATACTTCAAAATAACGACAGTTTGGGGATCTTACACAAGCTTTTTATGCTATTTACGTTTATTTTTGAGCCGCCTGCTTCAGTTCAGATCCCTACAAACCAGGGCCAGGTGTCTGTAAAGGAGAATTGTCCAGAAGTTGTTATTATTTCTCCATGTTCTTTCCTCAGCACGTCTCATTCCTATTCCCTTTATATAATTCACCTACATTATCATCAAGAGCAGATCTCTCTGCAGTGACACAATAGCAAAACAAGGCAGAAAAGTAACGTCTGAAGCATGAAATGTCCACTGATCAAAGGATCAAACGGACACTTAGATTGTAAGCTCTCCGGGGCAGGGATCTCCTCTCCCGTGTGATTCTGTTTGTTGCGCTTGTATAACAATTCCTTATATTGTCTCTTTAGTAAAGCACAGCGTAGCTTGTATGCACTATACAAATAATAATATACATACAAATAAACACTGTGTTTATGGGCTGCCCCAGATAACAGTCCCATTAATTCACATTTACAATAAAGACGAGACAGCCCCTCACACAATGGCAGTCACTCCAAGTATGTCACAAAGCAGCCCTGTCTGTACCTGGGAAAGGGGGGGGGACGTCTCCTTTGTGGGGATCTCACTTCCACACCACAAGCCGTGTCCTCTCTACCTCACCTCCCTCCCACCGTGTCCTCTCTCCCTCACCTCCCTCCCACCGTCCTCTCTACCTCACCTCCCTCCCACCATGTCCCCTACCTCCCCCCTCCCACCGTGTCCTCTCCCTCACCTTCCTCCCACCGTGTCCTCTCTACCTCACCTCCCTCCCACCGTGTCCTCTCCCTCACCCCCCTCCCACCGTGTCCTCTCCCTCACCTCCCTCCCACCGTGTCCTCTCCCTCACCCCCCTCCCACCGTGTCCTCTCCCTCCCACCGTGTCCTCTCCCTCACCCCCCTCCCACCGTGTCCTCTCCCTCACCCCCCTCCCACCGTGTCCTCTCCCTCACCCCCCTCCCACCGTGTCCTCTCCCTCACCCCCTCCCACTAGCCGTGTCCTCACCTCACTTGTGTCCCCTCCCCCTGCTAGCTGTGATCTCTCTGTGCTCACGCCTCCCCCGCTTGCTCTGTGCAGACACAATGTGCAGTGACACAGATACATTAGACACAGTGTATCTGTAGGATTCCTGACATCCCGTCCCCGAGACCTGTATCTGGTCACCAGCACATATATAGCTGTGATCCGTGCCTCCCCCCCAACCCCCCCCCCCCATCTGTAAGCTATGTCCTCTACCCACCCCTCTGCAAGCCGTATCCTCCTCACCCCCCCTGCAACCTGTGTCCTCTAACCCCCCCTGCAACCTGTGTCCTCTTCCCCCCCTGCAACCTGTGTCCTCTTCCCCCCCTGCAACCTGTGTCCTCTAACCCCCCCTGCAACCTGTGTCCTCTAACCCCCCCCTGCAACCTGTGTCCTCTAACCCCCCCTGCAACCTGTGTCCTCTAACCCCCCCTGCAACCTGTGTCCTCTAACCCCCCCTGCAACCTGTGTCCTCTAACCCCCCCTGCAACCTGTGTCCTCTAACCCCCCCTGCAACCTGTGTCCTCTAACCCCCCCTGCAACCTGTGTCCTCTAACCCCCCCTGCAACCTGTGTCCTCTTCCCCCCCTGCAACCTGTGTCCTCTAACCCCCCCTGCAACCTGTGTCCTCTTCCCCCCCTTCAACCTGTGTCCTCTAACCCCCCCTGCAACCTGTGTCCTCTTCCCCCCCTGCAACCTGTGTCCTCTTCCCCCCCTGCAACCTGTGTCCTCTAACCCCCCCTGCAACCTGTGTCCTCTTGCCCCCCTGCAACCTGTGTCCTCTAACCCCCCCTGCAAGCCTAGTCCTCTAACCCCCCCTGCAACCTGTGTCCTCTTCCCCCCCCTGCAACCTGTGTCCTCTAACCCCCCCTGCAACCTGTGTCCTCTTCCCCCCCTGCAACCTGTGTCCTCTAACCCCCCTGCAAGCCTTGTCCTCTTCCCCCCCTGCAACCTGTGTCCTCTACCCCCCCTGCAACCTGTGTCCTCTTCCCCCCCTGCAACCTGTGTCCTCTAACCCCCCTGCAAGCCTTGTCCTCTTCCCCCCCTGCAATCTGTGTCCTCTACCCCCCCTCTGCTTGCCTTGTCCTCTTTCCCCCCCTGAAAGCCATGTCCTCTTCCCTCCCCCTGCAACCCGTGCCCTCTACCCACTTACCCCCTGCAAGCGGTGTCCTTCACCCCCCCCTCTGCTAGCCGTGTCCTCTACCCTCCATCTGCATGTCGTGTCCTCTACCCCCCCCCTGCAAGCCGTATCCTCTACCACCCCTGCAACCTGTGTCCTCTATCCCCCCTGCAACCTGTGCCATCTAACCCCCCCTGCAACCTGTGTCCTCTAACCCCCCCCTGCAACCTGTGTCCTCTAACGCCCCCTGCAACCTGTGTCCTCTAACCCCCCTGCAAGCCGTGTCCTTTCCCCCCCTGCAAGCCGTGACCTTTCCCCCCCTGCAAGCCGTGTCCTCTACCCCCCCTCTGCTAGCCATGTCCTCTACCCCCCGTCTGCATGTCGTGTCCTCTACCCCCCCCCTCTGCTAGCCGTATCCTCTACCCACCCCCCCTCTGCTAGCCGTATCCTCTACCCACCCACCCTCTGCTAGCCGTGTCCTCTACCCACCCCCCCCTCTGCTTGCCGTGTCCTCTACCCCCCCCCCTGCTAGCCGTGTCCTCTACCCCCCCTCTGCTAGCCGTGTCCTCTACCCTTCCTCTGCTAGCTGTGTCCTCTACCCCCCCCTCTGCTAGCCGTGTCCTCTACCCCCCCTCTGCTAGCCGTGTCCTCTACCCCCCCTCTGCTAGCCGTGTCCTCTACCCCCCCTCTGCTAGCCGTGTCCTCTACGCCCCCTCTGCTTGCCGTGTCCTCTACCCCGCCCCTGGTTGCCGTGTCCTCTACCCCCCCTCTGCTAGCCGTGTCCTCTACCCTTCCTCTGCTAGCTGTGTCCTCTACCCCCCCTCTGCTAGCCGTGTCCTCTACCCCCCCTCTGCTAGCCGTGTCCTCTACCCCCCCTCTGCTAGCCGTGTCCTCTACCCCCCCTCTGCTAGCCGTGTCCTCTACCCCCCCTCTGCTAGCCGTGTCCTCTACCCCCCCCTCTGCTAGCCGTGTCCTCTACGCCCCCTCTGCTTGCCGTGTCCTCTACCCTCCCCCTGGTTGCCGTGTCCTCTACCCCCCCTCTGCTAGCCGTGTCCTCTACCTAGGGTGACCATTTGTCCCGGATTTCCCGGGACAGTCCCGGTTTTTCGTGTGCTGTACCGGTTGCCTGACTGTCCCGGGAATGTCCCGTTTTTTTGTGTCGGCGGCGGTGCGCGGGGATGGGGGGGCGGTGCGCGGGGATGGGGGGGGAAGTGCGCGGCGGCGGGGAGGAAGAGGATGAAGAGCAGCCCGGCAAGTATTTTTTCTTACTGCCAGGGGTTGGGCTTCTGCAGAAACGTGCCGGGCCACAGGGGATTGGATGGAGAATGCCAGGGGGCGGGGCTTTAGAAGGCCGGGCCGCAGGGGATTGAATGGAGTATCCGGGGGGTGGGGCTTTGCCTCTCCCCGACACTCTAGCCCTCCCTCTGGCTCCTCGGCAACCCGGCTCTCTCCCTCACACCCCCGGCACCCCCCCTCGCTCCCCCCGGCACCACGGCTGCCCCCCGGCACCACCCCGGCTGCCCCCCTCGCTCCCCCCGGCACCACGGCTGCCCCCCTCGCTCCCCCCGGCACCACCCCGGCTGCACTCCGGCACCTCCCCTCGCTCCCCCCGGCACCACGGCTGCCCCCCGGCACCACGCCGGCTGCCCCCCTCGCTCCCCCCGGCACCACGGCTGCCCCCCTCGCTCCCCCCGGCACCACCCCGGCTGCACTCCGGCTCCCCCCCTCGCTCCCCCGGCAACCCGGCTCTCTCCCTCACACCCCCGGCACCACTCCAGCTCCCCCCCTCGCTCCCCCCGGGACCACGGCTGCCCCCCTCAATCCCCCCAGCACCACCCCGGCTGCCCCCCTCGCTCCCCCCGGCACCCCGGCTCTCTCCCTCCCCCCTCAGAGCCGCTCACAGCCTGCCACCTCCGCCGAACCCGCAGCCGCCGCAGGTAGGCATATGGGGGGGCTGGGAAATTGAGGGAGATGCTGCAGGGGGGAGAGATGGAAGTGGGGGGGCTGCTTCTGCTGTAAACGCTGCTTGCGTGAGAGTGTGTGACAGTGTGTGTGTGTGTGAGTGTGACAGTGTGTGTGTGAGTGTGACAGTGTGAGTGTGAGTGTGACAGTGTGTGTGTGTGTGAGAGTGTGACTGCGAGAGTGTGACTGTGTGTGACTGTGTGTGTGTGTGTGCGAGTGTGACAGTGTGTGTGAGAGTATGACAGTGTGTGTGAGAGTATGACAGTGTGTGTGAGAGTATGACAGTGTGTGTGAGAGAGTGTGACAGTGTGTGAGTGTGACTGTGTGACTGTGTCTGTGTGACAGTGTGACAGTGTGTGACAGTGTGTGCGAGAGTGTGTGTGGGAGTGTGCGAGAGTGTGTGTGGGAGAGGAGAAGGGGAGAGAGAGAGGAGAGGAGGAGAGAGAGAGAGAGAGAGGGTGGGGGAGAAGGAGAGAGAGAGGGGAAGAGGGGGAGAGAGGGAGGGAGGGAGAGAGAGAGAGGGGGGAGAGGGAGGAAGAGAGGGGGAGGAGGAGGAGAAAAGGGGAGGGAGAGGAGAGAAGGGGGGGGTGAGAGAGAGGAGGGAGAAAGAAGGGGGGGGGAGATCGGTTGATCTGTGGGGGTGTGATGTGAGATGCACGGGTGGGGGGGTGATGTGAGATGTAGGGGGGCGGATGTTTAAACCAAAATCATTACAAAATATATACACATTGTTTATTCAAAGTATGAGTTAATTATTATTTATTACCCCCACTTCTTTACACGTCTATTTTGTGATTTACTCGTCGAACATGTTATCCAGATAGGGGTTCCCCAAAATGTAATGAAATACTTAAAGGGTTCCTCCAAACAAAAAAGGTTGGGAATCACTGCTCTATACACACAAACACACACTGCAGCCCCCACCTCTATACACACAAACACACACTGCAGCCCCCACCTCTATACACACAAACACCCACTGCAGGGCCTACCTCTGTATACAGAAACACACACTGCAGCCAGGGTTGCCACCTATTGAAGGCTAACGCGGAGATAACATTTTTTTTAGATCTATTTATTACTAGCTGATATACCCGGCGTTGCCCGTGATGTAATGTTCTGGCTCCCCCATCCTCCCTCTCAACTCTCTTCCCCCCCTCTTCACAGCTGTCCAGGCTTCCCCCCCTTCTCTCCTGACTCCCTCCCCCCCTCTCTCCTGACTCCCTCTCCCCCCCTCTACTGACTCCCCCCCTCTCTCCTGACTGACTCCCCCCCCTCTCTCCTGACTGACTCCCCCCCCTCTCCTGACTGACTCCCCCCCCCCTCTCCTGACTGAACACCACCCCCCGCCTGTCCACTGTGTGCCGCCATCTTACCAGGGGCAGCTGCAGGAGGAAGGGGGTCCTTCCGGAGGCTGCCCGCCCACTCGGCGCCGCCATCTTACCGGAGGCAGCTGCAGGAGGAAGGGGGTCCTTCCGGAGGCTGCCTCCCCACCCGCTGGGGAGGGAAGTGAGCGGCGGGGAGGGAAGTGAGCTCCGGCGGCTGGGGCAGGAGGGCCGCGCTTCCCCTCCGTCCGGGAGCCGCTGCAGGGCGGCGCACGTGAGGGTGAGTGTGATGAGACACAGAGACACAGACACACAGACACACAGACACACAGTTGGGTGATGTCATGGAGCCACCAATCTGTTGGGTGATGTCATAGAGCCACCAATCTGATTGGCCAGAGGCTGAGGACCAATCAGATTCACCGCAGCTAGTACTAACCTTTCGATTTTATATATTAAGATATATTTATTTATCTTGCCTTTGGCTGTATCCTCCTCTCCAAATTCCGTCAACATGGCTGCGCGACGTCACGTAATACACATTGCCATAACAACGAGCTGCTCCGTGACGTCACGCGGCATCAAGTTGACATCACAATGCGATGCATTATGGTGACGAGGCATCACGTGATGCCACATTGTCATGGCAACATGTCACTGCCTGACGTTAGTGTCTTGTTGTCATGGCAACGAGGAGGGGGGCGTGGCGTGATGTACATTGTTTTAAAGTGTCCCGGTTTTTCATTTTGAAAATCTGGTCACCCTACCTCTACCCCCCCTCTGCTAGCCGTCTCCTCTACCTCCTTCTGCTACCCGTGTCCTCTACCCCCCCTCTGCTAGCCGTGTCCTCTACCCACCCCCTCCTCTGCAAGGTACTTCGACCTACCCACACTCTCCTACCCTGACCCGGCTACACGACCCCGACTCTGCAATCCAGACCTTGTGGTTGTAGGTTGGCGGTTATCTGTATCCCCACCTCAGCCTCGCAGTCTAAGTCCTGTTTGTGGTGAGCACCTTTACAGTATGCTCAGCCATGTGGAAAAATACTTCGCAAAAAATAACCAGCGAATGGAACTGCTCCAACGCTCAGTACAAACCGTTTGTGACCAGATCAAAAATATCTCTCTACCCACTGCTCCTCAAGCAGTTGCTGCTCCCGCTCCCGTTCCTTCACCCCCGACTTCGGAGCCACGACTACCTACCCCCAATCATTATGGAGGTGACCCCTTGGGCTGTCGGGAATTCTTGAATCAGTGTTCCATCCACTTTGAACTGCCCCCTTCTCGCTTTCTTTCCCCACACGCCAAGGTGGTATACATCGTATCACTGCTGACAGATGACGCTCTGGCATGGGCTTCTCCCATCTGGGAACAGAGGCCAGACCTTACTGGCAACATTAATCGCTTCACCACGGAGTACCAAAAAGTAATTGATAGCCCGGGGCGCAAGGTAACTTCTGCCTCATCTCTCCTAAATATTTCACAGGGTAATCGTTCTGTGGTCTGCTACGTGGTCGAATTTCGGACCATAGCCGCCGAGACCGGCTGGTACGATGAGGCCTTGACCGCAACATTCTGGCAAGGGTTGTCCGAAAGACTCAAAGATGAGATGGCTGCCCAAGAACGCCCCCCTGGAGGATCTAGTGGCCCTATGTATACAAATGGACCAACGACTCCAAGAGAGAAGGATGGAGAGACACAGACGCCAACAAGGTTCACAACCCTTTCTCACTCGTCCAGCAGGAGCCTTGAATACTTTTCCGGCTGTAGAGGAGCCCATGCAGTTGGGAGGTACTCCCTTGTCAGCTGGTGAGAAACAGCGCAGGCCTATATTGTGGTAACACCGGACACTTGGTAACCACCTGTCTAGTTAAGGCAGGAAATGCCAAAGCCCAGTGAGAGCCGGGAGGATCATACTGTGAACCTTGTCTTTATCTCCTCCCAAATCCTCAACC
Organism: Ascaphus truei; assembly: GCF_040206685.1. Taxonomy (NCBI): domain Eukaryota; kingdom Metazoa; phylum Chordata; class Amphibia; order Anura; family Ascaphidae; genus Ascaphus; species Ascaphus truei. The sequence continues at coordinate 476,301,141 of NC_134484.1, read as the reverse complement.
AGGATTCTTGTCCCCATTATCCTGTTCGGAGACACCTTCAAGACCATTACACGGGCCTTTGTGGATTCCGGGTCAGGAGGGAACTTCATTGACCAGGGGTTTGCCGAAAAGAACAAGATACCCTTGATATACAAGGATCCTCCCGTAGGGCTAGAAGCCATAGACGGTCACCCTCTACAGTCTGCTTTCATATCTTTACAAACCACACTAATCTCCTTACAAGTCGGCGAGGATCATTCTGAAAAGATTCATCTGGACAGCATCCATACACCGTCAGTAGATGTCGTTCTGAGTCAAACTTGGCTCCAATTACACAACCCTCGGATCGATTGGACAGAGTCCCTACCTCTTTACTGGAGTCCCCAGTGTCAAAGTGTTTAATCTCCTTCAAAGGTCTAGCGGGGATATCTCTACCTGAACAGGATTAAGCACAACTACTGGAGATCTACAAAGAATTTCAGGACGTCTTCGACAAGGTCCAAGCCGAGGAACTGCCGCCTCATCGCTCCTATGACTGTCCCATCGATCTCCTACCAGGCGCCATTCCTCCAAGAGGTTGCTCGTATCCTCTATCCCTTATAGAGACTAAAGCCATGAAGGAATATATCCAGGAAAACCTTGAGGGGTTTCATCCGCAAATCCTCGGCACGTGCAGGGTTTTTCTTCGGAAAGAAAAAAAAGACGGTTCACTCAGGCCCTGCATAGACTACCGCGGCCTCAACAAGATAACGGTTAAGAATCGCTACCCACTGCCGCTGATCTCGGAGCTATTCAACCGACTACAAGGCGCCACCATCTTTACCAAGCTGGACCTCCGAGTAGCGTACAACTTGGTGTGTATTCGCCATGGAGATGAATGGAAGACCGCCTTTAACACTCGGGATGTACACTACGAGTCAATGGTAATGTCCTTTGGACTCTGCAACGCTCCCGCAGTCTTTCAAGACTTTGTCAATAAGATCTTCTGGGACCTTCTCGATCAATACGTAATTGTTTACCTGGATGACATCCTGAACTTTCCCAAAACAATACATGAAAATCAGTGGGATACGTTAAGCAGGTCCTCCAAAGATTACGAGTGAATCATCTCTTCGCCAAATTCGAAAAATGACAATTTCACCAGACAACGACTTCCTTCTTGGGATATATCATTTCCAATACTGGACTCGCCATGGATCCTGCCAAGGTGAAAGTGGTGGTAGATTGGCCTTGCCCCATGTCACTCAAAGCCGTACAAAGGTTTCTGGAGTTCGCAAACTATTACTGGATATTTAGTCAAAACTTCTCCTCAGTAGTAGCACCAAGCACGGCCTCAACCCAAAAAAGAGCCAATCCAGCGCTCTGGCCTCCGGAAGCTACTAGTGCCTTTGAAAGGCTGAAGAAAGCCTTTGTCTCAGCTCCTATCCTGGGGCAAATAGGAAAAAACAGACAAGTGCGCACAAGAATACTAAATAAAAAAGTGTTAATGTGATAAAATTTATATCAAATACACCCAACCACGTGATAAAAGTGTATAAGGTAAATAAATATACCAATGTAGATGAGCGTCTGCTGCTGTGATAAAAGGGCAGCCCAAGGCCCTAGGATCTAGTAACAACAAAACAAACAAAGTGCACAACACTCATCGTGAAAAATGTAATAAACAGTGTTTATATATAAGGTGTGTGACAGGGTGAAGTCAACCCCTATCAGTTATGCCTGGGAACCATATGTCTGAGTGCTTCATCCAGCACTCATAAGGGTTAACTCAGGTGGAAGCTAGCTAATCATGATGTAAGCTGACACATGAGAGCCAGCAAGGTAGATAAAGGATCTTGTTACCAGCAGTAGCTGCCTGTGTCAGAGGAGAGCACATGGATAGATGTGCTGCTAGCCAGAAGGATACAGCACACTACTTACTGCAGCCAAAGTAAGATTTCTTTCATTTGTTTGCATGACTGCTTAAAAAGACTCTTAGGCCTGGGACCCGCTGCGCTCGTTGGCGCGGGAGGCCATGTCGCGAGTTCCCCACCAGCAGGGGAATCCTCCCGAGCCGGTCCCGGTCCCCCCTGGCGGCACAGCTGACTACACGCTGTGGCGCGTCAGCCGCTAGGAGACACAAGAGAATGGTGTTTCCTAGCGTTGACGCGTCACGTGGTGTGGCTGTGAGCCAATGGGGAGGGGAGGCTTCGGGGGGAGGGGAGGCTTCGGGGAGCGGGGAGGAGTGTGGAGTGAAAGCAGGTGAGTGCCTGTCTGTGTGTGTGTGTGTGTATGTGTGTGCCTGAGTGCGTGAGTGCCTGCCTCTGTCTGTGTGTGTGTGTGAGTGCGTGAGTGCCTGCATGTGTGTGCGCGCGTGTGTATGAGTGCGTGAGTGCCTGCCTGCCTGTGTGTATGTGTGTATGTATGAGTGCCTGCGTGTGTGTGTGTGTAGCAGCTCCAGCCCGAGTCCGTGGAGGGAGGGGGGGGGGGGTGAGTAGCAGCTCCCTCCTGCAGTCCGTGGAGGGAGGGGGGGAGAGTAGCGGGTCCTTCCTGCAGCCTGTGGAGGGAGGGGGGGGGGGGAAGAGTAGCGGGTCCCTCCTGCAGCCCATGGAGGGAGGGGGGGAGAGTAGCGGGTCCCTCCTGCAGCCCGTGGAGGGAGGGGGGGGTGAGTTGCAGGTCCCTCCTGCAGTCTGTGGAGGGAGGGGGGGAGAGTAGCAGCTCCCTCCGCTCAAGCCACGCCCCCCTCCCTGTCAAACCTCCCACTCCCGCCCACTTCCCGCTCCCGCTCCCTACAGACCGCATATCGCGGTCTGTGTATCTCAGCGCACCGCCTGTCAGCAGTGCGGGTACGCTGACTCTGGGAGCGGGGCCTTAGCCTTACAGTTTGGGTATGGTTTAGCTAGCCAGCCTGCTAGCTAGGACTGCTGTGTTAGTCAGTTTTCTCCCAACGTGGAGCAGGATTTATTTGCTTAAAGGGACAGTGTACCCACATGTTATGTTACTGTGGAGAAATAAAGCCACTGAACGTTTTTATTTATCCTGAAACTATACGTGTGGACTGTTCCCTGACCTCGGCTACAGGCCGTCCTGCCACAGGTGGTGTCAGAAGTGGGATGTCGGACGGCCCCTGTATCTGAAGGGCCACACAAAAAAAAATGGAGAAATTTTTTTCTCAGTTCCTTGAGCAACAGCTCCAGCTAGCAGAGAAGCAAGCAGAGCGACAAGCCCAGCAAGATGAGAGACAAGCCCAGCAAGCTGAGCGACAAGCCCAGCAAGATGAGCAACAGGCCCGGCGAGAGGAAAAGCTACTCCAACTGCTGGTCGAAGGCCCAACCCCAGGTAGACCAGGGATTCCAAATAACCCACCGGTGATGCTGCCTAAAATGAAGCCAAACGAAGACACAGAGGCATTTCTCCTCACTTTTGAAAGGGTAGCCACGGCCCACGGCTGGACAGTTGATCACTGAGTAACGACTCTGGCTCCACTCCTCATAGGGGAAGCTCAGGCAGCCTACCAGGCTGTTCCAGCGGACGAGGCCATGGACTATCAGAAACTAAAGGCTGCTATTCTGGATCGCCTAGGCCTCACGCCAGAGACCTACCGACAGTGGTTCCGGACAGTCAAATATACAAACCGAGACAGATCCCGGGTCATAGCCCACCGCTTAGTAGACTTATGTGCCAGGTGGATACAACCGGAAAAACATGACAAGGCAGAGATCCTTGAACAGTTTGTGCTCGAGCAGCTCATACAGATACTGCCCCCCTCCTCCCGCTCCTGGGTAAAAAGACACGCTGCATTTTCCCTGGATTCAGCGGTCCGCTTGGTGGAAAACTTCCTGGGCGACGACACCCAACAGGATAGCTGGGAACGGCCGGTGCAAACACCAGTTGCTTCCGGTGATACTAGAGGCAGGAGAGCAGACAATCGAGGGGTCTACAATCCGCCAGCTCGGGAGATCCAGTCAACCCGATCGGAAGACACTTTCCCATATCGGAGTGTTCCTGTTACAAACTCCCGCAGAGACGCCCATCCTGGGTCCGAGGCCACTGGATCACTCAAGGGAGGCCGCCACCCACAGTATTCCCCGAGAACCTGGACTCCTGTCACCCACCCGGTGGAGAGGATAACCCCACCAACCAGAAGGGAGGACCCCATCCAACAGCGGAGAGGTCCAAACACCGAGCCCAGTCGAGAGCTTCCGCGGACGACCGAGTTTGCGGACTCAGGAGATGAGGAAATGGACTGTTCATATGGCAGAACCACTGCCACAGCTTGTCTCCGAGGGGACCACAATCCGTGGTTAGTCCCAGCATCTCTGGAGGGGAAAAAAGTAAACGCCATGCTGGACTCGGGCTCTGGAAAAACCCTGATCCTAGAGGGCCTAATTCCAAGCAATAGACTATCTTATGACTCTCCTTGGAATATCGAGTGTATCCATGGGGATACAAAGAGATACCCGACGGCGAACGTTACACTGCATATCCAGGATCAAGAGGCTAGCCTACTACTGGGAGTTGCTCCCTGGCTACCTGCTCCTGTTCTACGTGGCCGAGACTGGCCCTACCTCGAAACATTGTTGGCCCCTACTCCTACAGAGCCTACTTCTCTGGTACCTGAGAAGCCCGGAGACTTGTTCCCTTTTTCCCCAGAGATTTTCCCCCGTAGACACCATGTCCCAAAGACACGTAAACAGAGACGTGCGGAAAAAGAGAACTGGTTAAGAAAGGCTGGGACTTTTGGTAACATTAGTCAGCCCAAAGGACTGCAGGTCATGGCCGGGGATGACCAGGGTGGGGAACAGATAGATACGGGAGTGTTGCCAGGCCTGGATCTTCCTGACTTCCGTCAGAGGCAGAGGGAGGACCCAGCTCTGGCTAGACAATATGAGAAGGTGGTACAGGTCAACAACAAGATAATAGATGAACAAGGTGTAAAAGTGTTTCCACATTTTGAACTGTTGAATGACATACTATATCGTGTGAATACGGTTACACAAACAGGGGAGGTCATTCGACAGATGATAGTCCCTAAAGGGTTGATTAAAACAGTGTTTACCCTAGCCCATACTCTCCCATGGGGTGGTCATTTGGGCAGAGATAAGACCACGGACCGCATCTCGTCCCGGTTTTGCTGGCCAGGCATACATGGTGACATCATGAAACTATGTGAGACATGTCCTGAATGCCAGTTAACTAGCCAAAAAGGACAGAAGCCGGCTCCTTTGGTTCCTCTGCCCTTGGTAGCCGTCCCATTCGAGAGAATTGGGGTAGATGTGGTCGGACCTTTAGAACCCTCTGCGAAGGGACATAAATTTATACTCGTTGTTGATTATGCCACCAGGTATCCTGAGGCCTTCCCTCTGAGATCAGCCACTGCTAAACAGGTTGCTCACAGGCTGTTAGAACTGTTTTCTAGGGTAGGACTTCCCCAAGTAATGTTAACTGACCAGGGAACAAATTTCATGGCAAAGTTAATGCAGGATGTCCTGAAGTTATTGGAGGTAAAATCCGTCCGGACCTCGGTCTACCATCCTCAGACTGATGGATTGGTAGAGAGGTTTAACCGTACTTTAAAAACTATGCTTAGGAAGTTTGTGGACACTGAAAAGCGAGCTTGGGATGAACTTCTCCCTTTCCTGTTGTTTGCGGTACGAGAAGTTCCCCAATCATCCACAGGCTTCTCCCCGTTTGAGCTCCTATATGGACGCCAACCTCGAGGTATTCTCGACCTACTGAAGGAATCCTGGGAGGAGGAGCCCTCCCCCTCCAAGAATCCCCTTCAGTATGTCATAGACCTTAGAAACCGCCTAGACATGATAGGTCGGTTTGCGAAGGAAAACCTCAAATCTGCTCAAGAACGTCAAGAGAGGCAGTACAACCAAAATGCTCGCTTGAGGGTCTTCCAACCTGGAGACCAAGTGATGCTACTACTACCGACATCAGAGAGTAAACTCCTTGCGAAGTGGCAGGGTCCTTTCCAAGTTCTCCGTCGCACCGGGGAGGTGAACTATGAGATCTCTCAACCAGGGTCCAGGAAGGGTAAACAAATCTACCACGTGAACCTCCTGAAACCCTGGAAAACGATGAGATCGCTGTTCATTCACCCTCGGGAAGGAGAGACGGATTTGGGTCCACAGCTTCCAAAGGGTAGTACGTACACTGACCATCAGGTTCCCATGGGAGAGCAGTTAACAACGGAACAAAGGTCAGACCTACTTGATGTATGTGACCAGTTCCCAGAAGTTTTTTTGAGCTGCCAGGGCAGACTGATTTAGTGTCCCATAGGATTGAGACAGAACCTGGCGTAAAAGTACGGTCCCGTCCCTATAGATTGCCAGAGGGCCGAAAAGACCTGGTAGAGAGGGAGATAATAGACATGTTGGAATTGGGCGTGATCGAGGAGTCCCACAGCGAATGGTGTAGCCCTATCGTATTGGTCCCTAAACCAGATGGGAAGGTGAGGTTCTGTGTGGATCTGCGAAAGGTAAATGCTGTATCCAGATTTGATGCATATCCAATGCCTAGGGTGGATGAATTGCTTGATTCGCTTGGTAAAGCAGAGTATATCTCCACCCTAGATCTCACGAAAGGATATTGGCAGATACCTCTAGCGGAAGAATCCAAATGCAAAACTGCCTTCGCCACCCCTCTCGGTTTATACCAATTCATCACTATGCCATTTGGGTTACATGGGGCTCCAGCCACGTTCCAAAGGTTAATGGACAAGGTACTACGACCCCAAAGGGCATATGCCGCGGCCTACTTGGATGACATTGTCATCTATAGCAGACACTGGCAGTCTTATATAAAAAGATTAAGGGCAGTCCTAACGTCCTTAAGAGAAGCAGGGCTCACTGCAAATCCAAAAAAATGTGCCCTGGGTAAATCCACTACAAAGTACTTGGGCTATGCCGTTGGGGGAGGGATAGTAAGGCCACTAGCTAGCAAGGTGGCCGCCATAAAGGAAGTCCCCACCCCACAGACAAAGACACAGGTCCGCTCCCTTTTGGGGTTAGCAGGGTATTACCGGCGGTTTATCCCCATTTTTTCAGAAATATCTGCACCCCTAACAGATCTGACAAAAAAGAGTGCCCCGACCCAAGTTAAATGGTCTTGGGAGTGCCAAGACGCCTTTGACATGCTAAAAAAGTGCCTGTCAGAGGGCCCCGCTCTTCGGAGCCCAGATTTTAAAGAGCCCTTCATCATCCAGACGGATGCCTCAGAGGTAGGACTGGGAGCAGTGCTGTCTCAGCAATTTGATGGTGTTGAACACCCCATACTGTTCATCAGCCGGAAGCTGTTCCCAAGGGAAGTGAGGTATTCCGTTATTGAGAAAGAGTGCCTCGCTGTAAAATGGGCAATTGAGGCCTTGAGACATTATGTCGCCGGAGTACACTTCACCCTGGTCACTGACCATGCGCCCTTGAAGAGGTTAAACACCATGAAGGACACAAATCCAAGGTTGACCAGGTGGTATATTGCCCTCTAACCCTTCTCTTTTGATATTCAGCATAGACCTGGAAAGGACCATGGAAATGCTGATTTTTTGTCAAGGGAAGGAGTGGAGGGTCGGGCTTCAGCCGTGTGGGACACTAGCCACACACAAACAGGGGAGGTACAGTATGTGACAGGGTGAAGTCAACCCCTATCAGTTATGCCTGGGAAACATATGTTTGAGTGCTTCATCCAGCACTCATAAGGGTTAGCTCAGGTGGAAGCTAGCTAATCATGATGTAAGCTGACACCTGAGAGCTAGCAAGGTAGATAAAGGATCTTGTTACCAGCAGTAGCTGCCTGTGTCAGAGGAGAGCACATGGATAGATGTACTGCTAGCCAGAAGGATACAGCACACTACTTACTGCAGCCAAAGTAAGATTTCTTTCATTTGTTTGCATGACTGCTTAAAAAGACTCTTACGGTTTGGGTATGGTTTAGCCAGCCAGCCTGCTAGCTAGGACTGCTGTGTTAGTCAGTTTTCTCCCAACGTGGAGCAGGATTTATTTGCTTAAAGGGACAGTGTACCTGCATGTTATGTTACTGTGGAGAAATAAAGCCACTGAACGTTTTTATTTATCCTGAAACTATACGTGTGGACTGTTCCCTGACCTCGGCTACAGGCCGTCCTGCCACAAGGTGTTTGAAGGTTAAGCGTACATCATGAATGATTTAATCAGGCATAGAGAGCCACAACGTGGCAGTTACCAACAGCTGCAACCAGGAACCGCCGAGATTTCACTCCCCCTTCCACGTACTCAGGTCAGATGCAAATCAGACACACTACCGGATCATTGAAGTATCTACCACAGTCTCAATGTCCAGTATGTGGCGTTAGTACGCCCGGTGAGTCCTGGGGTGTAGTTCTCTTTCTCTTGCAGATATCACACAGGTTCCCTGCTGCAAACCTCACTGCACATCCGCGCGGGTCGAGCAGCGTGGCGGCGTAGTCTCGTGGTCCCGTCTGTGACGTGAGAGCGCCCGGTGAAGCTCACAGAGTGTTGGAATCTACTCTGTGTATCGGCGTTTGCCAGTCCTGCTTCCGACCTCACTGCACAGCTACAGAGGCCAACAACATCACGGCACATGCACCGAGGAGTGAAAAATCAACTCGGTATTCCAAATAAACCGAGAGACTTAAGAAAATAAAATACACCTTGGAACTAAAAATATTCAAAGAATATAGGTTGAATGGTATCTCTCTAATGCGTTTCGTAGCTCAAAGGGCCACTTCTTCCCTAAACACTGTTTATTACATTTTTCACGATAAGTGTTGTGCGCTTTGTTTGTTTTGTCCCGTCACCATTCTGACCGACCATAAGAACCTATTATATATTGAAGGTGCGCATCGCTTGGGGTCACGACAGGCACGTTGGTCTTTATTTTTTCCTCGAATCAACATAGTCATTTCGTACCTCTCCAGCTCAAAAAATATAAAGGCAGACGCTCTCTCCCGACAATTCCTAGTGGAGGATAAGACAAAGGATCGCCAGGAGACCATACTCCCTCCAGCCTGTATTCTTTCAGCCAACACATTCGACACCTTACGCGACATCACAAAGGCTCAAGTTCTTGTCCCAGAGAGTCTCAAGGTTCCAGAGGGATGATTATTCACGCCAACTATTTTTCACAGGAAGGTAATGGAATGGGGTCATACATTCAAAACTGCCGGCCATCCAAGTACTAGGAAGACGATCGACCTTTTGGAGCGGACTTTTTGGTGGCCAGGTATGCATAAGGACATTAAGAACTTCGTCTCGGCATGTGCCACTTGCGCTCAGAACAAGACGCCTTGCAACAGACCACCCAGTCTTCTTCAACCATTTCCGATTCCGGATTATCCATGAACTCCCCTTTCCATGGATTTCATTGTGGAGCTGCCTAGATCTATGGGGATGGATACTATCTTTGTAGTGGTCGACCGCTTCTCCAAACAGGCACATTTTATTCCACTACCCAGCACTTCCAGACTGTCCGAAGTATTAATCAGGGAGAGTCTTTCGCATTCACGGTACACCTCAAGTTATTGTTTCTGACCGAGGCTCTCAGTTCATATCCAAATTCTGGAGTGCCTTCTGCCAACAACTAGGCATCACCCTTCATTTTTCCTCGGGATAGCACCCGCAAACCAATGGCCAAGTGGAACGGACCAACCAATCCCTCGAGCAGTTTTATTTTGGACGCTCAGGACAATTGGACGGACCTTCTGCCATGGGCGGAGTTCTCCCATAACAATTTAAGAAATGAATCCACTCAACAATCCCCCTTCACCAACTATGGGTTTCAACCTTTTGCACTTCCAACCGATGTTCTCAGTTCTGGAGTTCCCGCAGCAGAGAGCAGGATTCAATACCTCCAGGAGTCTTGGGATAAAATTCAGAAAAACCTTAGAAACGCCATCTCTGCACAAAAAAAAAAAAGCAGGCGGATCGTCATCGTCGGGAGACCCCCACTTACACACCAGGGCAAAGGGTTTGGATTTCACAAAGAACATCCGCCTGAAGGTATCATCTCCAAAATTAGCACCGAGGTTGACAAAGTTGAGACATTAGGGGGTCTGGCATAACAACATAACAGCATTTAGGATGAAGCCATTTTGTGTGAATATTTCAATCCGCCATCTTGTCTTGTCTTTGTGAGTCTAATTTCTGTGTTTCATTTCTGTATAAACAAATGAGTGAAGCAGAGAAGGGAATTTTTTCGCTCCTAGCTAAATTTATTGACTCTTCCTCATCCAATCAGTTTCAAATTAAAAGTGTAAACAGGCTAAAAGTTATGAGAACCCATGAGATAAACTTAGATTCTCGCAGTGAAACTAGTTCTCACACTAATACCAAGTGGTAGGATAGGCACATCCCATTTAACCCCAGAATGGTTTCTAGCTGACAGGCAGTTATACAATATTATTATGTATTACAAAATGACATCAGCTTTAGTATTGTTATGTATTACAAAATGAGGTAATGTTTAGTGATGTGCAAGCCCCCCCATAAAGGGGTGGAGCTTTAGGATTTAGGGTATAAATATATGGCATACCATGTTTATTGTTTAGAGAGCTTTTGTTTTGAAGCTGTCTCCGTTGCGCACTTGACTTGAATAAATTCACGTGTTATTCTGTTTCAAAATAACCTCAGACTGTGTTTTTTATTTACGCTTTTCACAGATGGCGCATCCCAAAATAGGGACTCAATATCATCGGAATCGAGCACCCGGATGAATCACTCCTCCATCACTCAAACCTGAGCGCTCATATGAATCAAGGTAAGGCTACCTGCATTTTTTAGACAAACAGCCTGATTAAATTGTTTTGAGTGGTGCACGGAGCTGATTTTTGAACGGTGTCTTATCTGATGTGACGAGTAAGAATCCCTAGCAGTTTCACGTGAATTTATTATTCTCTGTTCCTGTATTCATTTTAAAGTGTAAGAGTTGTTAAGAGTTGTTAGGGGCTAAGGTAAGAGTTCCGTTAAAAGTTTTGGTGTTTTGGTGATGAGGGTGAGTGTTTGTGTGCTTAAAGGGATTGTTTTCAGACCGTCCTGGGTTGTGATAAATATTTTTGTTGTCTGAGCAGGACGGGTCACTGATTGTACATTTGCTCTGTTTTGTCATTTACATACCAAGTGAGTTATTCATGGATATCTGTTTAGAAGGTCTTATCTGTATCCATGTTATAAAAGTATAAGTTTTATCAGGACTGGGTTGGACCCGCTGAAGTGATTCAAGTTTTTCTTTGGTATAGTTATGGTGATAAAATGTGAGTGGGGAACAGTCTTGTGACAGGTTCTTATTTGCATATTTACACTATTCAGAACAATAACATGCCAAAAGAGTTGTACGTAATCAGCTTGCGTTGATTATTGTAACTCTAAATTGTACAGGTCAATTAACAGTTGATTGCTGTAGCCGAAGTATTGTACAGGTCAATTAAATTTGATTTCTGTAACCGAAGAAGTATTGTACAGGTCAATTAAATTTGATTTCTGTAACAGGGGAATAATGGGAAACCAAAAATTCTCAAAGGATTGTGTGTCTGCAGACAAAGATAATAAAGAATGAATACAGAGAACGAAAAGAGACAATATAAATATATTTTGTTGGCCAGTGAATGGCACTGTTTGTACTATTATCAACTAATTGCGCAGATGTTTAAATGAAAGAGGGGTCTTTTTCTGTGGGATTGATAAGCTCAGGGAGCGCCGTCTCGTGTGTTTTTGAATCCCACAGGGAAACATACCTTACGTTAATATGGGTCAAAAGAATTATGTTGAGGGACAGAAGGGTCCCGCTGCATTAATTTTTACCATTGCCAGGACAGAAGTTAATATAATAACAAGTGAAAAAGAAAGTGAATAGGAAAGAAATAGCAAGTGAATTTGCCGATAGATAATTAAGGCATATGTGTTGTTGAGGAAGTAGATATTGAGGGTTATTTTTATGACAGGTTTATATGCAGAAATTGGGATAAAATTAGAGACTGTGTGTATATTGTTTGGAAGGGACATAAAGTGTTATAAGTGTAAAAAGGTAGGACATGTTGCCATTAATTGCAGAGCAGCCCTAAGAGAGAGAGTAGAAGAAAAAGAATCTAATTTGAAAGGTTTGTTCGTACTGGCCACACGAGTGGGTCTTTTAAACCAGAAAATATTCTTTTTCCTTCTGTTCTAATGGCAACTAGAAAGAGAATAAAAGCAGGTTATTTATATGAGAAGCTGATTCGCTGTGTAGGAAAGAAGTTTGTGTCTATGTTCTTTGTGTGTCTGTATTGTGGTTTCTGTATTGTGTGTAAACCAGTAAAAACATGTCAATTGCATTTCTATAGGATTAGGATATGTTGGAGAGATTTTAAGCTTGCACGTATGGTTTAAATTATATAGGGTGTGTTCATAAGTTGATCTAACCTCAGTTTAGTTCATTGTTCCATTTTTATTTTTGAGAGGCCATATTTTTATTTTTGAAAGGTCATATTTTTTATTTTTGAGAGGCCATATTTTTATTTTTGAGAGGCCATACATTTTTTCGGTTTTATTGCTGTGGAGAGAGCTCCATTTTTAACTTTGAGCTGAAGTTTCAATCCAGTAATTAATATTTAGAAGACGGAGAAACTGTTTTTTTATCTACTTTGCACTCAAGGTTTTTTTTTGGCGAAACGCCCAGGCTGGCAAACTGCCCAAGATAAACAAGCTCTGAAATTTTTCTCTGAGTGTCTTTAAAAAATAACGCTGTCAGTGTGTTCGGCACTGTGCAAAGAGATTATATTACAAGAAATTTAGTGTGAAGTCCTATACAAAAGCATTTGACTATTATCTGAATATGTGATATATTTTATAACTTTTAACCATTTATTTTTTCCATAGGTGTTCTATTTTATTATAAGCAGTAGTTATTGTTAAAATATTTGTAGAATGTTTTGCCAAAGTGGTGCATTGGGAGTCACCTCTCGTGTTTGGATATGTTCTAGGTATAGAGTTAAAGGACAGGTGATACCTAGTTGCAAATACAGTTACATAAGTGAGCAGGGTATATATTATATGCAAGGCATTTCACATTTTTGCAGAATAGTTACAATGGAGTGTTTGGGGTGGAGGCCTGACTGGAATTGGCTAGGGGCATTTGTCTTAGTATAGTAATTGTTTAATTGGGAGTGAACACATTTTTGTCCATGACTTTGGATAGTAGTGTATTGCAGTGTATGACTTTATATATATAGCGTCAAAAATGTTCTCAGCACTTCATAAAGAATACAGGAGAGGGAATTATAATAGAATAGTAAGTGCAGCAAAATCAGACAATAGGAAAGGAAATCCCTGCCCTTAAGAGCTTACAATCTAAGGTTTAAGGGAAATTTACAGAGATAGCAGGTGAGGAAATAAGTGCTGTAGATGGCAGTGCTTGGCCACAATGGGTGTGGTAGGAGTGACTGTGTGTGAAATAATAGCCATGAGTGCAGGCTATTGGGATGTTTAATTTGTGGGGCAAGTTTTAAGGTTAGTTAGTATTTTATGAAAAGGTTGATACCATTTGCATCGGAGGAGATGATAGTGAGGCATGAATGAGAGCAAGTGTGTATTGGGAGAAGAGATATTGGTCTGTAGTTTGAGACAGTGTTTTTGTCCCCACTTTTGAAGATTGGGACAGCTCTGGTAGTTTTCCAGGTCTTAGGGATATGGCCTGTAAACAGGATAGAGTTGATTATGGAAGCAATTGATTTGACAATGGCTGAGGCCCAAAGCCTTAGGAACTTAGATTGTAGTACAGTCAAGTCCACATTAGCTGCTTAGTTTTAAATATGAGGAGCATTAATAGGAGATACCTCTGTCTATATGCGGATGTTAAGACAGTAGTAAACACATTGATACAAGAATTTGTTCTTAGGTATAAATTATCTCCCTATGAGACACTTATGGGATGACTTATGACTATCAGTAGTTCAAAGGAACAAATTAAGGACCATCTATTGGTAATAAAACAATTAATAAGTATTGTATGCCACTAATATATTTTTTGAGTCTCTCTAGGCATAAGGTATGATAAAAGTGCACCTACACGAGACGAAGTTAAAGGTCAAGTAGTTCCTAAACAAGCATGCTCTTCATCCCAGATGAAAGGGCCCATACTAACCACCAATACAGCAATTAAAGTGGCAGAGTTCTTTCCCTGGACCCAAAGTACAGTAAAGCTCGTTTCAGCTCCACCAAAGACCAAAGTCACCTAAAGCACAGCCGCATCAAGTTAACGTTTTGACGAGACATAAACTTTGACCGTTAACCAACGAGGAAAATAAGATACCAGGCAGAGGCCTGATCTTATCAGGAACATTTAATTTTTTCAAAGACTCAAAACATTCTATTTTTTCAGAGACTCAATATTTCTGATTTCTATCAGAACATTTCATTTTTCAGAGACTCAATATTTTTATTCTTTAGAGTGTGTTAAGTTTGAAATTTAAGGTGTATGTACAATTGAGCCTTGATGGGAGGATTGGTTTCCTGGAAGCGTGGCTTGTGAAAGCTCTTGTATGTGTTTTGGCAGTACTCATCACTCTCTATGTATGTGTCATATGCAGCAAAACTTTGATCCAGAAGTGTGTTGCACCTCCAACGAGAGGAGGGGGTCACCCAGGGGGTGTGTCAGCCACAAGGAAAGGATCATAAGTCAGCCATGTTGACCATCGCAGACATTGTCTGTTCTGATATTCAGAGTGAATGATGTATACAATGCGTGCAGGGGTGAGGATCATGCATTTCGCTTCCACAGATACCAAACCCCTTCAATTCTCAGTAATAGCTAAAAATATATGATGATAGAGATAGATGCCATATCCTTTATCTAGCAACTGCATACCCAAAGAAAGGTTGATTGCATAAAATAAGGTTCCCTTGAACGAAACGCGTTGAAGGTTTGCTGTTGTCCCACATCATGAATTGTTAAATAAAGGACTTTTACTGCTAGACCTGCTCCTCTCTACTGCTGTGCGCTGCACACCCTGGCTTTGGATTCACACTCAATACAGCTGCACGCTTTGGAAGGGAGACTGGGAAGGAAGGAATATTAAAAACAGTGAGTACTATACCTGGGGCTACCTAATGAGGAAAGAGGGGGCTGTCTATGGGCAACCCACTCCAACCTTCAAGGTACCTTATGCCCATTTAAAGGCACAGTACTAAAAGTAAAACTGTTATTACCCAGATAACTCTCCCTTCCTTCAATACAGTCCCAGCACTTTTTGAGCACCATCACAAACATACAATTTTAGTATTGTGTGTATAATTTCTGTATTTTTCCAATTTAAGGGAACCTCTTTAAAGGGTGTATCACACACTAGGAACAAGAATCAATTTATGGGTCAAGTGTCTCCACCAAACAATGAAACCTGTGTAAAAATGTATGTTCAGTCAGATAACAATTTACAGGAAGGATGTGGCCTTAATTTTGCAGTTTTTAATTTCATCATTAAACTAAGAACAGGTTCAGATCAGGCTTATGGCCTTACAAAACAGAATGGCTTTAGATTACATTTTAGCATCAAAAGGAGGTGTATGTGCCCTAATTAAAGAACAATGTTGTGTTTTCATCCAAGATCAGAGTGGCAAGGTACAACATGAGTTAGATAAAATAGGAGAAATTCAAGAAAGACTTAGGAAGGAAGGTGACACAGACTGGGACCCTTTGGGGCTGACTAGATTGGTAGGATCCCTAGGAGCTAAATTTTTGAATGCAGTAATGTGTGTGATTGTGATACTCGTTGTCTTCTACGTTTGTGTTACGTTTGTCAAAGGCATGATCCACAAATATGCAACCCCCACTGCAGACATGATGCCATTGTTTGCTGAACCAATCTACAGCAGTCCCTTGAAGAAAGAAGATGCCAAGTACAATGTTCTAACTCTGGAAAAGAATTTGGCTATAACGCCATACTACGAGACTATGACTACATTTGGCAGGCACCCTCGTGCACTGTCCTATACCCTCAAGCAGCATTATGAGATGATGCAGCACCCTTGTGCCTCCCAACGTGTTTCTGGACTAAAATCATACCAATAATTCTCAAAAACAATGTTTTAAAGAATCAGAGGAAGGACTGACAAAGTTGAGACATTAGGGGGTCTGGCATAACAACATAACAGCATTTAGGATGAAGCCATTTTGTGTGAATATTTCAATCCGCCATCTTGTCTTGTCTTTGTGAGTCTAATTTCTGTGTTTCATTTCTGTATAAACAAATGAGTGAAGCAGAGAAGGGAATTTTTTCGCTCCTAGCTAAATTTATTGACTCTCCCTCATCCAATCAGCTTCAAATTAAAAGTGTAAACAGGCTAAAAGTTATGAGAACCCATGAGATAAACTTAGATTCTCGCAGTGAAACTAGTTCTCACACTAATACCAAGTGGTAGGATAGGCACATCCCATTTAACCCCAGAATGGTTTCTAGCTGACAGGCAGTTATACAATATTATTATGTATTACAAAATGACATCAGCTTTAGTATTGTTATGTATTACAAAATGAGGTAATGTTTAGTGACGTGCAAACCCCCCCATAAAGGGGTGGAGCTTTAGGATTTAGGGTATAAATATATGGCATACCGTGTTATTGTTTAGAGAGCTTTTGTTTTGAAGCTGTCTCCGTTGTGCACTTGACTTGAATAAATTCACGTGTTATTCTTTTTCAAAATAACCTCAGACTGTGTTTTTTATTTACGCTTTTCACAAGGTTCAATGGACCATTTTGTCATCACAGAAACCCAGTCGCCTATTGACAAACTACCAGCTTCCATGAAAATTCCGTCGGTATTCCACGTGTCCCTCTTGAAACCCTTCATTCAAGACCCCCACTCTTTATACCCTGGACGTACCCCCTCAACCTACCCTAGTGGAGGGCCAACAAGAGTTTGAGGTCCAGGCTATTCTCTATTCCAGAACCTCAAGGGGGAAACTCCAATACCTGATACATTTGAAGGATTTTGGCCCTGAGGAACGAGAGTGGACCTCCCAAGAACAGGTACACGCCTCAAGGCTCATTTGCCTTTCACCTCAAATACCCTTCTAGGCCATCTCGAGGTCGCCCGGAGGTCACCCCTGAAGGGGTGGTACTGTCAGGATCGGGGCTAGGCCTCGCCCCTGGACGCATCACGCGCTGCAATGTGCGCACATGCCGCGCTACTACCAAGCGGATCCCTGATAGGGAGATTTTGGGTCCTCGTTCCCGTGATGCTACCGCGGGGGACAGCATTCCGGACGATGCGGTCGCCGTGCGCAGTCGCCACGCTGCCAGGAATGGAAACACAGCAGGAACCGTCCCCAGGCTCCGCCCCCGTGACAACACAGGCAACCTACGGTGCACGCTGGCTACGCGCAGACGCCATGCAGACACAAGCAAACACGGGGTTAATTCTCAATTATTCCTCATCTGCTGTGCACCCGCCTCTGCCAATCAGTGGACACTGTATGTCTGAGTGCTCTTTACTTTGCAGCTGTGGGCTGCTCCACATTCCTTACTCTGCAGCTGTGTGATTTCCTCTCATTGGCTGCCTGCCCTTTAAATACCCAGTCAGCTCTCTGCTACATTGCTGAGCATAAACTACTGTTTATATACCGTGCTTGCTACAAGCTGCTCGCTGCTGTGCTGTGCTGCGCAGTTGCCTGTCTTGCTCTCTTCGTTGTGACCCCAGCTCGTGCCCGGACCTCTCTCTTCTCGTATTCCTGGACCTCGGCTCGCTACTGGAATCCATCTTTCTCCTCGATCACGAATCTCAACCACTCTTCCCTTTCCAACCCCTGACTACGGCAAGTACTTCGACCTACCCACATTCTCCTACCCTGACCCGGTACACGACCCCGACTCTGCAATCCGGACCGGGTCTTGCGGTTGTAGGTCGGCGGTTATCTGTATCCCCACCTCAGCCTCGCGGTCTAAGTCCTGTTTGTGGTGAGCACCATTACACCGTGTCCTCTACCCCCTCCCCCTCTGCAAGCCGTGTCCTCTACCCCCCCCCCTCAAACCGTGTCCTCTACCCCCATCCCCCCACTCCACTCTTTACTAAATGCACTCTTTGGTGTAGTACTTTCTTAGCCACGGCCCCTGAACCTTACGGAGCCCTCCTGAGAATGCCTTTGAAAATAACTTTAAAAGGGTCCTGTTTTATAAAAAGGTGTCGAGAGCCTTATTTTAACCTCATCTCTATCAAAACTGCCCTTAGCTCAAGATAAATGATAACCCACCAATCAGGGCCGCCGACATGGGGGGACAGCCGGGGCAAGTGTCCCGGGCCTGGTGGCCGGACAAAGCAGTTGCTGCTGGGCCCCAGCTCTCCCACCTGCAGGCCTCTTCCTCTCTCTGTCCCACGCCGGGCTCTGACTTCGGCGCGCCGGAAGTAGGCTTGGCCCAGCTTCCGGCGCGCGTTGAAGTCAGAGGGCCTGGTGTGGGACAGACAGACAGAGAGAGAGAGAGAGAGAGAGAGGCCTGCAAGTGGGGAGAGCCGGTGCCCAGCAGCAACTGCTCTGTCTGTCCTCCCTGCAATCACCGCCCCCCGCACTCACCGGCCCTCCTGCAGCCACCGGGCCCAGCCTGACCATCCCCAAAGTAAGTCTATTTTTTATATGTATTTGGGTGGGAGTATTTTTATATGTATTGGTTTTTTTTTAATATGTGTAGCCCTTTTTGTGAACGCCTGAACTAAGGGACTATGGTGCATAAACCTGTGGCTTCAGGAGCTCTGAGCCTCCGCTTATTGGGAGCCTGGGGGTATACCTTTATCACTTGTGGTGCAGCGCCTCCACTTACCCAGGATCCCCATTTTAGAGATTATACCCTGAGCAAGAACCTAACAACAGTAGTATGCAACAGCAACCTTTTTATATCACACATCGATAACAAATGACCTGCAGACTTATCATATAACAATTACATACACACACACAACGTGGCTCGGCCACACCTTAGTAGGGATACTGTCCTGTACATAGTTGGCTCTGCCACTCTCCTTAGGAGTATGTCTCATAACCAGTAAAGTATGGTACCAAAGGCACTCTCTCAGGAAACCCAATTAGTTAGTGGGAGGCGGGATCAGCGCCTGGTGACCGGTGTAGGTGCACTTGTAGATAAGGATACCTTCCGGTCACTACGATGACCTTGACTCTCCACTGGGGTCCTGGTGTTAATCCAGCCTTGCGCCGTCTCTCCCTTCTACAGCACCGTCAGATGGGAAATCCAAGATGGCGGCCGCAGCTCCGCAATTCCGCAGATAAACCTCACTAAAGGGAAACGTCCCTGACGACTATGGGCGTCCTTACAAATACAGCACCCTACGATGGCAGGGGAAAGACTCCTGGGGCTGTGGGCATATCCTACCTAAGCAGACGGGTCACTGACCCTCCGCTCTAGCACACGAGGTTCCGCCAACCTCCTCCTTCACCTCCCTCGCTGCTCTGACCCTCCGCCCACACGCATCCGGTTCCTGCATACACAGTCTCGCATCCCATTGGTCCTCAGCCTCAGCTGACCTTCTCACAGTGCAGAGTTCATAGTTCAAACCCCCTCCAAGTCTCTACTTATGATTACCCTTCGCTCGCTTCCCTCGCGCATGCGCAGCCCAACTGGTACGCAGTAACTTCGCTGGCAAACAGGGACAATATGGCGCTGCCTATGTAATTGACAGCGCGGAACCTTTAATATATATGCACTTCCTTACATTCTCCCCCCTCCAGAATCCAGCGTCCCCGCTGGACTACCTAAGCACATATATATTTAACTATGTACACAACCCTCTCCTTCCTAGATTAGGTTACACATCTCATTAAACAGTACCATCATAGCTTGCATCCTATGCCGAGCCCACTGCTGAGCCTCATAATGGGGTGCCCCAAACTGATCATATGCCATTCGCATGGGAGGTTGACTGTTTCTTTGACTTCGGCGGGGTTGATCCTCCTCCGCTTCCTCTGCAGAGGGCTCAGTCTCAACTGGTATTTCCATCTCTACCCTTGAGGGGTGTTCAGCATTAGCACAGTCTCTTTGGGGTGTAAAACATGGACTTTGTGGGTCTAGAGGCTGACTCGCTGGAGTCAAATGATCAATGTTCGGGCCAAGAGGCTCTTTACCCGTGGCTCCTTCGGGAGATGCCTCCACGGCCGGAAGGCCCCTTTGAGAGGTTCCCTCCATTGTATCCTCAGAGGTGGCGATTTTTACAGTCTCTGAGCCATCCTCTGTGTATTCAACTGCTCCATCTAGGGCAGTGGCCGGGGCTTCCAATTCATCCGTCCCTACTTGAGGTATAAGAAGCAGATGATTCCTATGCCACACTTTTACGCGGCCTTCAGAATCCTTGATCCGGTACACAGGAAGACCCGGCATCTGTGACTCCACCTCATACACACCCTCCCGCCACCGGTCTGCCAATTTATGCTTCCCAGGAACACCTAAGTTGCGTAAAAGGACCGCATCTCCGGGGTGAATTTCCTTGTAACGTACTTTGTGGTCATAACGCCTTTTATTCCCCGCATTCAATTGTGCGGTCGTCCGCTCAGCCAATTTGTAGGCCAACTGTAAACTGTCCTTTAGTCGCTGAACGTATCGGAAATGCGTCCTATTGGATACCCCATCGGTAGATATCCGTAGGCGCACATCCACCGGTAACCGGGCTTCTCTTCCGAACATCAAGAAATACGGGGTATACCCAGTGGACTCATGTCGGGTACAATTATACGCATGTACCAATGCTTCGACGTGTTTACTCCACTCCGTCTTTTGCGGGCTCGTCAATGTGCCCAACATATCCAACAAGGTGCGATTGAACCGTTCGGGCAAGGCATCCCCTTCGGGGTGGTACGGGGTAGTACGTGACTTGGCAATGTTCAGTAGGATGAGCAACTCCCGTATCAGTGTACTTTCAAAGTCCCGGCCCTGATCGGAGTGAAGACGATTTGGTAACCCATAGTGAATGAAATATTTTTCCCATAGTACTCGGGCTACCGTTACGGCCTTCTGGTCTTTCGTAGGGAACGCTTGGGCGTACCTAGTGTAGTGGTCAGTGATCACAAGAACATTACTAACTCCCCGACTGTCGGGTTCGATACAGAGAAAATCCATACACACCAAATCCATGGGACCCGAACTTTTCAAGTGTGCCATAGGAGCCGCCCTGGTAGGCAGTGTCTTCCTTTGTAAACAACGATTACACTTCCGACAATGTTGCTCCACTGACTCCCTCATTCTCGGCCAATAGAACCTATCCTGCAGTAGTCCAAAGGTCTTGTCAATGCCCAGGTGACCATGGTCATCGTGAAGGGCCCGGAGGACTAGGGTTCTCAAACGTTCCGGTAAAAACAACTGACGCCGATCGGGATGGTTATGATAGGAGATCACCCGATATAACAAACAATTGTCCATTTCAAACTTCCCAAACTCATTTAACAGGAGTTTCACCAAGTCTTTGGGGGCCCGCTTCAGTATAGACGGATTACCTTGCTGTACAGCTTGACGGGCTAGCTCCACTATGGGGTCTTGTGTCTGATAATGCACTAGATCCTTCCACGCTATGATATTATCTTCATTGATATTCATCCCGTCTCGACCTTGATAGGCCCGAGGAACAGCCTGCGAATGACATCCCAACGAGTCAACCACCCGTAATTCCGAAAATGCTACGTGGTCATCGACTATCGCCGCTACTGAACAGAGAGCACGAATCCCGGGGCCCGGTATCTCCTCCCAGACTTCCTCATCAGGGGTGGATTGCAGGCCAGGTCGACGAGACAGAGCGTCGGCACCTATGTTGGTGGGTCCGGGTTTGTATTTAAGGTTGAACCGGTAATTGGCTAGAGCAGCTAACCAACGGTGTCCGGTGGCGTCCAATTTGGCAGACGTATTGATATAGGTCATGGGATTGTTGTCCGTGCGTACTTCGAACGGTACTCCATATAGATAATCGTGCAGCTTGTCCACCACCGCCCATTTTAGCGCCAAAAATTCCAACTTATGGACCGGGTAATTCTGCTCGCTAGGGGTTAAACTTCGGCTCGCGTAGGCCACTGGACGTAGCCCGGTCTCATACTTCTGATGCAAAACCGCTCCTAGCCCGCTGAGGCTAGCATCGACGTGTAGGACATAGTCTCGCTCAGGATCCGCGTAGGCCAAGACGGGGGCCTGAGTGAGGCTGGTCTTTAAGTGTTTGAAGGCCTGTTCACATTCTGGAGTCCATGTCTTCCCAAAGGGTGTCTGCGCCGAGCTCCCCTTTCTCCCGGTTTCTCCCGGATACACCTTGAGAAGGTCATTCAGTCTCTTGGCCTTGCTGGAATACCCCTCCACGAACCGCCGATAATAGCCACAAAACCCCAAGAAAGACCGCAGTTCTTGAACATTTTGAGGCCTGGGCCAGTTCACCACCGCCTCGATCTTCCCTGGGTCGGTGGACACCCCATCCGCTGATACGATGTGGCCCACATACGTTACAGAGGACCGACAGAATTTGCACTTGTCTAACGACAGTTTTAGGCCCTCCCCCTCAAGCCTATCCAGCACCTTCATCAGTCTCTCGGAATGCTCCTCTAGAGTCCGCCCGAACACGATAATGTCGTCCAGGTACACTAAGCACTCTCGCGGGTTAAGGTCTCCGAGGGTTTTTTCCATTAGTCTCTGGAACGTGGCCGGGGCACCGCAGATCCCTTGAGGCATGCGGGTAAACTGGTAAAACCCTAATGGACAGATGAAGGCCGTTTTTTCTTGGTCTTCCTGGCCCATGGGCACTTGATAATACCCGGACCTGAGGTCGAGCACACTGAACCATTTACTCCCGGTCAACGCATTCAGGAGGTCTTCGATTCGGGGCAGTGTATACTGGTCGGGAATAGTACGGTTATTCAGCGTTCTGTAATCCACACATAGACGGACCGTCCCGTTCTTCTTGCGGACTACCACAATGGGTGAGGCGTAAGGGCTCCGAGATTCCTGCACGATGCCAGCCGTTTCCATCTCGTCGATTAAGCCCCTCACTTCGTCAACATCCCTGGGGGCAAGCCGGCGGGAGCGCTCCCGGAAGGGGGTAGCGTCGCTCATTCGGATGGTATGGTGGGCACTGCGACTGCACCCCACATCCATATCACCAGTGGAGAACACACCCCTTCGGTCGTGTAGCTCATTCTGCAACCTCTTCCTCCACTCATCCGGGAGGGGCGAGTCGCCAAAGTCAAATTCCAATGCAGGCTCTATGGTAGTAGGCGAGCTCCTAGCTAGTCCCGTCGAGACCTTCTCCTCGGAAGTTACAGGGTATATCCTTCCTAGCGTCTGCCGCCGGTCAATAGTCATCGGGTACGGGGATATATTCTGCACGTACACCCAGGTGCGCTTCGGGATCTTCCCGGGCCATTCCTTGACCGAGGTTAGTACTTTGTAGCCCAAACGTTGTTCGTCCTGGGCCACACTCTCCACGGTGAAGAGCTGATCCTCCGACCGTCGACGGGGGTAATGGCAAGCGGCGACCATCATGCGTCCTTCCCCCGGGGGAATCTGGGTCAGTCCCCATTCTTGGCTGTAGAGGACGCCATGCTCTTCCTCAGTCGCAATTCTACCGCAGACCTCTTGGAGGGCGGGGCAGGCCGCTAAGGCCAGCAGTGGGGCTTCTCCCGCTTCTTGCAAGAACTGGCGAAACACCGTGCGTACTATGTCAGCGTTGGTCCCCAAGATGATTGGGGCGCTGGGGTGGTCCTGAGGTTCGGGGCACACTAAGGCCTCCACTTCCATGGGGTGATGTTTACCCGTATTCAGCTGGAGAATATCTAGCTGCACCTTTATTACTCCGTCTATGGGGTAATCTTCATGACTCAATCCCCGTAGCCGCAGGGCATCCGCCGATAGCAATGGTAGTTGATGTAGGTGTTGGTCGTAGAAGGGCCGGTATACGATCGTTACTTGGGATCCCGTGTCCAACAATGCAGCGGCGTAGATGCCTTCGATAACTACGCGAATAATGGAGGCGGGGCCAATTCGGGAGCCCTGAGGAGGCGGTAATGCCTGATCATCCTTCAGGGGTTGGCACGGCATTGAATGCGCCGGTCGGGGCGACGTTCTCCGTGAGGTGGGGCAGTGGGCCCGCAAGTGTCCCATCTTTCCACAGGCGTAACACTGTATTTGGCTGAGGTAAGCCTCGTTTCTCCGGGTGGGGGGGCTCCTCCCGGTCGGGGGACGAGGTCTGGGTGTCACGGGGGTAGGGGCATCCTCGGGGTCAGGGTCCCCAGATTCGGGCGCATCGGTTTTGGGTTCCACTTTCTTGGCCTCCTTACCTCCGAGCTGGGGCTTCTTCCCGGTGGCTAGGTCACGCCCCAGCAGCACCGTCTCATGCGCTTGAACCCGGTCCATTAAGTCGTGAAACGACAACGCTTGTCCGGGCGTTAGACAGCTACTGACCCGCACCGACACGGGGTGTAGGGGTAAGAGGCCCCGCAACAGCTGAGTGGTGCGTAGTCCGTTAGCTTCTATCCTTGGTAATACGCCTTTCCTCACCAGATTCCAGAGGTCCAGGTGCAATCGTCTGAGAAAATCGGACACCATTTCTCCTTCTTTCTGGGCTAACGCATGAAATTTGGACATCAACGTGTACGTGTCCACCGGGGCTCCATATGCCTTGGTCAGGCAGTAGATAAGATCGGCCGCGTCAGCTTCCGGATTGTCATCTCGGTAGTAGTGCACCATGTGGGACGCGGGGGGCCGTAAGCACTCAACTATGCGTTGTCTGCGGATCGCGTCCGTGCAGGTCCATTCAGGCAGTACCTGTTCGGTATGATCCAACCAGTCCTCTATCCCTACTTCCCCTTGAGGCGTGGGTTTCTCGCCGGAGAAGGCTTTTAACTTCCTGTACTGGAGCGACTGGGTGGTGTTGTGGATAGCGGCGGCTATGGCGGGAAGAGAGGTGTCTCCTGGTAAGCTGTCCCCGACTGCAGGGTAAGCGTCCAATCTTGATACGCTAAGGCGGTTGAGGCCAGCCCGCAGGCCGGACGGGGTGGACGAGGAGCCTAGGCTCAGGGTGGCTGGCCAACGAGGGTGTAGGCCTCGGTCAGGGGAGTGGTCGGGGCCTCCCGTCGCGGCACCTGCGGGGGGAGCATACTCTCTCCTAGGGGTAGAGGTGGCCAGGGGCGCAGGGGTGTCCGCCTGGACTAGGGGGCAGCGCACCCCCGGGGCCTCAGCCAGCAACAGTACACGGGGCAAGGCCTCGGGGCATATGTCCTGTTCAGTGGCGTACAAGACCCGGCGCCAGGTCTGGTCGCGGTCATAGAAGTGGTCTTGTACTTGGGCATTGTCCAGGAGGGGAAGCTTGCGGACCTGCTCGGTCACTGTGCCTAGCGAGATCGTGGCGGGGACATGGCCCAGCGCGAAGACACGGTTCAAGGGAATCCCGTGCCGTTGGGCCCACTTGCGCACCTCGAGCGCCGAGGGCACCGACATGATGTGGGTTGGTTGCACAATAGAGACAAAAAAAAATGTGGGGGGCACCCCAGGTCTAAGATCTCAGCAGCGCCTCCAAATGTAGCCCTTTTTGTGAATGCCTGAACTAAGGGACTACGGTGCATAAACCTGTGGCTTCAGGAGCTCTGAGCCTCCGCTTATTGGGAGCCTGGGGGTATACCTTTATCACTTGTGGTGCAGCGCCTCCACTTACCCAGGATCCCCATTTTAGAGATTATACCCTGAGCAAGAACCTAACAACAGTAGTATGCAACAGCAACCTTTTTATATCACACATCGATAACAAATGACCTGCAGACTTATCATATAACAATTACATACACACACACAACGTGGCTCGGCCACACCTTAGTAGGGATACTGTCCTGTACATAGTTGGCTCTGCCACTCTCCTTAGGAGTATGTCTCATAACCAGTAAAGTATGGTACCAAAGGCACTCTCTCAGGAAACCCAATTAGTTAGTGGGAGGCGGGATCAGCGCCTGGTGACCGGTGTAGGTGCACTTGTAGATAAGGATACCTTCCGGTCACTACGATGACCTTGACTCTCCACTGGGGTCCTGGTGTTAATCCAGCCTTGCGCCGTCTCTCCCTTCTACAGCACCGTCAGATGGGAAATCCAAGATGGCGGCCGCAGCTCCGCAATTCCGCAGATAAACCTCACTAAAGGGAAACGTCCCTGACGACTATGGGCGTCCTTACAAATACAGCACCCTACGATGGCAGGGGAAAGACTCCTGGGGCTGTGGGCATATCCTACCTAAGCAGACGGGTCACTGACCCTCCGCTCTAGCACACGAGGTTCCGCCAACCTCCTCCTTCACCTCCCTCGCTGCTCTGACCCTCCGCCCACACGCATCCGGTTCCTGCATACACAGTCTCGCATCCCATTGGTCCTCAGCCTCAGCTGACCTTCTCACAGTGCAGAGTTCATAGTTCAAACCCCCTCCAAGTCTCTACTTATGATTACCCTTCGCGCGCTTCCCTCGCGCATGCGCAGCCCAACTGGTACGCAGTAACTTCGCTGGCAAACAGGGACAATATGGCGCTGCCTATGTAATTGACAGCGCGGAACCTTTAATATATATGCACTTCCTTACATATGTATTGGGGGCTTTTATATGTATTGAGGAGGTGGGGGGTTTGAATATATTTTGGGGGGGTGGGAGAGGTTGTATATATTTTGGGGGGGGTGGGAATTTTTGTTTATATTTATTTGGGGTGGGAAGTTTTTTGCATTGGGGGTGTTTTTTTGTGGTACAGTATATATTATGTGAGGGGGGAGGGAATGAGTGAGAGTGGGGTAATTGACAGAGGGGGGAAGAGTGAGAAGAGAGAGGGGGTGAGTGAGGAAAAGAGGTAGTAAGGCAACGATTATAGTCGCAGGCGCAGGCGTGACGGACCGCATAGCCTCGCGCTCGCCTGCAGCCCCAGCGATCTGTGAACTTGGCTGCAGGAGAGTGGGGAGGCATAGCGGACGCGGCACAAAGCTGGTTCGCCCCCATTTACTGGACCGTTCACGTGACGCTGACGTTAGGGATTATGACATTTGTGTTTGACGCGCTCGCGAGCACTATCGCGCCGAGTATAAACTCAGCCTAAGAGTGAGACGCAGGGAAGAGAAATACATGTGAGGTGGGGTGGGGACAGGGATTGAGTGAGAGTGGGACAATGGATGAAGGGGGGGGGGCGAGAGTGAGAGGTGAGACGGAGGGGAGAGAAATACATGGGAAGAGGGAGGGAAAGAGGGGGCTCGTGAGGTGTGAAATGGGGGGGGAGGGGGCTCGCGAAGTGTGAAATGAGGCTCACAACACTGCTAACGTGGGGTGTGGTCTGGTCATAATTGTAGCACTGGGAAATATGCCTCAGGCCCTGCCACCAATTAAGCCCTCTGAAGGTCTAGACCAGTGATTCCCAACCCTGGGGTTCCGTGGAGCAGTCTCTGGGGTTTCGTGGAGCAGTCTCTGGGGCTCCGTCTCCGGATTACGGGCCATGGGCCGCCCGCACTCACTCACTGTGCGGCCCGCACCAGCTTTCCTGGCTCTCCCCCTCATCCCCCCTCCTCGTCCCTTCCCGCCCCCAGAGCCCGCTCTCAGGACTGCAGGGTAGGAGCGCTCTCTAGCAGTGTGACCCGGCTGCGAGCGCGTGTGTGCAGTCTTGGGAGGCGAGATGATGTGAGATCCAGGGTGGCAGAGGGTGATGTGAGATGCAAGGGGGGGTGATGTGAGATGCAGGAGGGGGGGGGGTTGATGTGAGATTGAGGTGGAGGAAGGTGATTTATTCAAAAGTATGAGTTCATTATTATTTATTAACCCTACTGCTTTACACGTCTATTTTGTGATTTACCCCTTTCGAACCTAATATGTGTCATATAGATATGGGTTCCCCCCGAAATTTTACTAAATACTTCAAGGGTTCCTCCAAACAAGGGAATCACTGGTCTAGACAGACACAGGAAGGGTCTTGGCCTGTCATAAACCCAATATATTGTATTTTTTAAAACAAATGGTAACCACACATTAAACTCTGAAGCACCAGATTGATTAAAATACATAATATTCTCCATATTTTGCTTATACCCCCTCTGTCCTGTACCTTCCGGGCTAGTCATGTTCTCTCACTATTTGCTGTGATCTTCTTTCTGTGCGCCTCCCCCACCCTATCAGGAGTTGATGCATT
Organism: Ascaphus truei; assembly: GCF_040206685.1. NCBI lineage: Eukaryota > Metazoa > Chordata > Amphibia > Anura > Ascaphidae > Ascaphus > Ascaphus truei. The sequence continues at coordinate 476,273,055 of NC_134484.1, read as the reverse complement.
AGGCGGGGATTATTATCCCTGCGCGGCGCACTCCTGCAGCCCAAGCGATTTGTGAACTTGGCTGCAGGAGATCGTAGACGCGTGGCAGACACGTCACGAAGCTGGTTCGCCCTTATTGGCTGAACCAGCTCACGTGCACTGACGTCAGGCGAAATCCGCCTGAAAATACATTTGTTGTATTTTCAAATCGCAGTCGCGTCAATGCGCCTGTCCGCCTGTAGGCACGGGGGTAGGTCCCATAAGATAATAAAGCAGAGTGCTTGCCCGGTGCGCGCATGCACGACGCGACACCGGCACCATAATCTGGGCCGTATACACATTATATCTGTAGGATTCCTGACATTCCCTTCCAGAGACCTGCATCTGGTCACCAGCACCTGTTCTGTAATTACTGTATATACCCGCAGCAGGGAGCACACAGTGTGACAAAGGAACACACACACAATGGCACACACACACACACGGGGGTCTCAGCACTGCTACAGAATGTTAATCCTACAGTGAGAGGGGTTTGTGGGGAGTGATATTGCATTTCACATTAGGAAGCGAAGAAATAACATTGAAAAGTTTTTTTTATAAGCTTATTAGTGTTTAAATATAGTGAAAAAACGATAAAATCAGGTGTTTCATTCTCAATCACAGAGGCCCTCATCCTAGTGTGTTGGCTCCTTATGGTATAGAAGAGGTTAATCGCGTTAATTATTTACTCACTCTAAATATAACTAATTGTATTTAATTTCTAAGTGTATTTAAATGTGTCGCACACTTCAGTCTGAGGTAATACTGCACAATACTCTTCATTCGACATTATAGGACTATAGCAGTGACGTGTATGTATGTGTGTTACAGGAACGAGCAGCTACAGTATGTCCAAATTAAGGCCCGCGGGAACGTTCTCAATGTCCTTGTTTGGGCCGGGAGGAGAACACTACAGCTTCTGGACAGCAGATGGCACTGCAGAGCCCTCCACAGCCGCTCCTTCCTAGACCTCCCGGCTCCTCTGTGTGCGTGTGAGCCGGGTCAAGTGTCCTGGGCCCGGAGGCTGTGGGGGGCCCGGGCCGGCCAGCGCTGGTAGCTGGACGCAGAAGGTTGCCGCTGCCGGGCCCTGGCTCCCGACTTACCCAAGCTGCTGCCTCCTCTTCCCACACCAACCTCTCCCCCGCAGGTGCTCGCCGGAAGCTGGGGGTAGCGAAAGTCAGGCCCAGCTTCCGGGGTGAACCGACGGGAGAGAGAGGACGTGGGAAGAAGCAGGCAGCAGCTGGGGAGAGCTGGGACCCGGCGGCGGCATCAACCAGAGATAAGTGGTAATTGTATTATAGTGGGGGTAATTGTATTGGTGGTGGTGGTGGTGGAAATTGTATTGGGGGGAAATTGTATTGGGGGTGGTGGTGGGGGAAATTGTATTGGGGGTGGTGGTGGGGGAAATTGTATTGGGGGTGGTGGTGGGGGAAATTGTATTGGGAGTGGTGGTGGGGGGGAAATTGTATTGGGGTGGTGGTGGGGGGGAAATTGTATTGGGGTGGTGGTGGGGGGAAATTGTATTGGGGGTGGTGGTGGGGGGAAAATGGTATTGGGGGGAAATTGTATTGGGGGTGGTGGTGGGGGAAATTGTATTGGGGGTGGTGGTGGGGGAAATTGTATTGGGGGGAAATTGTATTGGGGGTGGTGGTGGGGGAAATTGTATTGGGGGTGGTGGTGGGGGGAAATTGTATTGGTGGTGGTGGTGGTGGAAATTGTATTGGGGGGAAATTGTATTGGGGGTGGTGGTGGGGGAAATTGTATTGGGGTGGTGGTGGGGGAAATTGTATTGGGGTGGTGGTGGGGGGAAATTTTATTGGGGGTGGTGGTGAGGGGAAAATGGTATTGGGGGTGGTGGTGGGGGAAATTGTATGGGGGGGTGGGGGGAATTGTATTGGGGGTGGTGGGGGGAATTGTATTGGGGGTGGTGTCAGAAATTGTATTGGGGTGGTGGCGGAAATTGTATGTGGGGGGGAGGATGGTAGAAATGGAATGGGGTAGTGGTCGAAATTGTACTGGAGGCCGTGGTAGAAATTGGGGTGGTGGTGGTAGAAATTGTATTGGGGGGTGGTGGCGGTGGTAGAAATTGTATTGGAGGGTGGTGGTGGTGGTAGAAATTGTATTGGGGGGTGGTGGCGGTGGTAGAAATTGGGGTGGCAGTGGTATAAATTGTATTGGGGGGTGGTTGCGGTGGTATAAATTGTATTGGGGGTGGCGGTGGTATTAATTGAATTGGGGGTGGCGGTGGTATTAATTGTATTGGGGGGTGGCGGTGGTAGTAATTGTATTGGGGGTTGGCGGTGATAGAAATTGTATTGGGGGTGGCAGTAGTAGAAATTGTATTGGGGGGGTGGCGATAGTAGAAATTGTATTGGGGTGGCAGTAGTAGAAATTGTATTGGGGGGTGGCGGTGGTAGAAATTGTATTGGGGTGGCGGTGGTAGAAATTGTATTGGGGGGTGGCGGTGGTAGAAATTGTATTGGGGGGTGGCGGTGGTAGAAATTGTATTGGGGGGGTGGCGGTGGTAGAAATTGTATTGGGGGGGTGGCGATGGTAGAAATTGTATTGGGTGGTGGCAGTAGTAGAAATTGTATTGGGGGGGTGGCAGTAGTAGAAATTGTATTGGGGGGTGGCAGTAGTAGAAATTGTATTGGGGGGTGGCAGTAGTAGAAATTGTATTGGGGGGTGGCGGTGGTAGAAATTGTATTGGGGGTGGCTGTAGTAGAAATTGTATTGGGGGGGTGGCGGTGGTAGAAATTGTATTGGGGGGTGGCAGTAGTAGAAATTGTATTGGGGCGGTGGCAGTAGTAGAAATTGTATTGGGGGGGTGGCGGTGGTAGAAATTGTATTGGGGGGTGGCAGTAGTAGAAATTGTATTGGGGGGTGGCGGTGGTAGAAATTGTATTGGGGTGGCGCCGGTAGTAGAAATTGTATTAAGGGGGTGGCGGTGGTAGAAATTGTATTGGGGGGGTGACGTTGGTAGTAACTGCTGGTGTGTGTGTGCGTGTGCGTGTGCGTACGTGGAGCATGCATGTGGTACCTGTGTTTATATTGGGGAGAGGGAGGATGGGGGAAGGAGATGAGAGCCTTCGTGTGTGCAATATAGATTCCATGTTTATACATGTGGCACTTGACAGATTACTTTTTTTTATTAATCTGGCCCCCTGCTGAATAGAGGAGATATCCGTGTAATACTCACTCTATGGTGTACTATAGGAAAGAGGCACAAAACAGGCTCATATAGAGACTGTTACTGGTAAATAATAACTGTGGGAAGTATCCTTAGTAAAGTTCTATTAGAAAGATGTAACTATTTATTGAGAATTTATAACTATGCTTTAAAGGGCAGATTTGTTCCAATATGATAGATATTAGGTTTATAAAAAGCCCTTAAAACAAGTGTTTATTATTGTTCCTCGTGTGTATGCTACAGACGTGAGGCTACCACATGCTTGGGTTTCTATATGGCTAGGGTGACCACCCGTCCCCCTTTTGCCGGGACAGTCCCGGTTTTTCGAGAGCTGACCTGGTTTCCTGTGTGTCCCGGAAATGTCCCGTTTTTTCCTCAATGTGTTCCTGTTTTTTTTTTTATTGTCGCCTGCGGTGCGCTAGTAAGCTCCGGTGCGCGAGTCTGCGGCGGGGCGGAGGAGGAGACTGCAGCAGCCCGGTTGGTAAGTATTTTTTTTTTTAATGCCAGGGGTTGGGCTTGTGTAGAAACTGGATCTTGCTGATTGGAGGATGCGGCCCGGCATTGTACAAAGTCCCGCCCCCCCGGCATTTTCCTACCTTGGCCAATCCCCTGCGTCCCGGCATTAAGCCCCGCCCCGGCAGCGGAGGCAGTGAGGAGGAGAACCCGAGGACCCGAGGATGCGGCAGCCCGACTGGTGAGTACTTTCAGATGCCAGGGGGTTGGGTTTCTTACTTGAATACGTCGGACCGCTGGGGATTGGTGGAGGATGCATGGGGCGGGGCTTTGGCTCTTCCCTGCTTTCCCCCCCACCTGGCCCCCCCCTTCCTCCCCCCGAGCCCGCATCCCAGCCGCTTGCGGCACTTCCTGTGCCTGCTGCTAGTGAGTGCGTAACACAGACTCTTCCCGCTCCTCTACTGGTGGCTACGCAGTGTCCCCCCTTCTGCCCCGGGTCCCCGTGGCTGCCCGCCCGGGGTGATAGTAGGTACGGGGGTGCGGCCGCCAGGGGGGGAGGGGGTTGCCTCCTGTCCTGGTGCTCCCTTCCCTCGTCCCCTTGGTGTGGGAGATGAGCGCGGGGCGGGTAGTGGTGATGCACTGCTGGCTGGTCGGATCGCCGGCCTTCCTCCCCCCCTCCCTCCCCCAGTCACTTACATCCGGCGCTGCATCTCTTGCTCCACTTTGTGTGTGTGTGTTTGTGTGTGTATCTGTATCTGTGTGTGTATCTGTGTGTGTGTCTGTGTCAGTGAGTGTGTGTGTCTGTGTCAGTGAGTGTCTGTGAGTGTGTGTGTCTGTGTCAGTGAGTGTGTGTGTGTGTCTGTCTGAGTGTGTGTCTGTCTGAGTGTGTGTCTGTCTGAGTGTGTGTGTGTGTCTGTCTGTCTGTCTGTGTGTGTGTGTGTCTGAGTGTGTGTGTGTGTGTGTGTGTCTGTCTGAGTGTGTGTGTCTGTCTGAGTGTGTGTGTGTGTCTGTCTGAGTGTGTGTGTGTGTCTGTGTTTGTGTGTGTGCTCAGTGTGTGTATTGGTCTGTCTGTGAGTGTCTGTAGATCAGTGGCTGTGTGCAGGTCAGAGAGAGAATGGGGGGGAGAGGGAGAGAATGGGGGGGAGAGAATGGGGGTGGGGAGACAAGGGAGAGAGAATGGGGGGAGGGTGAGAAAAAATGGGGGGGGGAGTAGAGAGAGAATGAGGGACAGGGCTGGCAACGGGGGTCTGTCGGGGTTGGCGTCTCGGGCCCGGTGAGTCAGGGGGCCCACCCACGTGTCAGTCAACCACCCTCTCACCCTCCCGGTCTTCCCCTGTCTCTATCCCCCTGTCTCTCTCTCCCCCTGTCTCTCTCTCCCCCTGTCTCTCTCACCCTGGCTCCCTGTCTCTCTCCCCCTGTCTCTCTCCCCCTGTCACTCTCCCCCTCTCTCTCTCTCCCCCTCTCTCTCTCTCCCCCTCTCTCTCTCTCCCCCTCTCTCTCTCTCCCCCTCTCTCTCCCCCTCTCTCTCTTCCCCTCTCTCTCTATCCCCCTCTCTCTCTATCCCCCTCTATCTCTCCCCCTCTCTCTCTCTCTCTCTCTAATCTTAACTGCCGTATACCTACACCGAAGTAACCTACCCTACTTTCTTCCAGATCTGACTCAAGTTTCACGTGGGAGACATCGGAAGACAGGTAGGGAACACCTCCCCTCCAGTATAGTACCTTGAGGGACTGCGGATCAGGTAAGATTCCGGGCGGGATTGCTGCTTTAGAAATTGTGAAGAGGGGGCATCCTGACAATGGTTAAGGGGTACAGAAGTCATTCACATCTGGCTTTTTTTTTGTTCGATTAGTGAGGCCATCCGACACACACACACCACACACACACACACACACACGTAACTAGGACTAATGGTAGTAAAGTATAAGTGTAATACAATAAATAAACTGTTAATGTAAAAAAAAAAAAAATTGTGTCCCGGTTTTTCATTTTTAAAATCTGGTCACCCTATATATGGCGGCGCATACACAGAGACCCAGACACAGCACCCACCTCTATGCCTGGGGTCACCCTGCTCTCCCTCAGCTGGAGCTCTGAACTGCAGATTGGGGGAGGGACGAGGGCTCTGTCTCACTTCTACGGCTTTGTCCATAGTGCAGGATACGGTGCGAGCTACGTTGCTTGGGGTTCTATATGGCGGCGCATACAGAGACCCAGACACAGCACCCACCTCTATGCCTGGGGTCACCCTGCTCTCCCTCAGCTGTAGTTCTGCACTGCAGATTGGGGGAAGGAAGGGAGCTCGGTGTCTCACTTCTAAGGCCAGGCTTGAAGCGGGTGCGTTTTTCGGCCATGGTATGCGCGCCATCCGTGGGCGTGTCTAGGGGCGGGCCAGTAACGTCACGGAGCTGGTTCGCCCTCATTGGGCAAACCGCTCACGTGACCGGCCTGTCGCGCCAAGCAATCCGTTTGAACTGATTTCTTGCGCAATGCGCGCCTCCGCCTACTTCGCCTACACGCCGCGAACACTGCCTTAAGGCAGTCTGTTTGCTCGCGTCCGCACGGTCTGCGTTACCATGGTCCCAGCCTAAGGCTGCACTTATAGTACTGGCTATGGTGACTGCGACACAGCGCTGTAGCAAGAACATGCAGTCCGTCGCAGGTGCCCATAGTGGGTGCAGAGCGATGGAACGGTCACGATCGCCGGTAGTTTCCTGTTCCACCATGAATCGCTATTGTGACACGACAGCAGACGTCACGTGGTCGCATTGCCGTCGCCCTAATAATTAGCACAGCCTAAATCTCCAGCTCTGCACAGACGTCCCCCCCCCCCTCTCCTCTCTCAGACACATGATTTAAAACTAGGACATGAGAGAATGCAGCAGATATTTGGGACATCAGAACATACTGTCAGACCAGGACTGTCCCCGGGCAAACGGGTCAGCCTCACACCGAGAAGCTATAGCCCATAATACACACATGATGCTGGCCCCTGTGGTAATGAAGGAGTTAAACTCCAACCAATACTCCCTCAATCTAATTACTTTCTAACTCTATTTAATAACTTTCCCAATCTTACCCTCACTGATTCCTAATGTTAATTCCCAATGTAAAATAACCCCCATTATCTCCCAGTCCCTGTGATACAGGAGGAGTAACCCCCCCAGTGCCAGAGGCTCCCCCTCACTATCAGAGGCTCAGCCTCTCAGGCTCCTGTGTGTAAGGAAGCTCAGAGCAGCACTGGGATAATGTGCACAGGTCACACAAGGGAGGGGAAGGGAGGAGGAGGAAAGCACTTACCCAATAACACAGGCTGAAGATCTCTGTGCAGCAGGGGGTGGGCAATGTGAGGGGGACACAGGAAAAGGGACTTAGAGGCTTCAGAGCCTATTCCTCAGTGTGTCCCCACCTCAGTGCCTGAGATGTGCACTTTATCCCCCCCTCACTGTGTGTGTACTTCCTATGGAGGGTGGGGGGAGCCCCTGTGATCTCTCAGTCCTTCCCTGTGGGAGTGACCTGGATCCCCTCCTCAGGATGTGGGACAGTCTGTGCTCAGGATCAGGTTACTTGGCTGGGAGTAGGACAGCTCTTCCTAGCACACTCTGTGCTGTGTAAGTGTGAGCAGGGGGATGTGGTATCACTGAAGCAGTGTGTATCTTTGTGTTATCACTGCTGTATCTGTAGCCTCAGGAGACAGGGAGGTCTGAGTATCAGTGCAAAAGTGGTGCAATTCTGGGTCTGTGACTGTAATATGAGGGAGTAACACCCCCAGCCCGGGCTGTGAGACTGTCTCACTGAAGCAGGAAGGTTATATCTGTGACTGTAATATGAGGGAGTAACACCCCCAGCCCGGGCTGTGAGACTGTCTCACTGCAGCAGGAAGGTTATATCTGTGACTGTAATATGAGGGAGTAACACCCCCAGCCCGGGCTGTGAGACCGTATCACTGCAGCAGGAAGGTTATATCTGTGTCTGTAATATGAGGGAGTAACACCCCCAGCCCGGGCTGTGAGACTGTCACTGCAGCAGGAAGGTTATATCTGTAACTGTAATATGAGGGAGTAACACCCCCAGCCCGGGCTGTGAGACTGTCTCACTGCAGCAGGAAGGTTATATCTGTGACTGTAATATGAGGGAGTAACACCCCCAGCCCGGGCTGTGAGACTGTCTCACTGCAGCAGGAAGGTTATATCTGTGACTGTAATATGAGGGAGTAACACCCCCAGCCCGGGCTGTGAGACGGTCTCACTGCAGCAGAAAGGTTATATCTGTAACTGTAATATGAGGGAGTAACACCCCCAGCCCGGGCTGTGACACTGTCTCACTGCAGCAGGAAGGTTATATCTGTGACTGTAATATGAGGGAGTAACACCCCCAGCCCGGGCTGTGAGACTCACTGCAGCAGGAAGGTTATATCTGTGACTGTAATATGAGGGAGTAACACCCCCAGCCCGGGCTGTGAGACTGTCTCACTGCAGCAGGAAGGTTATATCTGTGACTGTAATATGAGGGAGTAACACCCCCAGCCCGGGCTGTGACACTGTCTCACTGCAGCAGGAAGGTTATATCTGTGACTGTAATATGAGGGAGTAACACCCCCAGCCCGGGCTGTGAGACTGTCTCACTGCAGCAGGAAGGTTATATCTGTGACTGTAATATGAGGGAGTAACACCCCCAGCCCGGGCTGTGAGACTCTCACTGCAGCAGGAAGGTTATATCTGTGACTGTAATATGAGGGAGTAACACCCCCAGCCCGGGCTGTGAGACTGTCTCACTGCAGCAGGAAGGTTATATCTGTGACTGTAATATGAGGGAGTAACACCCCCAGCCCGGGCTGTGAGACTGTCTCACTGCAGCAGGAAGGTTATATCTGTGACTGTAATATGAGGGAGTAACACCTCCAGCCCGGGCTGTGAGACTCACTGCAGCAGGAAGGTTATATCTGTGACTGTAATATGAGGGAGTAACACCCCCAGCCCGGGCTGTGAGACTGTCTCACTGCAGCAGGAAGGTTATATCTGTGACTGTAATATGAGGGAGTAACACCCCCAGCCCGGGCTGTGAGACGGTCTCACTGCAGCAGGAAGGTTATATCTTTGACTGTAATATGAGGGAGTAACACCCCCAGCCCGGGCTGTGAGACTGTCTCACTGCAGCAGGAAGGTTATACCTGTGACTGTAATATGAGGGAGTAACAACCCCAGCCCGGGCTGTGAGACTCACTGCAGCAGGAAGGTTATATCTGTGACTGTAATATGAGGGAGTAACACCCCCAGCCCGGGCTGTGAGACTGTCTCACTGCAGCAGGAAGGTTATATCTGTGTCTGTAATATGAGGGAGTAACACCCCCAGCCCGGGCTGTGAGACTGTCTCACTGCAGCAGGAAGGTTATACCTGTGACTGTAATATGAGGGAGTAACACCCCCAGCCCGGGCTGTGAGACTGTCTCACTGCAGCAGGAAGGTTATATCTGTGACTGTAATATGAGGGAGTAACACCCCCAGCCCGGGCTGTGAGACTGTCACTGCAGCAGGAAGGTTATATCTGTAACTGTAATATGAGGGAGTAACACCCCCAGCCCGGGCTGTGAGACTGTCTCACTGCAGCAGGAAGGTTATATCTGTGACTGTAATATGAGGGAGTAACACCCCCAGCCCGGGCTGTGAGACTGTCTCACTGCAGCAGGAAGGTTATATCTGTGACTGTAATATGAGGGAGTAACACCCCCAGCCCGGGCTGTGAGACGGTCTCACTGCAGCAGAAAGGTTATATCTGTAACTGTAATATGAGGGAGTAACACCCCCAGCCCGGGCTGTGACACTGTCTCACTGCAGCAGGAAGGTTATATCTGTGACTGTAATATGAGGGAGTAACACCCCCAGCCCGGGCTGTGAGACTCACTGCAGCAGGAAGGTTATATCTGTGACTGTAATATGAGGGAGTAACACCCCCAGCCCGGGCTGTGAGACTGTCTCACTGCAGCAGGAAGGTTATATCTGTGACTGTAATATGAGGGAGTAACACCCCCAGCCCGGGCTGTGACACTGTCTCACTGCAGCAGGAAGGTTATATCTGTGACTGTAATATGAGGGAGTAACACCCCCAGCCCGGGCTGTGAGACTGTCTCACTGCAGCAGGAAGGTTATATCTGTGACTGTAATATGAGGGAGTAACACCCCCAGCCCGGGCTGTGAGACTCTCACTGCAGCAGGAAGGTTATATCTGTGACTGTAATATGAGGGAGTAACACCCCCAGCCCGGGCTGTGAGACTGTCTCACTGCAGCAGGAAGGTTATATCTGTGACTGTAATATGAGGGAGTAACACCCCCAGCCCGGGCTGTGAGACTGTCTCACTGCAGCAGGAAGGTTATATCTGTGACTGTAATATGAGGGAGTAACACCTCCAGCCCGGGCTGTGAGACTCACTGCAGCAGGAAGGTTATATCTGTGACTGTAATATGAGGGAGTAACACCCCCAGCCCGGGCTGTGAGACTGTCTCACTGCAGCAGGAAGGTTATATCTGTGACTGTAATATGAGGGAGTAACACCCCCAGCCCGGGCTGTGAGACGGTCTCACTGCAGCAGGAAGGTTATATCTTTGACTGTAATATGAGGGAGTAACACCCCCAGCCCGGGCTGTGAGACTGTCTCACTGCAGCAGGAAGGTTATACCTGTGACTGTAATATGAGGGAGTAACAACCCCAGCCCGGGCTGTGAGACTCACTGCAGCAGGAAGGTTATATCTGTGACTGTAATATGAGGGAGTAACACCCCCAGCCCGGGCTGTGAGACTGTCTCACTGCAGCAGGAAGGTTATATCTGTGTCTGTAATATGAGGGAGTAACACCCCCAGCCCGGGCTGTGAGACTGTCTCACTGCAGCAGGAAGGTTATACCTGTGACTGTAATATGAGGGAGTAACACCCCCAGCCCGGGCTGTGAGACTGTCTCACTGCAGCAGGAAGGTTATATCTGTGACTGTAATATGAGGGAGTAACACCCCCAGCCCGGGCTGTGAGACTCTCACTGCAGCAGGAAGGTTATACCTGTGTCTGTAATATGAGGGAGAAACACCCCCAGCCCGGGCTGTGAGACTCACTGCAGCAGGAAGGTTATATCTGTGACTGTAATATGAGGGAGTAACACCTCCAGCCCGGGCTGTGAGACTCACTGCAGCAGGAAGGTTATATCTGTGACTGTAATATGAGGGAGTAACACCCCCAGCCCGGGCTGTGAGACTGTCTCACTGCAGCAGGAAGGTTATACCTGTGACTGTAATATGAGGGAGTAACACCCCCAGCCCGGGCTGTGAGATTCTCACTGCAGCAGGAAGGTTATATCTGTGACTGTAATATGAGGGAGTAACACCCCCAGCCCGGGCTGTGAGACTCACTGCAGCAGGAAGGTTATATCTGAGACTGTAATATGAGGGAGTAACACCCCCAGCCCGGGCTGTGAGACTCACTGCAGCAGGAAGGTTATATCTGTGACTGTAATATGAGGGAGTAACACCCCCAGCCCGGGCTGTGAGACTGTCTCACTGCGGCAGGAAGGTTATATCTGTGACTGTAATATGAGGGAGTAACACCCCCAGCCCGGGCTGTGAGACTGTCTCACTGCAGCAGGAAGGTTATACCTGTGACTGTAATATGAGGGAGTAACACCCCCAGCCCGGGCTGTGAGACTGTCTCACTGCAGCAGGAAGGTTATATCTGTGACTGTAATATGAGGGAGTAACACCCCTAGCCCGGGCTGTGAGACTCTCACTGCAGCCGGAAGGTTATATCTGTGACTGTAATATGAGGGAGTAACACCCCCAGCCCGGGCTGTGAGACTCACTGCAGCAGGAAGGTTATATCTGTGACTGTAATATGAGGGAGTAACACCCCCAGCCCGGGCTGTGAGACTGTCTCACTGCAGCAGGAAGGTTATATCTGTGACTGTAATGTGAGGGAGTAACACCCCCAGCCCGGGCTGTGAGACTGTCTCACTGCAGCAGCAAGGTTATATCTGTGACTGTAATGTGAGGGAGTAACACCCCCAGCCCGGGCTGTGAGACTGTCTCACTGCAGCAGGAAGGTTATATCTGTGACTGTAATATGAGCGAGTAACACCCCCAGCCCGGGCTGTGAGACTGTCTCACTGCAGCAGGAAGGTTATATCTGTGACTGTAATATGAGGGAGTAACACCCCCAGCCCGGGCTGTGAGACTCTCACTGCAGCAAGAAGGTTATATCTGTGACTGTAATATGAGGGAGTAACACCCCCAGCCCGGGCTGTGAGACTGTCTCACTGCAGCAGGAAGGTTATATCTGTGACTGTAATATGAGGGAGTGACACCCCCACCCCTGGCTGTGAGACTGTCTCACTGCAGCAGGAAGGTTATATCTGTGACTGTAATATGAGGGAGTGACACCCCCAGCCCGGGCTGTGAGACTGTCTCACTGCAGCAGGAAGGTTATATCTGTGACTGTAATATGAGTGAGTAACACCCCCAGCCCGGGCTGTGAGACTCACTGCAGCAGGAAGGTTATATCTGTGACTGTAATATGAGGGAGTAACACCCCCAGCCCGGGCTGTGAGACTCACTGCAGCAGGAAGGTTATATCTGTGACTGTAATATGAGGGAGTAACACCCCCAGCCCGGGCTGTGACACTGTCTCACTGCAGCAGGAAGGTTATATCTGTGACTGTAATATGAGGGAGTAACGCCCCCAGCCCGGGCTGTGAGACTGTCTCACTGCAGCAGGAAGGTTATATCTGTGACTGTAATATGAGGGAGTAACGCCCCCAGCCCGGGCTGTGAGACTGTCTCACTGCAGCAGGAAGGTTATATCTGTGACTGTAATATGAGGGAGTAACACCCCCAGCCCGGGCTGTGAGACTCTCACTGCAGCAGGAAGGTTATACCTGTGTCTGTAATATGAGGGAGTAACACCCCCAGCCCGGGCTGTGAGACTCTCACTGCAGCAGGAAGGTTATATCTGTGACTGTAATATGAGGGAGTAACACCCCCAGCCCGGGCTGTGAGACTGTCTCACTGCAGCAGGAAGGTTATATCTGTGACTGTAATATGAGGGAGTAACACCCCCAGCCCGGGCTGTGAGACTCTCACTGCAGCAGGAAGGTTATATCTGTGACTGTAATATGAGGGAGTAACACCCCCAGCCCGGGCTGTGAGACTGTCTCACTGCAGCAGGAAGGTTATATCTGTGACTGTAATATGAGGGAGTAACACCCCCAGCCCGGGCTGTGAGACTCACTGCAGCAGGAAGGTTATATCTGTGACTGTAATATGAGGGAGCAACACCCCCAGCCCGGGCTGTGAGACTGTCTCACTGCAGCAGGAAGGTTATATCTGTGACTGTAATATGAGGGAGTAACACCCCCAGCCCGGGCTGTGAGACTCACTGCAGCAGGAAGGTTATATCTGTGACTGTAATATGAGGGAGTAACACCCCCAGCCCGGGCTGTGAGACTGTCTCACTGCAGCAGGAAGGTTATATCTGTGACTGTAATATGAGGGAGTAACACCCCTAGCCCGGGCTGTGAGACTCTCACTGCAGCCGGAAGGTTATATCTGTGACTGTAATATGAGGGAGTAACACCCCCAGCCCGGGCTGTGAGACTCACTGCAGCAGGAAGGTTATATCTGTGACTGTAATATGAGGGAGTAACACCCCCAGCCCGGGCTGTGAGACTCTCACTGCAGCAGGAAGGTTATATCTGTGACTGTAATATGAGGGAGTAACACCCCCAGCCCGGGCTGTGAGACTGTCTCACTGCAGCAGGAAGGTTATATCTGTGACTGTAATATGAGGGAGTAACACCCCCAGCCCGGGCTGTGAGACTGTCTCACTGCAGCAGCAAGGTTATATCTGTGACTGTAATGTGAGGGAGTAACACCCCCAGCCCGGGCTGTGAGACTGTCTCACTGCAGCAGGAAGGTTATACCTGTGACTGTAATATGAGGGAGTAACACCCCCAGCCCGGGCTGTGAGACTGTCTCACTGCAGCAGGAAGGTTATATCTGTGACTGTAATATGAGGGAGTAACACCCCTAGCCCGGGCTGTGAGACTCTCACTGCAGCCGGAAGGTTATATCTGTGACTGTAATATGAGGGAGTAACACCCCCAGCCCGGGCTGTGAGACTCACTGCAGCAGGAAGGTTATATCTGTGACTGTAATATGAGGGAGTAACACCCCCAGCCCGGGCTGTGAGACTCACTGCAGCAGGAAGGTTATATCTGTGACTGTAATGTGAGGGAGTAACACCCCCAGCCCGGGCTGTGAGACTGTCTCACTGCAGCAGGAAGGTTATATCTGTGTCTGTAATATGAGGGAGTAACACCCCCAGCCCGGGCTGTGAGACTCTCACTGCAGCAGGAAGGTTATATCTGTGACTGTAATATGAGGGAGTAACACCCCCAGCCCGGGCTGTGAGACTCTCACTGCAGCAGGAAGGTTATATCTGTGACTGTAATATGAGGGAGTAACACCCCCAGCCCGGGCTGTGAGACTGTCTCACTGCAGCAGGAAGGTTATATCTGTGACTGTAATATGAGGGAGTAACACCTCTAGCCCGGGCTGTGAGACTCTCACTGCAGCAGGAAGGTTATATCTGTGACTGTAATATGAGGGAGTAACACCCCCAGCCCGGGCTGTGAGACTCTCACTGCAGCAGGAAGGTTATATCTGTGACTGTAATATGAGGGAGTAACACCCCCAGCCCGGGCTGTGAGACTGTCTCACTGCAGCAGGAAGGTTATATCTGTGACTGTAATATGAGGGAGTAACACCCCCAGCCCGGGCTGTGAGACTGTCTCACTGCAGCAGGAAGGTTATATCTGTAACTGTAATATGAGGGAGTAACACCCCCAGCCCGGGCTGTGAGACTGTCTCACTGCAGCAGGAAGGTTATATCTGTGACTGTAATATGAGGGAGTGACACCCCCAGCCCGGGCTGTGAGACTGTCTCACTGCAGCAGGAAGGTTATATCTGTGACTGTAATATGAGTGAGTAACACCCCCAGCCCGGGCTGTGAGACTCACTGCAGCAGGAAGGTTATATCTGTGACTGTAATATGAGGGAGTAACACCCCCAGCCCGGGCTGTGAGACTCACTGCAGCAGGAAGGTTATATTTGTGTCTGTAATATGAGGGAGTAACACCCCCAGCCCGGGCTGTGAGACTCACTGCAGCAGGAAGGTTATATTTGTGTCTGTAATATGAGGGAGTAACACCCCCAGCCCGGGCTGTGAGACTGTCTCACTGCAGCAGGAAGGTTATATCTGTGACTGTAATATGAGGGAGTGACACCCCCACCCCTGGCTGTGAGACTGTCTCACTGCAGCAGGAAGGTTATATCTGTGACTGTAATATGAGGGAGTGACACCCCCAGCCCGGGCTGTGAGACTGTCTCACTGCAGCAGGAAGGTTATATCTGTGACTGTAATATGAGTGAGTAACACCCCCAGCCCGGGCTGTGAGACTCACTGCAGCAGGAAGGTTATATCTGTGACTGTAATATGAGGGAGTAACACCCCCAGCCCGGGCTGTGAGACTCACTGCAGCAGGAAGGTTATATCTGTGACTGTAATATGAGGGAGTAACACCCCCAGCCCGGGCTGTGACACTGTCTCACTGCAGCAGGAAGGTTATATCTGTGACTGTAATATGAGGGAGTAACGCCCCCAGCCCGGGCTGTGAGACTGTCTCACTGCAGCAGGAAGGTTATATCTGTGACTGTAATATGAGGGAGTAACGCCCCCAGCCCGGGCTGTGAGACTGTCTCACTGCAGCAGGAAGGTTATATCTGTGACTGTAATATGAGGGAGTAACACCCCCAGCCCGGGCTGTGAGACTCTCACTGCAGCAGGAAGGTTATACCTGTGTCTGTAATATGAGGGAGTAACACCCCCAGCCCGGGCTGTGAGACTCTCACTGCAGCAGGAAGGTTATATCTGTGACTGTAATATGAGGGAGTAACACCCCCAGCCCGGGCTGTGAGACTCACTGCAGCAGGAAGGTTATATCTGTGACTGTAATATGAGGGAGCAACACCCCCAGCCCGGGCTGTGAGACTGTCTCACTGCAGCAGGAAGGTTATATCTGTGACTGTAATATGAGGGAGTAACACCCCCAGCCCGGGCTGTGAGACTCACTGCAGCAGGAAGGTTATATCTGTGACTGTAATATGAGGGAGTAACACCCCCAGCCCGGGCTGTGAGACTGTCTCACTGCAGCAGGAAGGTTATATCTGTGACTGTAATATGAGGGAGTAACACCCCTAGCCCGGGCTGTGAGACTCTCACTGCAGCCGGAAGGTTATATCTGTGACTGTAATATGAGGGAGTAACACCCCCAGCCCGGGCTGTGAGACTCACTGCAGCAGGAAGGTTATATCTGTGACTGTAATATGAGGGAGTAACACCCCCAGCCCGGGCTGTGAGACTGTCTCACTGCAGCAGGAAGGTTATATCTGTGACTGTAATATGAGGGAGTAACACCCCCAGCCCGGGCTGTGAGACTGTCTCACTGCAGCAGCAAGGTTATATCTGTGACTGTAATGTGAGGGAGTAACACCCCCAGCCCGGGCTGTGAGACTGTCTCACTGCAGCAGGAAGGTTATACCTGTGACTGTAATATGAGGGAGTAACACCCCCAGCCCGGGCTGTGAGACTGTCTCACTGCAGCAGGAAGGTTATATCTGTGACTGTAATATGAGGGAGTAACACCCCTAGCCCGGGCTGTGAGACTCTCACTGCAGCCGGAAGGTTATATCTGTGACTGTAATATGAGGGAGTAACACCCCCAGCCCGGGCTGTGAGACTCACTGCAGCAGGAAGGTTATATCTGTGACTGTAATATGAGGGAGTAACACCCCCAGCCCGGGCTGTGAGACTCACTGCAGCAGGAAGGTTATATCTGTGACTGTAATGTGAGGGAGTAACACCCCCAGCCCGGGCTGTGAGACTGTCTCACTGCAGCAGGAAGGTTATATCTGTGTCTGTAATATGAGGGAGTAACACCCCCAGCCCGGGCTGTGAGACTCTCACTGCAGCAGGAAGGTTATATCTGTGACTGTAATATGAGGGAGTAACACCCCCAGCCCGGGCTGTGAGACTCTCACTGCAGCAGGAAGGTTATATCTGTGACTGTAATATGAGGGAGTAACACCCCCAGCCCGGGCTGTGAGACTGTCTCACTGCAGCAGGAAGGTTATATCTGTGACTGTAATATGAGGGAGTAACACCTCTAGCCCGGGCTGTGAGACTCTCACTGCAGCAGGAAGGTTATATCTGTGACTGTAATATGAGGGAGTAACACCCCCAGCCCGGGCTGTGAGACTCTCACTGCAGCAGGAAGGTTATATCTGTGACTGTAATATGAGGGAGTAACACCCCCAGCCCGGGCTGTGAGACTGTCTCACTGCAGCAGGAAGGTTATATCTGTGACTGTAATATGAGGGAGTAACACCCCCAGCCCGGGCTGTGAGACTGTCTCACTGCAGCAGGAAGGTTATATCTGTAACTGTAATATGAGGGAGTAACACCCCCAGCCCGGGCTGTGAGACTGTCTCACTGCAGCAGGAAGGTTATATCTGTGACTGTAATATGAGGGAGTGACACCCCCAGCCCGGGCTGTGAGACTGTCTCACTGCAGCAGGAAGGTTATATCTGTGACTGTAATATGAGTGAGTAACACCCCCAGCCCGGGCTGTGAGACTCACTGCAGCAGGAAGGTTATATCTGTGACTGTAATATGAGGGAGTAACACCCCCAGCCCGGGCTGTGAGACTCACTGCAGCAGGAAGGTTATATTTGTGTCTGTAATATGAGGGAGTAACACCCCCAGCCCGGGCTGTGAGACTGTCTCACTGCAGCAGGAAGGTTATACCTGTGACTGTAATATGAGGGAGTAACAACCCCAGCCCGGGCTGTGAGACTGTCTCACTGCAGCAGGAAGGTTATATCTGTGACTGTAATATGAGTGAGTAACACCCCCAGCCCGGGCTGTGAGACTCACTGCAGCAGGAAGGTTATATCTGTGACTGTAATATGAGGGAGTAACACCCCCAGCCCGGGCTGTGAGACTCACTGCAGCAGGAAGGTTATATTTGTGTCTGTAATATGAGGGAGTAACACCCCCAGCCCGGGCTGTGAGACTGTCTCACTGCAGCAGGAAGGTTATACCTGTGACTGTAATATGAGGGAGTAACAACCCCAGCCCGGGCTGTGAGACTGTCTCACTGCAGCAGGAAGGTTATATCTGTGACTGTAATATGAGGGAGTAACACCCCCAGCCCGGGCTGTGACACTGTCTCACTGCAGCAGGAAGGTTATATCTGTGACTGTAATATGAGGGAGTAACACCCCCAGCCCGGGCTGTGAGACTGTCTCACTGCAGCAGGAAGGTTATATCTGTGACTGTAATATGAGGGAGTAACGCCCGCAGCCCGGGCTGTGAGACTGTCTCACTGCAGCAGGAAGGTTATATCTGTGACTGTAATATGAGGGAGTAACACCCCCAGCCCGGGCTGTGAGACTCTCACTGCAGCAGGAAGGTTATACCTGTGTCTGTAATATGAGGGAGTAACACCCCCAGCCCGGGCTGTGAGACTCTCACTGCAGCAGGAAGGTTATATCTGTGACTGTAATATGAGGGAGTAACACCCCCAGCCCGGGCTGTGAGACTCACTGCAGCACGAAGGTTATATCTGTGACTGTAATATGAGGGAGCAACACCCCCAGCCCGGGCTGTGAGACTGTCTCACTGCAGCAGGAAGGTTATATCTGTGACTGTAATATGAGGGAGTAACACCCCCAGCCCGGGCTGTGAGACTCACTGCAGCAGGAAGGTTATATCTGTGACTGTAATATGAGGGAGTAACACCCCCAGCCCGGGCTGTGAGACTGTCTCACTGCAGCAGGAAGGTTATATCTGTGACTGTAATATGAGGGAGTAACACCCCCAGCCCGGGCTGTGAGACTCACTGCAGCAGGAAGGTTATATCTGTGACTGTAATATGAGGGAGTAACACCCCCAGCCCGGGCTGTGACACTGTCTCACTGCAGCAGGAAGGTTATATCTGTGACTGTAATATGAGGGAGTAACACCCCCACCCCGGGCTGTGAGACTGTCTCACTGCAGCAGGAAGGTTATATCTGTGACTGTAATATGAGGGAGTAACACCCCCAGCCCGGGCTGTGAGACTGTCTCACTGCAGCAGGAAGGTTATATCTGTGACTGTAATATGAGGGAGTAACACCCCCAGCCCGGGCTGTGAGACTGTCTCACTGCAGCAGGAAGGTTATATCTGTGTCTGTAATATGAGGTAGTAACACCCCCAGCCCGGGCTGTGACACTGTCTCACTGCAGCAGGAAGGTTATATCTGTGACTGTAATATGAGGGAGTAACACCTCCAGCCCGGGCTGTGAGACTCACTGCAGCAGGAAGGTTATATCTGTGACTGTAATATGAGGGAGTAACACCCCCAGCCCGGGCTGTGAGACTGTCTCACTGCAGCAGGAAGGTTATATCTGTGACTGTAATATGAGGGAGTAACGCCCCCAGCCCGGGCTGTGAGACGGTCTCACTGCAGCAGGAAGGTTATATCTGTGACTGTAATATGAGGGAGTAACACCCCCAGCCCGGGCTGTGAGACTCACTGCAGCAGGAAGGTTATATCTGTGACTGTAATATGAGGGAGTAACACCCCCAGCCCGGGCTGTGAGACTCTCACTGCAGCAGGAAGGTTATACCTGTGTCTGTAATATGAGGGAGTAACACCCCCAGCCCGGGCTGTGAGACGGTCTCACTGCAGCAGGAAGGTTATATCTGTGACTGTAATATGAGGGAGTAACACCCCCAGCCCGGGCTGTGAGACTCACTGCAGCAGGAAGGTTATATCTGTGACTGTAATATGAGGGAGTAACACCCCCAGCCCGGGCTGTGAGACTCTCACTGCAGCAGGAAGGTTATACCTGTGTCTGTAATATGAGGGAGTAACACCCCCAGCCCGGGCTGTGAGACTCACTGCAGCAGGAAGGTTATATCTGTGACTGTAATATGAGGGAGTAACACCCCCAGCCCGGGCTGTGAGACTCACTGCAGCAGGAAGGTTATATCTGTGACTGTAATATGAGGGAGTAACACCCCCAGCCCGGGCTGTGAGACTGTCTCACTGCAGCAGGAAGGTTATATCTGTGACTGTAATATGAGGGAGTAACACCCCCAGCCCGGGCTGTGAGACTGTCTCACTGCAGCAGCAAGGTTATATCTGTGACTGTAATGTGAGGGAGTAACACCCCCAGCCCGGGCTGTGAGACTGTCTCACTGCGGCAGGAAGGTTATATCTGTGACTGTAATATGAGGGAGTAACACCCCCAGCCCGGGCTGTGAGACTGTCTCACTGCAGCAGGAAGGTTATACCTGTGACTGTAATATGAGGGAGTAACACCCCCAGCCCGGGCTGTGAGACTGTCTCACTGCAGCAGGAAGGTTATATCTGTGACTGTAATATGAGGGAGTAACACCCCTAGCCCGGGCTGTGAGACTCTCACTGCAGCCGGAAGGTTATATCTGTGACTGTAATATGAGGGAGTAACACCCCCAGCCCGGGCTGTGAGACTCACTGCAGCAGGAAGGTTATATCTGTGACTGTAATGTGAGGGAGTAACACCCCCAGCCCGGGCTGTGAGACTGTCTCACTGCAGCAGGAAGGTTATATCTGTGACTGTAATGTGAGGGAGTAACACCCCCAGCCCGGGCTGTGAGACTGTCTCACTGCAGCAGCAAGGTTATATCTGTGACTGTAATGTGAGGGAGTAACACCCCCAGCCCGGGCTGTGAGACTGTCTCACTGCAGCAGGAAGGTTATATCTGTGACTGTAATATGAGCGAGTAACACCCCCAGCCCGGGCTGTGAGACTGTCTCACTGCAGCAGGAAGGTTATATCTGTGACTGTAATATGAGGGAGTAACACCCCCAGCCCGGGCTGTGAGACTCTCACTGCAGCAAGAAGGTTATATCTGTGACTGTAATATGAGGGAGTGACACCCCCAGCCCGGGCTGTGAGACTGTCTCACTGCAGCAGGAAGGTTATATCTGTGACTGTAATATGAGGGAGTGACACCCCCACCCCTGGCTGTGAGACTGTCTCACTGCAGCAGGAAGGTTATATCTGTGACTGTAATATGAGGGAGTGACACCCCCAGCCCGGGCTGTGAGACTGTCTCACTGCAGCAGGAAGGTTATATCTGTGACTGTAATATGAGTGAGTAACACCCCCAGCCCGGGCTGTGAGACTCACTGCAGCAGGAAGGTTATATCTGTGACTGTAATATGAGGGAGTAACACCCCCAGCCCGGGCTGTGAGACTCACTGCAGCAGGAAGGTTATATCTGTGACTGTAATATGAGGGAGTAACACCCCCAGCCCGGGCTGTGACACTGTCTCACTGCAGCAGGAAGGTTATATCTGTGACTGTAATATGAGGGAGTAACGCCCCCAGCCCGGGCTGTGAGACTGTCTCACTGCAGCAGGAAGGTTATATCTGTGACTGTAATATGAGGGAGTAACGCCCCCAGCCCGGGCTGTGAGACTGTCTCACTGCAGCAGGAAGGTTATATCTGTGACTGTAATATGAGGGAGTAACACCCCCAGCCCGGGCTGTGAGACTCTCACTGCAGCAGGAAGGTTATACCTGTGTCTGTAATATGAGGGAGTAACACCCCCAGCCCGGGCTGTGAGACTCTCACTGCAGCAGGAAGGTTATATCTGTGACTGTAATATGAGGGAGTAACACCCCCAGCCCGGGCTGTGAGACTGTCTCACTGCAGCAGGAAGGTTATATCTGTGACTGTAATATGAGGGAGTAACACCCCCAGCCCGGGCTGTGAGACTCTCACTGCAGCAGGAAGGTTATATCTGTGACTGTAATATGAGGGAGTAACACCCCCAGCCCGGGCTGTGAGACTGTCTCACTGCAGCAGGAAGGTTATATCTGTGACTGTAATATGAGGGAGTAACACCCCCAGCCCGGGCTGTGAGACTCACTGCAGCAGGAAGGTTATATCTGTGACTGTAATATGAGGGAGCAACACCCCCAGCCCGGGCTGTGAGACTGTCTCACTGCAGCAGGAAGGTTATATCTGTGACTGTAATATGAGGGAGTAACACCCCCAGCCCGGGCTGTGAGACTCACTGCAGCAGGAAGGTTATATCTGTGACTGTAATATGAGGGAGTAACACCCCCAGCCCGGGCTGTGAGACTGTCTCACTGCAGCAGGAAGGTTATATCTGTGACTGTAATATGAGGGAGTAACACCCCTAGCCCGGGCTGTGAGACTCTCACTGCAGCCGGAAGGTTATATCTGTGACTGTAATATGAGGGAGTAACACCCCCAGCCCGGGCTGTGAGACTCACTGCAGCAGGAAGGTTATATCTGTGACTGTAATATGAGGGAGTAACACCCCCAGCCCGGGCTGTGAGACTCTCACTGCAGCAGGAAGGTTATATCTGTGACTGTAATATGAGGGAGTAACACCCCCAGCCCGGGCTGTGAGACTGTCTCACTGCAGCAGGAAGGTTATATCTGTGACTGTAATATGAGGGAGTAACACCCCCAGCCCGGGCTGTGAGACTGTCTCACTGCAGCAGCAAGGTTATATCTGTGACTGTAATGTGAGGGAGTAACACCCCCAGCCCGGGCTGTGAGACTGTCTCACTGCAGCAGGAAGGTTATACCTGTGACTGTAATATGAGGGAGTAACACCCCCAGCCCGGGCTGTGAGACTGTCTCACTGCAGCAGGAAGGTTATATCTGTGACTGTAATATGAGGGAGTAACGCCCCCAGCCCGGGCTGTGAGACGGTCTCACTGCAGCAGGAAGGTTATATCTGTGACTGTAATATGAGGGAGTAACACCCCCAGCCCGGGCTGTGAGACTCACTGCAGCAGGAAGGTTATATCTGTGACTGTAATATGAGGGAGTAACACCCCCAGCCCGGGCTGTGAGACTCTCACTGCAGCAGGAAGGTTATACCTGTGTCTGTAATATGAGGGAGTAACACCCCCAGCCCGGGCTGTGAGACGGTCTCACTGCAGCAGGAAGGTTATATCTGTGACTGTAATATGAGGGAGTAACACCCCCAGCCCGGGCTGTGAGACTCACTGCAGCAGGAAGGTTATATCTGTGACTGTAATATGAGGGAGTAACACCCCCAGCCCGGGCTGTGAGACTCTCACTGCAGCAGGAAGGTTATACCTGTGTCTGTAATATGAGGGAGTAACACCCCCAGCCCGGGCTGTGAGACTCACTGCAGCAGGAAGGTTATATCTGTGACTGTAATATGAGGGAGTAACACCCCCAGCCCGGGCTGTGAGACTCACTGCAGCAGGAAGGTTATATCTGTGACTGTAATATGAGGGAGTAACACCCCCAGCCCGGGCTGTGAGACTGTCTCACTGCAGCAGGAAGGTTATATCTGTGACTGTAATATGAGGGAGTAACACCCCCAGCCCGGGCTGTGAGACTGTCTCACTGCAGCAGCAAGGTTATATCTGTGACTGTAATGTGAGGGAGTAACACCCCCAGCCCGGGCTGTGAGACTGTCTCACTGCGGCAGGAAGGTTATATCTGTGACTGTAATATGAGGGAGTAACACCCCCAGCCCGGGCTGTGAGACTGTCTCACTGCAGCAGGAAGGTTATACCTGTGACTGTAATATGAGGGAGTAACACCCCCAGCCCGGGCTGTGAGACTGTCTCACTGCAGCAGGAAGGTTATATCTGTGACTGTAATATGAGGGAGTAACACCCCTAGCCCGGGCTGTGAGACTCTCACTGCAGCCGGAAGGTTATATCTGTGACTGTAATATGAGGGAGTAACACCCCCAGCCCGGGCTGTGAGACTCACTGCAGCAGGAAGGTTATATCTGTGACTGTAATATGAGGGAGTAACACCCCCAGCCCGGGCTGTGAGACTGTCTCACTGCAGCAGGAAGGTTATATCTGTGACTGTAATGTGAGGGAGTAACACCCCCAGCCCGGGCTGTGAGACTGTCTCACTGCAGCAGCAAGGTTATATCTGTGACTGTAATGTGAGGGAGTAACACCCCCAGCCCGGGCTGTGAGACTGTCTCACTGCAGCAGGAAGGTTATATCTGTGACTGTAATATGAGCGAGTAACACCCCCAGCCCGGGCTGTGAGACTGTCTCACTGCAGCAGGAAGGTTATATCTGTGACTGTAATATGAGGGAGTAACACCCCCAGCCCGGGCTGTGAGACTCTCACTGCAGCAAGAAGGTTATATCTGTGACTGTAATATGAGGGAGTAACACCCCCAGCCCGGGCTGTGAGACTGTCTCACTGCAGCAGGAAGGTTATATCTGTGACTGTAATATGAGGGAGTGACACCCCCACCCCTGGCTTTGAGACTGTCTCACTGCAGCAGGAAGGTTATATCTGTGACTGTAATATGAGGGAGTGACACCCCCAGCCCGGGCTGTGAGACTGTCTCACTGCAGCAGGAAGGTTATATCTGTGACTGTAATATGAGTGAGTAACACCCCCAGCCCGGGCTGTGAGACTCACTGCAGCAGGAAGGTTATATCTGTGACTGTAATATGAGGGAGTAACACCCCCAGCCCGGGCTGTGAGACTCACTGCAGCAGGAAGGTTATATCTGTGACTGTAATATGAGGGAGTAACACCCCCAGCCCGGGCTGTGACACTGTCTCACTGCAGCAGGAAGGTTATATCTGTGACTGTAATATGAGGGAGTAACGCCCCCAGCCCGGGCTGTGAGACTGTCTCACTGCAGCAGGAAGGTTATATCTGTGACTGTAATATGAGGGAGTAACGCCCCCAGCCCGGGCTGTGAGACTGTCTCACTGCAGCAGGAAGGTTATATCTGTGACTGTAATATGAGGGAGTAACACCCCCAGCCCGGGCTGTGAGACTCTCACTGCAGCAGGAAGGTTATACCTGTGTCTGTAATATGAGGGAGTAACACCCCCAGCCCGGGCTGTGAGACTCTCACTGCAGCAGGAAGGTTATATCTGTGACTGTAATATGAGGGAGTAACACCCCCAGCCCGGGCTGTGAGACTGTCTCACTGCAGCAGGAAGGTTATATCTGTGACTGTAATATGAGGGAGTAACACCCCCAGCCCGGGCTGTGAGACTCTCACTGCAGCAGGAAGGTTATATCTGTGACTGTAATATGAGGGAGTAACACCCCCAGCCCGGGCTGTGAGACTGTCTCACTGCAGCAGGAAGGTTATATCTGTGACTGTAATATGAGGGAGTAACACCCCCAGCCCGGGCTGTGAGACTCACTGCAGCAGGAAGGTTATATCTGTGACTGTAATATGAGGGAGCAACACCCCCAGCCCGGGCTGTGAGACTGTCTCACTGCAGCAGGAAGGTTATATCTGTGACTGTAATATGAGGGAGTAACACCCCCAGCCCGGGCTGTGAGACTCACTGCAGCAGGAAGGTTATATCTGTGACTGTAATATGAGGGAGTAACACCCCCAGCCCGGGCTGTGAGACTGTCTCACTGCAGCAGGAAGGTTATATCTGTGACTGTAATATGAGGGAGTAACACCCCTAGCCCGGGCTGTGAGACTCTCACTGCAGCCGGAAGGTTATATCTGTGACTGTAATATGAGGGAGTAACACCCCCAGCCCGGGCTGTGAGACTCACTGCAGCAGGAAGGTTATATCTGTGACTGTAATATGAGGGAGTAACACCCCCAGCCCGGGCTGTGAGACTCTCACTGCAGCAGGAAGGTTATATCTGTGACTGTAATATGAGGGAGTAACACCCCCAGCCCGGGCTGTGAGACTGTCTCACTGCAGCAGGAAGGTTATATCTGTGACTGTAATATGAGGGAGTAACACCCCCAGCCCGGGCTGTGAGACTGTCTCACTGCAGCAGCAAGGTTATATCTGTGACTGTAATGTGAGGGAGTAACACCCCCAGCCCGGGCTGTGAGACTGTCTCACTGCAGCAGGAAGGTTATACCTGTGACTGTAATATGAGGGAGTAACACCCCCAGCCCGGGCTGTGAGACTGTCTCACTGCAGCAGGAAGGTTATATCTGTGACTGTAATATGAGGGAGTAACACCCCTAGCCCGGGCTGTGAGACTCTCACTGCAGCCGGAAGGTTATATCTGTGACTGTAATATGAGGGAGTAACACCCCCAGCCCGGGCTGTGAGACTCACTGCAGCAGGAAGGTTATATCTGTGACTGTAATATGAGGGAGTAACACCCCCAGCCCGGGCTGTGAGACTCACTGCAGCAGGAAGGTTATATCTGTGACTGTAATGTGAGGGAGTAACACCCCCAGCCCGGGCTGTGAGACTGTCTCACTGCAGCAGGAAGGTTATATCTGTGTCTGTAATATGAGGGAGTAACACCCCCAGCCCGGGCTGTGAGACTCTCACTGCAGCAGGAAGGTTATATCTGTGACTGTAATATGAGGGAGTAACACCCCCAGCCCGGGCTGTGAGACTCTCACTGCAGCAGGAAGGTTATATCTGTGACTGTAATATGAGGGAGTAACACCCCCAGCCCGGGCTGTGAGACTGTCTCACTGCAGCAGGAAGGTTATATCTGTGACTGTAATATGAGGGAGTAACACCTCTAGCCCGGGCTGTGAGACTCTCACTGCAGCAGGAAGGTTATATCTGTGACTGTAATATGAGGGAGTAACACCCCCAGCCCGGGCTGTGAGACTCTCACTGCAGCAGGAAGGTTATATCTGTGACTGTAATATGAGGGAGTAACACCCCCAGCCCGGGCTGTGAGACTGTCTCACTGCAGCAGGAAGGTTATATCTGTGACTGTAATATGAGGGAGTAACACCCCCAGCCCGGGCTGTGAGACTGTCTCACTGCAGCAGGAAGGTTATATCTGTAACTGTAATATGAGGGAGTAACACCCCCAGCCCGGGCTGTGAGACTGTCTCACTGCAGCAGGAAGGTTATATCTGTGACTGTAATATGAGGGAGTGACACCCCCAGCCCGGGCTGTGAGACTGTCTCACTGCAGCAGGAAGGTTATATCTGTGACTGTAATATGAGTGAGTAACACCCCCAGCCCGGGCTGTGAGACTCACTGCAGCAGGAAGGTTATATCTGTGACTGTAATATGAGGGAGTAACACCCCCAGCCCGGGCTGTGAGACTCACTGCAGCAGGAAGGTTATATTTGTGTCTGTAATATGAGGGAGTAACACCCCCAGCCCAGGCTGTGAGACTCACTGCAGCAGGAAGGTTATATTTGTGTCTGTAATATGAGGGAGTAACACCCCCAGCCCGGGCTGTGAGACTGTCTCACTGCAGCAGGAAGGTTATATCTGTGACTGTAATATGAGGGAGTGACACCCCCACCCCTGGCTGTGAGACTGTCTCACTGCAGCAGGAAGGTTATATCTGTGACTGTAATATGAGGGAGTGACACCCCCAGCCCGGGCTGTGAGACTGTCTCACTGCAGCAGGAAGGTTATATCTGTGACTGTAATATGAGTGAGTAACACCCCCAGCCCGGGCTGTGAGACTCACTGCAGCAGGAAGGTTATATCTGTGACTGTAATATGAGGGAGTAACACCCCCAGCCCGGGCTGTGAGACTCACTGCAGCAGGAAGGTTATATCTGTGACTGTAATATGAGGGAGTAACACCCCCAGCCCGGGCTGTGACACTGTCTCACTGCAGCAGGAAGGTTATATCTGTGACTGTAATATGAGGGAGTAACGCCCCCAGCCCGGGCTGTGAGACTGTCTCACTGCAGCAGGAAGGTTATATCTGTGACTGTAATATGAGGGAGTAACGCCCCCAGCCCGGGCTGTGAGACTGTCTCACTGCAGCAGGAAGGTTATATCTGTGACTGTAATATGAGGGAGTAACACCCCCAGCCCGGGCTGTGAGACTCTCACTGCAGCAGGAAGGTTATACCTGTGTCTGTAATATGAGGGAGTAACACCCCCAGCCCGGGCTGTGAGACTCTCACTGCAGCAGGAAGGTTATATCTGTGACTGTAATATGAGGGAGTAACACCCCCAGCCCGGGCTGTGAGACTCACTGCAGCAGGAAGGTTATATCTGTGACTGTAATATGAGGGAGCAACACCCCCAGCCCGGGCTGTGAGACTGTCTCACTGCAGCAGGAAGGTTATATCTGTGACTGTAATATGAGGGAGTAACACCCCCAGCCCGGGCTGTGAGACTCACTGCAGCAGGAAGGTTATATCTGTGACTGTAATATGAGGGAGTAACACCCCCAGCCCGGGCTGTGAGACTGTCTCACTGCAGCAGGAAGGTTATATCTGTGACTGTAATATGAGGGAGTAACACCCCTAGCCCGGGCTGTGAGACTCTCACTGCAGCCGGAAGGTTATATCTGTGACTGTAATATGAGGGAGTAACACCCCCAGCCCGGGCTGTGAGACTCACTGCAGCAGGAAGGTTATATCTGTGACTGTAATATGAGGGAGTAACACCCCCAGCCCGGGCTGTGAGACTGTCTCACTGCAGCAGGAAGGTTATATCTGTGACTGTAATATGAGGGAGTAACACCCCCAGCCCGGGCTGTGAGACTGTCTCACTGCAGCAGCAAGGTTATATCTGTGACTGTAATGTGAGGGAGTAACACCCCCAGCCCGGGCTGTGAGACTGTCTCACTGCAGCAGGAAGGTTATACCTGTGACTGTAATATGAGGGAGTAACACCCCCAGCCCGGGCTGTGAGACTGTCTCACTGCAGCAGGAAGGTTATATCTGTGACTGTAATATGAGGGAGTAACACCCCTAGCCCGGGCTGTGAGACTCTCACTGCAGCCGGAAGGTTATATCTGTGACTGTAATATGAGGGAGTAACACCCCCAGCCCGGGCTGTGAGACTCACTGCAGCAGGAAGGTTATATCTGTGACTGTAATATGAGGGAGTAACACCCCCAGCCCGGGCTGTGAGACTCACTGCAGCAGGAAGGTTATATCTGTGACTGTAATGTGAGGGAGTAACACCCCCAGCCCGGGCTGTGAGACTGTCTCACTGCAGCAGGAAGGTTATATCTGTGTCTGTAATATGAGGGAGTAACACCCCCAGCCCGGGCTGTGAGACTCTCACTGCAGCAGGAAGGTTATATCTGTGACTGTAATATGAGGGAGTAACACCCCCAGCCCGGGCTGTGAGACTCTCACTGCAGCAGGAAGGTTATATCTGTGACTGTAATATGAGGGAGTAACACCCCCAGCCCGGGCTGTGAGACTGTCTCACTGCAGCAGGAAGGTTATATCTGTGACTGTAATATGAGGGAGTAACACCTCTAGCCCGGGCTGTGAGACTCTCACTGCAGCAGGAAGGTTATATCTGTGACTGTAATATGAGGGAGTAACACCCCCAGCCCGGGCTGTGAGACTCTCACTGCAGCAGGAAGGTTATATCTGTGACTGTAATATGAGGGAGTAACACCCCCAGCCCGGGCTGTGAGACTGTCTCACTGCAGCAGGAAGGTTATATCTGTGACTGTAATATGAGGGAGTAACACCCCCAGCCCGGGCTGTGAGACTGTCTCACTGCAGCAGGAAGGTTATATCTGTAACTGTAATATGAGGGAGTAACACCCCCAGCCCGGGCTGTGAGACTGTCTCACTGCAGCAGGAAGGTTATATCTGTGACTGTAATATGAGGGAGTGACACCCCCAGCCCGGGCTGTGAGACTGTCTCACTGCAGCAGGAAGGTTATATCTGTGACTGTAATATGAGTGAGTAACACCCCCAGCCCGGGCTGTGAGACTCACTGCAGCAGGAAGGTTATATCTGTGACTGTAATATGAGGGAGTAACACCCCCAGCCCGGGCTGTGAGACTCACTGCAGCAGGAAGGTTATATTTGTGTCTGTAATATGAGGGAGTAACACCCCCAGCCCGGGCTGTGAGACTGTCTCACTGCAGCAGGAAGGTTATACCTGTGACTGTAATATGAGGGAGTAACAACCCCAGCCCGGGCTGTGAGACTGTCTCACTGCAGCAGGAAGGTTATATCTGTGACTGTAATATGAGTGAGTAACACCCCCAGCCCGGGCTGTGAGACTCACTGCAGCAGGAAGGTTATATCTGTGACTGTAATATGAGGGAGTAACACCCCCAGCCCGGGCTGTGAGACTCACTGCAGCAGGAAGGTTATATTTGTGTCTGTAATATGAGGGAGTAACACCCCCAGCCCGGGCTGTGAGACTGTCTCACTGCAGCAGGAAGGTTATACCTGTGACTGTAATATGAGGGAGTAACAACCCCAGCCCGG
The DNA here is from genome assembly GCF_040206685.1 of Ascaphus truei. NCBI lineage: Eukaryota > Metazoa > Chordata > Amphibia > Anura > Ascaphidae > Ascaphus > Ascaphus truei. The sequence goes on along the minus strand of NC_134484.1, from coordinate 476,243,071 downwards.
GCTGTGAGACTGTCTCACTGCAGCAGGAAGGTTATATCTGTGACTGTAATATGAGGGAGTAACACCCCCAGCCCGGGCTGTGACACTGTCTCACTGCAGCAGGAAGGTTATATCTGTGACTGTAATATGAGGGAGTAACACCCCCAGCCCGGGCTGTGAGACTGTCTCACTGCAGCAGGAAGGTTATATCTGTGACTGTAATATGAGGGAGTAACGCCCGCAGCCCGGGCTGTGAGACTGTCTCACTGCAGCAGGAAGGTTATATCTGTGACTGTAATATGAGGGAGTAACACCCCCAGCCCGGGCTGTGAGACTCTCACTGCAGCAGGAAGGTTATACCTGTGTCTGTAATATGAGGGAGTAACACCCCCAGCCCGGGCTGTGAGACTCTCACTGCAGCAGGAAGGTTATATCTGTGACTGTAATATGAGGGAGTAACACCCCCAGCCCGGGCTGTGAGACTCACTGCAGCACGAAGGTTATATCTGTGACTGTAATATGAGGGAGCAACACCCCCAGCCCGGGCTGTGAGACTGTCTCACTGCAGCAGGAAGGTTATATCTGTGACTGTAATATGAGGGAGTAACACCCCCAGCCCGGGCTGTGAGACTCACTGCAGCAGGAAGGTTATATCTGTGACTGTAATATGAGGGAGTAACACCCCCAGCCCGGGCTGTGAGACTGTCTCACTGCAGCAGGAAGGTTATATCTGTGACTGTAATATGAGGGAGTAACACCCCCAGCCCGGGCTGTGAGACTCACTGCAGCAGGAAGGTTATATCTGTGACTGTAATATGAGGGAGTAACACCCCCAGCCCGGGCTGTGACACTGTCTCACTGCAGCAGGAAGGTTATATCTGTGACTGTAATATGAGGGAGTAACACCCCCACCCCGGGCTGTGAGACTGTCTCACTGCAGCAGGAAGGTTATATCTGTGACTGTAATATGAGGGAGTAACACCCCCAGCCCGGGCTGTGAGACTGTCTCACTGCAGCAGGAAGGTTATATCTGTGACTGTAATATGAGGGAGTAACACCCCCAGCCCGGGCTGTGAGACTGTCTCACTGCAGCAGGAAGGTTATATCTGTGTCTGTAATATGAGGTAGTAACACCCCCAGCCCGGGCTGTGACACTGTCTCACTGCAGCAGGAAGGTTATATCTGTGACTGTAATATGAGGGAGTAACACCTCCAGCCCGGGCTGTGAGACTCACTGCAGCAGGAAGGTTATATCTGTGACTGTAATATGAGGGAGTAACACCCCCAGCCCGGGCTGTGAGACTGTCTCACTGCAGCAGGAAGGTTATATCTGTGACTGTAATATGAGGGAGTAACGCCCCCAGCCCGGGCTGTGAGACGGTCTCACTGCAGCAGGAAGGTTATATCTGTGACTGTAATATGAGGGAGTAACACCCCCAGCCCGGGCTGTGAGACTCACTGCAGCAGGAAGGTTATATCTGTGACTGTAATATGAGGGAGTAACACCCCCAGCCCGGGCTGTGAGACTCTCACTGCAGCAGGAAGGTTATACCTGTGTCTGTAATATGAGGGAGTAACACCCCCAGACCGGGCTGTGAGACGGTCTCACTGCAGCAGGAAGGTTATATCTGTGACTGTAATATGAGGGAGTAACACCCCCAGCCCGGGCTGTGAGACTCACTGCAGCAGGAAGGTTATATCTGTGACTGTAATATGAGGGAGTAACACCCCCAGCCCGGGCTGTGAGACTCTCACTGCAGCAGGAAGGTTATACCTGTGTCTGTAATATGAGGGAGTAACACCCCCAGCCCGGGCTGTGAGACTCACTGCAGCAGGAAGGTTATATCTGTGACTGTAATATGAGGGAGTAACACCCCCAGCCCGGGCTGTGAGACTCACTGCAGCAGGAAGGTTATATCTGTGACTGTAATATGAGGGAGTAACACCCCCAGCCCGGGCTGTGAGACTGTCTCACTGCAGCAGGAAGGTTATATCTGTGACTGTAATATGAGGGAGTAACACCCCCAGCCCGGGCTGTGAGACTGTCTCACTGCAGCAGCAAGGTTATATCTGTGACTGTAATGTGAGGGAGTAACACCCCCAGCCCGGGCTGTGAGACTGTCTCACTGCAGCAGGAAGGTTATACCTGTGACTGTAATATGAGGGAGTAACACCCCCAGCCCGGGCTGTGAGACTGTCTCACTGCAGCAGGAAGGTTATATCTGTGACTGTAATATGAGGGAGTAACACCCCTAGCCCGGGCTGTGAGACTCTCACTGCAGCCGGAAGGTTATATCTGTGACTGTAATATGAGGGAGTAACACCCCCAGCCCGGGCTGTGAGACTCACTGCAGCAGGAAGGTTATATCTGTGACTGTAATATGAGGGAGTAACACCCCCAGTCCGGGCTGTGAGACTCACTGCAGCAGGAAGGTTATATCTGTGACTGTAATGTGAGGGAGTAACACCCCCAGCCCGGGCTGTGAGACTGTCTCACTGCAGCAGGAAGGTTATATCTGTGTCTGTAATATGAGGGAGTAACACCCCCAGCCCGGGCTGTGAGACTCTCACTGCAGCAGGAAGGTTATATCTGTGACTGTAATATGAGGGAGTAACACCCCCAGCCCGGGCTGTGAGACTGTCTCACTGCAGCAGGAAGGTTATATCTGTGACTGTAATATGAGGGAGTAACACCCCCAGCCCGGGCTGTGAGACTCTCACTGCAGCAGGAAGGTTATATCTGTGACTGTAATATGAGGGAGTAACACCCCCAGCCCGGGCTGTGAGACTGTCTCACTGCAGCAGGAAGGTTATATCTGTAACTGTAATATGAGGGAGTAACACCCCCAGCCCGGGCTGTGAGACTGTCTCACTGCAGCAGGAAGGTTATATCTGTGACTGTAATATGAGGGAGTGACACCCCCAGCCCGGGCTGTGAGACTGTCTCACTGCAGCAGGAAGGTTATATCTGTGACTGTAATATGAGTGAGTAACACCCCCAGCCCGGGCTGTGAGACTTACTGCAGCAGGAAGGTTATATCTGTGACTGTAATATGAGGGAGTAACACCCCCAGCCCGGGCTGTGAGACTCTCACTGCAGCAGGAAGGTTATATCTGTGACTGTAATATGAGGGAGTAACACCCCCACCCCGGGCTGTGAGACTGTCTCACTGCAGCAGGAAGGTTATATCTGTGACTGTAATATGAGGGAGTAACACCCCCAGCCCGGGCTGTGAGACTGTCTCACTGCAGCAGGAAGGTTATATCTGTGACTGTAATATGAGGGAGTAACACCCCCAGCCCGGGCTGTGAGACTGTCTCACTGCAGCAGGAAGGTTATATCTGTGACTGTAATATGAGGGAGTAACACCTCCAGCCCGGGCTGTGAGACTCACTGCAGCAGGAAGGTTATATCTGTGACTGTAATATGAGGGAGTAACACCCCCAGCCCGGGCTGTGAGACTGTCTCACTGCAGCAGGAAGGTTATATCTGTGACTGTAATATGAGGGAGTAACGCCCCCAGCCCGGGCTGTGAGACGGTCTCACTGCAGCAGGAAGGTTATATCTGTGACTGTAATATGAGGGAGTAACACCCCCAGCCCGGGCTGTGAGACTCTCACTGCAGCAGGAAGGTTATACCTGTGTCTGTAATATGAGGGAGTAACACCCCCAGCCCGGGCTGTGAGACTCACTGCAGCAGGAAGGTTATATCTGTGACTGTAATATGAGGGAGTAACACCCCCAGCCCGGGCTGTGAGACTCACTGCAGCAGGAAGGTTATATCTGTGACTGTAATATGAGGGAGTAACACCCCCAGCCCGGGCTGTGAGACTGTCTCACTGCAGCAGGAAGGTTATATCTGTGACTGTAATATGAGGGAGTAACACCCCCAGCCCGGGCTGTGAGACTGTCTCACTGCAGCAGCAAGGTTATATCTGTGACTGTAATGTGAGGGAGTAACACCCCCAGCCCGGGCTGTGAGACTGTCTCACTGCAGCAGGAAGGTTATACCTGTGACTGTAATATGAGGGAGTAACACCCCCAGCCCGGGCTGTGAGACTGTCTCACTGCAGCAGGAAGGTTATATCTGTGACTGTAATATGAGGGAGTAACACCCCTAGCCCGGGCTGTGAGACTCTCACTGCAGCCGGAAGGTTATATCTGTGACTGTAATATGAGGGAGTAACACCCCCAGCCCGGGCTGTGAGACTCACTGCAGCAGGAAGGTTATATCTGTGACTGTAATATGAGGGAGTAACACCCCCAGCCCGGGCTGTGAGACTCACTGCAGCAGGAAGGTTATATCTGTGACTGTAATGTGAGGGAGTAACACCCCCAGCCCGGGCTGTGAGACTGTCTCACTGCAGCAGGAAGGTTATATCTGTGACTGTAATATGAGGGAGTAACACCCCCAGCCCGGGCTGTGAGACTCTCACTGCAGCAGGAAGGTTATATCTGTGACTGTAATATGAGGGAGTAACACCCCCAGCCCGGGCTGTGAGACTGTCTCACTGCAACAGGAAGGTTATATCTGTGACTGTAATATGAGGGAGTAACACCCCCAGCCCGGGCTGTGAGACTGTCTCACTGCAGCAGGAAGGTTATATCTGTAACTGTAATATGAGGGAGTAACACCCCCAGCCCGGGCTGTGAGACTGTCTCACTGCAGCAGGAAGGTTATATCTGTGACTGTAATATGAGGGAGTGACACCCCCAGCCCGGGCTGTGAGACTGTCTCACTGCAGCAGGAAGGTTATATCTGTGACTGTAATATGAGTGAGTAACACCCCCAGCCCGGGCTGTGAGACTCTGCAGCAGGAAGGTTATATCTGTGACTGTAATATGAGGGAGTAACACCCCCAGCCCGGGCTGTGAGACTCACTGCAGCAGGAAGGTTATATCTGTGTCTGTAATATGAGGGAGTAACACCCCCAGCCCGGGCTGTGAGACTGTCTCACTGCAGCAGGAAGGTTATACCTGTGACTGTAATATGAGGGAGTAACAACCCCAGCCCGGGCTGTGAGACTGTCTCACTGCAGCAGGAAGGTTATATCTGTGACTGTAATATGAGGGAGTAACACCCCCAGCCCGGGCTGTGACACTGTCTCACTGCAGCAGGAAGGTTATATCTGTGACTGTAATATGAGGGAGTAACACCCCCAGCCCGGGCTGTGAGACTGTCTCACTGCAGCAGGAAGGTTATATCTGTGACTGTAATATGAGGGAGTAACACCCCCAGCCCGGGCTGTGAGACTCTCACTGCAGCAGGAAGGTTATACCTGTGTCTGTAATATGAGGGAGTAACACCCCCAGCCCGGGCTGTGAGACTCTCACTGCAGCAGGAAGGTTATATCTGTGACTGTAATATGAGGGAGTAACACCCCCAGCCCGGGCTGTGAGACTGTCTCACTGCAGCAGGAAGGTTATATCTGTGACTGTAATATGAGGGAGTAACACCCCCAGCCCGGGCTGTGAGACTGTCTCACTGCAGCAGGAAGGTTATATCTGTGTCTGTAATATGAGGTAGTAACACCCCCAGCCCGGGCTGTGACACTGTCTCACTGCAGCAGGAAGGTTATATCTGTGACTGTAATATGAGGGAGTAACACCTCCAGCCCGGGCTGTGAGACTCACTGCAGCAGGAAGGTTATATCTGTGACTGTAATATGAGGGAGTAACACCCCCAGCCCGGGCTGTGAGACTGTCTCACTGCAGCAGGAAGTTTATATCTGTGACTGTAATATGAGGGAGTAACGCCCCCAGCCCGGGCTGTGAGACTCTCACTGCAGCAGGAAGGTTATACCTGTGTCTGTAATATGAGGGAGTAACACCCCCAGCCCGGGCTGTGAGACTCACTGCAGCAGGAAGGTTATATCTGTGACTGTAATATGAGGGAGCAACACCCCCAGCCCGGACTGTGAGACTGTCTCACTGCAGCAGGAAGGTTATATCTGTGACTGTAATATGAGGGAGTAACACCCCCAGCCCGGGCTGTGAGACTCTCACTGCAGCAGGAAGGTTATACCTGTGTCTGTAATATGAGGGAGTAACACCCCCAGCCCGGGCTGTGAGACTCACTGCAGCAGGAAGGTTATATCTGTGACTGTAATATGAGGGAGCAACACCCCCAGCCCGGACTGTGAGACTGTCTCACTGCAGCAGGAAGGTTATATCTGTGACTGTAATATGAGGGAGTAACACCCCCAGCCCGGGCTGTGAGACTCACTGCAGCAGGAAGGTTATATCTGTGACTGTAATATGAGGGAGTAACACCCCCAGCCCGGGCTGTGAGACTGTCTCACTGCAGCAGGAAGGTTATATCTGTGACTGTAATATGAGGGAGTAACACCCCCAGCCCGGGCTGTGAGACTCTCACTGCAGCAGGAAGGTTATATCTGTGACTGTAATATGAGGGAGTAACACCTCCAGCCCGGGCTGTGAGACTGTCTCACTGCAGCAGGAAGGTTATATCTGTGACTGTAATATGAGGGAGTAACACCCCCAGCCCGGGCTGTGAGACTGTCTCACTGCAGCAGGAAGGTTATATCTGTGTCTGTAATATGAGGTAGTAACACCCCCAGCCCGGGCTGTGACACTGTCTCACTGCAGCAGGAAGGTTATATCTGTGACTGTAATATGAGGGAGTAACACCTCCAGCCCGGGCTGTGAGACTCACTGCAGCAGGAAGGTTATATCTGTGACTGTAATATGAGGGAGTAACACCCCCAGCCCGGGCTGTGAGACTGTCTCACTGCAGCAGGAAGGTTATACCTGTGACTGTTATATGAGGGAGTAACACCCGAGCCCGGGCTGTGAGACTCACTGCAGCAGGAAGGTTATATCTGTGACTGTAATATGAGGGAGTAACACCCCCAGCCCGGGCTGTGAGACTGTCTCACTGCAGCAGGAAGGTTATATCTGTGACTGTAATATGAGGGAGTAACACCCCCAGCCCGGGCTGCGAGACTGTCTCACTGCAGCAGGAAGGTTATATCTGTGACTGTAATATGAGGGAGTAACACCCCCAGCCCGGGCTGTGAGACTCACTGCAGCAGGAAGGTTATATCTGTGACTGTAATATGAGGGAGTAACACCCCCAGCCCGAGCTGTGAGACTGTCTCACTGCAGCAGGAAGGTTATATCTGTGACTGTAATATGAGGGAGTAACACCCCCAGCCCGGGTTGTGAGACTCTCACTGCAGCAGTACTGGCAAGTCGGGGATAGGTGGGGAAAATTATTCCCACGAGAGGATTGGGTGCATATGTTAGGTATAGGAACCTTAACCCTATAAAAATGCCTGCAGCACAGTCCCAGTCAGATTCACCTGATTCATCTAAGATTTAACCAAGTTCCAGCGTCAGCGGTTCCGGAGTGAGTGGTTAATAATATCGTAACCAAGAATCATCCCCCTCTTCTGGAATTCGTTAGAGCTAAGGGTTCCCGAACGAACCCTGTAAAGGACTGAACGAACTTTCTCCTTTTGGCAAAGATAGAGGGCTGGCAAGTTGCGCCCCTAGCCAGGAACTGCTACACGGATCATTGTGCTCCCCCACTTGCCTGCGTGCAGGGGTGCCCAGAAACTTTGTTTCGTTCCAAGGACATTTGAGTTCGTTTCCCCATCCTATTAAGTGTTTTATTAAGTGTATATTGTGAATTGTTGTTTGTTTGTCTGAAAAGAAATAAATTACAATTTATTTTACTCATCTTGTGTGCTCAGTGCAGAATCCCGGTATTAATGTGTAGATAAGACCTGGTCTACCGTGACAAGGACCATTACCCGATTCTTCCTCTGGTACTGCCCACCAGTCTCCATTTGTATTGGAAGAAGTTTCTTCTATTAGATCATGATTCTTTTCAATTAAGAGATCCAAAATCCCACTGGGGTCTTTCCGTCCCATTGGGGACGTTATGGCCGGCGGATCGAGAACATTTCCCCCCACTTGAGGGATCGGTAGCAGATGGTTCCTATGCCATACCTTTACTCTGCAGTTTGCTCTCGAAGTCACGCCCCTGATCTGAGAGCATTCGGTTGGGTAGTCCGTAATGGACAAAGTACCTTTCCCACAGTACCTTGGTCACCATGATGGCCTTTTGATCTTTGGTGGGGAAAGCTTGGGCGTATTGGGTATAATGATCAGTTATCACGAGAACATACCCGATGCCCCTTGAGTCTGGTTCGATACATAGGAAGTCCATACAGACTACGTCCATGGGACCAGAGCTCTTAAGGTGGCCCATTGGGGCTGCTTGTGTAGGCAGTATTTTCCGCCGTATATATTGTCAATTTGAAGAGAAGGGAAGACCTGATGCTTCCAAATAAACATCCATCCAGTAGATAATTCTTAATAGTATATAAAGTTAGTGGCACCTTGTAAGAGGACATGTGCAGAGGTACGCAATGGAGACTGTTTTAAGGTGAAATTAAAATAAGGCTTTATTGTGCCTGTCTCTTAAAACACAGCAAACATATGAAAAATAGTGAGCCAAACAAAACCTGCTCCACTTTGGCGTATATGTATGTAGAGGGAGAGGGGGTAGGCCCGGTATTAAAGGGGTTGCACCCCATATGGCCACCCCCTGACCTCACCAGGGAGGCAAGGGGTTAACTGGACTGCGGTCCAGGAATGTGGTTTACACCTTGTCATGTCATGAAAATGTATGTTCCCCTGTTCCCATGTTTCATTATAATCCTGTATTTTAAAGATGTTTTAAAGTGCATTTCTGTATCTCCAGTTCTGGAGGTCGCAGAGAGTTGATATTTGGCCAATATGTGGAGTCACTGTAGGCATTAAGAACTGGCAAATTTCGACCCACTGAGCCCACCAGAATGAAACTTATTAATATGTGTAGATATTAAAGTGTATACACTGGCGACACACTTTATTCGAGCTCGGCTAGTCCCACGAATTCGGGTATACCCGGGTGTATTGAGGTTTGTGACTGTTTTCTGCCCGAGTGCATTGAGGTATTTTCCAGGCAGGGATTGAAGCATTTTATTCCCGCTGGCTGCAATACTGCACAGTATATATATATATACTGCATTACAATTCATGAATTGATGCCATCTGGTAGACACGCGAAGCATTGCAGCCTATTAAATCCTAATCATTATCATTTAACAGATCAGCCGCCCGTCAGCCAGGCATGAACCCAGGCTGGGAAGGCAAACGCAACAGGGCTTGTCAGAGGTGAGGAGCGGCGCATTCCAGGTATCTGCCAGGTACATACTGGGTATTTGCTCGAATAAAGTGTGTCGGTGCAGTATGTATGGTATTTTGGATCTGCTCTGAAAATGCAGACTAAATCTGCTATGCTATTAGGTCATGAAGGGCAGCCGGCTGATTGAGCCTAAGCACTGTGATCAAAAGTTAACTGCCCTGATTGTTTACACTAAGTACTAATCAACAGACCAAGTACTAAACAAGACTCTGCCACTCTAATTGTTACCTAAGGCGGAGAATCATCAAACTGGAGTGGTGTGTAAGTGTTATGTCTACACCTACAAACAATGCAGATACTCCATTTGGTAAACTGGTTGTCGGCCATGATTTAATTATGGGGCTACCCATAGAGTCCCAGTACACATGGGCTAATTAGCTGGGGCGCATGGGTTAATCTGTGTCTCCACGTTAGGGATTGGATACAGATAATTGTTCACCAATAGTCTGTATTCAATGTTAAGAATAGGGTTACACAGGTATATAAACTATGTCGACCCTACAGTTTTTAGTTGTTCTTCTGATTCCACCTGGAATGTCACCGGATTGCTGGAGAATTGCTAGCTGATACTTCTCCATCCCCCAACCCTAAGTAAGTGTTACCTTCTTGCCTGTTAATTGTACTATATTGCTGTGTTCACCTTTTTAAGGAATAAATATATTTTATTATATCTGAGCCTCGTTCAGTTCAACCCAGATATTTGGTGTTCATTATATCTTGTCATAAGCTACCGTGACAATGTATACTTATTCCAGCCCTCTTTACCTGGGTGGCTACCCAAGCTATTCATCAGCCCAAGTCATATAGATATTTATATATATATATAGAGAGAGATATAGATAAGTCTTATAAGAAAGTCTTATCTGTCTCTTGTAGTTGTAGAGGAAGGCTTCTCTGTTCTCCTGGTGTCCACACCCTTGTGCGATAAGGCAATGTCAGGATCCAGGTTTAGAAGTATTGTCCCCTGTGTCTTGCTGGCAGCGTGCAGTTTCTTTGCAAGCTCAAGACAGTGCAGTCTTTCCTTGGTTCAGCCCAAGTCACGTGTGAGACTAAGGAATTCTCTGCTCTTTCTGCTTCCTGTGTCAGCTCAGCTCAGCTCAGCTCATGTGTGAGCTCAGGAAGAATCTCCCTTCCTGTCTCAGAGGCAGGCTTTTCTGACACCTGTAATCAGCCAGGTGGTGTTGGTTAATTGTCTACCAGCTGGATTAGAGGCACATTTTTGAACAGGGATAAGTCCCCTGTTACACACCTCCAAAATGAAAGTGTATCCTGTGAGCAGCGGGTATAGGGGGACTAGTGTTTAGTGTATCCGGTCGGCATACACAAAAAGCAACTACTGACACAATAGAAGAATCTCTCACCCACTATTATAATAATGATAGCATAATACAAAGACTCACTATTAGTACTGTAGATATCCAGCAAGTCCTTTGGAGGTCCAATGATGTGCATCTGCAAAGTGAACAGCAGTAAAAGAATTGAGAAACAGAGCACTATCCAGAGTAAAAAAATGGATCCATATGGGGCTCACTTGTAAGAAGGTTTTCACATTTTATTTAGATCATACAAAAAATATCTTACAGAGGCAGCATCAAACATTGTCAATTTGAAACTTGTCCCACTCCCTGAGGATAACGATTGTATCTGCGGGGCACACTTCACTAAGGAGGGATTCTTCCCTTGGATGGTCCGACGTAGGGCTCCAGCCACAAGATCTTGTCTCTGAGCCATAACTAGCTCTTTCCACCTCATTATGGAGTCTTGAGTTATGGATATGCCTTCTGGATGACAGTATGCCGCAGGGAGGGCCTCTGATTGGCACCCAAGGGAGTCCACTACTCTGAGTTCGGAGAAGGCTACTTTGTCCTCCACTATAGCCGCGGTGCAGCATATTGCACGAATCCCGGGACCAGGAATCTCTTCCCATTCTCCATTGTCAGGGGGGAGCTCAATCCGGGCCTTCGGGACAGAGCATCGGCTCTGACATTCAGGGGGCCCGGCTTGTATTTTAGGGTGAACTGGTAGTTGGATAGGGCGGCCAACCACCTGTGACCAGTGGCATCCAATTTGGCAGAGGTCAGGATGTAGGTCAACAGATTGTTGTCGGTCCGCACCTCAAAGGAGACCCCGTAGAGATAAGCTACATGATTATCTACAACAGCCCACTTGAACGCTAGGAATTCCAGTTTATGGACTGGATAGTTCTGCTCGCTCGGCCTCAGTCTGCGATTCACATAGGCTGCTGGCCGGAGGTCCTCGGTATTTTTGATGTAGTACGCTCCCAGCCCGTTTAAGCTGGCATCCATGTGCAGGACGTACGGTTGATCGGGATCTGCATAGGCTAGGACAGGAGCTTCGGTAAGACTTCCTTAGGTCCAGGAATGCCTTCCACAGGCAGAAATCCACTTGTCACCGAATGGCGTCTGAGGGGTTGCTGCTTTTTGCGGAAGGTCTTCTGGATAGATCTTCAGCAAGTTATTGAGGACTTTAGCCTTACATGAGTATCCCTCCATGAATCTTCGATAGTATCCGTAGAATCCCAGGAAGGAACGGAGCTCCATCCTGTTCTCTGGTCTAGGCCAGTTCACTTCCACTTTGGCTGGGTCGGTGGCCACCCCTTCAGCGGGCACAATATGGCCCACCTAGGTGACCGAGGTGCATCAGAATCTGCATTTGTCAAGGGACAACTTCAGACATTCCTTTTGTAATCTGTCTAAGACCTTCAGGAAAAAGGCAAAATGTGTGGTGCTCTAAAAAATAGCCTCCAAATTGTAATAGACAAAAAATAAAGTTCAATGAAATTGAATAGATTCCTGAAGTGTAACCTCCTGAACAATGAATAAGGGATAGCCAACGCATAACACGTAGAACAATCGTATTGTAATCACTACTCCATTGTAATCCGACTAGTAGGCTAGGGTCCCCACAAGCAATGCAGTAAGGGACCTCACAATAAGGTGTCCCAACATATGATATCGGAATGGAGAATATGCATGTGATATTAAATAACTCACGTCAGAGTTGGTGATATCCTTATGACGGTCCAGTCTTCTTCCACAACAGGGGGTGTGCTTCCGATTAGAACCGCTATGGGCACTAGTTTTGCCCCCTCGTATGCAAACCTATTTTTAGGTTTGTGGGAGTCGGACCACGTGTTTGGTAATAGAAACCCCTATCGACAGTTTATCACGTTTTATAAACGTTACATAGATGACCTTATTTTTATTTGGCATGGGAGTGTGGATTCACTTTTATTATTTATAGAATACCTTAATGATAACAATTTAAATTTGCACTTCACTCACACATATAATTTTCATCACATACATTATCTGGACGTATTATTATTTATTGACATTAATTTGTTTATCAGTTCAGATGTCTATAGGAAACCTAATTCACGCAACACTTTTCTTAGAGCTGACAGCTGACATCCAAAGTCCCTTCTGAGAAATATTCCGAAGGGTCAATCGATAAGATTAAAAAGAATTTGTTCAAACAATGAGGATTTTATCAAACAATCACATGAACTTCTTACCAGGTTCCAAGATAGGGGCTACTCGCCCACAAATCTGGAAAAATCATTAGAGGAAGTGAATAAAATTACCAGGGAAGAATTATTGGTTAAACAAAGGAAACAATCTCCCAAACTTGATACCAAGGCAACCAATCATCCATTATTCAATACAATACTCAAGTAGGTCAAATTAAACACATTATTAAAAAACATTGGGAGATCCTTTCGGGGGATCCTCTTCCGAAACGTGTTTATGCGGAAATCCCCCAATTCATTTTTTTTTTTTTTCCAAAGGTTTTTATTAGGCAAATACTTATTTCACAATATACATGTTATATATGTTAATACAGCCTAATACAAGTTTTTTCAATTTTTTGGTTAAAGAAACCAGAAAGAGAGAGGAAAGCTCATCGCCCCCCTGACCCTCCTGGGGTAGTGAGGGGAGCGCGAGAATGGAAACAGAGAGTCAGAGTATGGAAAGGGAGAGGGGGGAAGGTGGGGAGGGGGGGGGGAAAGGGGGGAGGGGGGAATACCTGTTGCTTATCACGTCCTCAGAGTATTTCTATTGGAGTTTCTAGACTCGTTCTTTTTACTTTGTGTTTTTGAGTTAGGGGCGTGGGGGTGCCATATGGGTTAACCACGGGTCCCATGTTTTATTAAAGGAGTCCGTGGATCTTTTTAAGAAAGCCGATAGTTTCTCCATGTTCATTACCTCTTGTATCCTATTTTTTATCGTTTGTCTTGAGGGGGGAGACACTTTCTTCCAGGCGGCTGCCACTGCACATCTAGCCGCTGTTAAGATGAAGGAGATTAATTTACTTGTTGGTCGGTCCACATTTTCTAAGGGCCTGGCCAACAGGTAGGTCAGCGGGTCAACAGGGATTTTGAGGCCGGTGACCTCTTCTATTAATTTTTGAGTGGTTCCCCAGTATTTTTGAATTTCCGGACATGTCCACCAAATGTGTGCCATGTCCCCCTTTTGACCGCAACCTCTCCAGCATAGATCGGACGCCTGGGGGTAGATTTGGTTTATTCTAACTGGGGTAAGATACCAGCGGAACAGTATTTTATATATATTTTCTTTGATTGTGGTACATATGGAGGTTCCTGAGGCATTCTCCCAAATTCTTTCCCAGTCCTCTCGGTCTATAACTATGCCCAATTCTGCTGCCCAATGCAGCATATAATCATGGGTGGGGGCTTCTATAGCCCTTTCTAATACTGCGTAAATTTGTGTTATAAGACCTTTCTGGTGGCCTGTTTCTCGACAGAGCCGCTCAAAAACTGTGAGAGGGGGAAATTTCAACGTTGGGGATAAGGTACGAACAAAGTGCCGAATTTGTAGATACTTAAATACGTCCAACCTTGCTATTTCATATTTGATTTGTAGATTTTGATAGCTCAGGAATTCTCCAATGCTCAAGAGGTCAGCGATCGTTCTAATATTTTTTACTTTGAATTGATCCAATTGTCTGGGCTCACAACCAGGAGGGAATTTCGGGTTTTTGTGAATTGGTATGAGTTGGGATTGGGGCGAAGTGAGCTTAAATTTATATTTGCATCTCGTCCAGATCTCCCATGTGTGTCTCATTGGGCCTAATTTAAGTTTACTATTCTGCATGTCTTCCCTGCTCAGGGACCAAAGGTAAGCTGGTAGTGAAGGCGTTCCGGCGTAGTATGATTCTATATCTAGCCAACAGTATTGGTTTGGGTTGGCATTCCAGACTACTACCTGTCGCAATTGTGCGGCTAGGTAGTATTTGGTGATGTCTGGGACACCAAGTCCTCCTCTACCCCTTGATGCCAGGAGAACTGTCCTAGCGGTTCTGGGTTTCTTACCCTGCCAAATGAAGTGGAAGATTAGTTTTTGTATGTTTTTTAATTCTGAGCCAGGGATGTGGACCGGGAGCGTCTGGAAATAGTATAATAATCTGGGGAGTATGTTCATTTTAACCGAGATCATTCTCCCGATCCATGATATTTGATATCCTCCCCATTTCGCTAGGTCTTGTTTAATTTTCCGGAATAAGGTCGGGTAATTTTGTTGATATAGGGATTGGTAGTTCCTCGCTATCTTTACTCCCAGATACTTGATACTCGAGGAGCTCCAATGGTAATTAAAGTTTAATTTGAGGAGTTTCACCTCTGGCTCTGGCAGGCTTAAATTTAATGCTTCCGATTTATCGTTATTGATTTTATAGCCTGATATATCTCCAAAATCTCGGAGTTCTTTTTGGAGGTTAGGTAGGGATGTTTGGGGTTGCGTCAGGGTTAAGATGACATCATCTGCGAATAGTGATATTTTGTGCTGCCTGTGTCCAATTTCTATTCCTTTGATGTCTCTATTTGTTCTTATTGCCGCTGCTAGGGGTTCTATGGTTAATGCAAAGAGGAGAGGAGATAGGGGGCATCCCTGTCGAGTTCCATTAGTAATCTCAAATCTCTGGTTACTGCCCCCTGGTAGTTTTACTGTTGCAGATGGATTTTGATATAATCTACGGACTCCTTCTAGATATGCGTCTTTGAAGCCGAATTTGCGCATAACATGGTCCATGAATAGCCAGTCTATTCTATCAAACGCCTTCTCTGCGTCTAAGCTAAGGAGTAATGCTTTGGTCCCTGTGAGATGGACATGTTCAATAATGTCAATTATTTTTCGGGTATTGTCTGAGGCCTGTCTGCCTGCTACGAATCCCACTTGGTCTTTATCTATTAATCTTGGTAAAATGGGATTCAATCTATTTGCGAGTATTTTGCTATATAGTTTGAGATCACAGTTAAGCAGGGAGATTGGACGGTAGCTTCCACATTGCATCGGGTCCCTGCCTTCTTTGTGTATTATGGCCAGGCTGGCTAGGGACATTGATGAAGGGATTTGATTTCCTTCCATAAAATCGTTAAATGTTCTGAGGAGATGCGTGGATAATACTGGCAAGAATCTCTTATAGTAGACATTAGTGAAGCCATCTGGGCCGGGAGACTTAGTGATTTTTAATGATTTGACCGCCTCTTCCAGTTCCTCTTTTGAAATCTCAGCGTTGAGGACTGTGTTTTCCTCTTCCGTTAGTGTGGGAAGCTGACACTTATCTAAGTATTGTGCTATTAATTCGGATGCTACTGATTCAGGACGGCCTTTTTTGGATCTTAAATTATAAAGTTCGGTGTAAAATTTTGTGAATTCGGCTGCTATTTTATTGTCACTATGTTGTATCTCACCAGACCTACTCTTGATCGCCGTGATTTGGGATCGTTTATGCACCCCTCTTAATTTAGTCGCTAAAAGTCTGTCTGCTTTGTTACCTTTATCATAATATTGTTGGTTGGTCCACTTGAGGGCTTTCTCAACATCCTCCAGCTGGATTTGTCTAAGTTTTGCTCTAGCTGTTGTTAATGTCTTATATATTTTTTTTGAGGGGTTAGCTTTATGAGCTTGTTCTATTATTTTGATATCATCTGTGAGCTCCTTTATTATTTATTTGGCGGGCTGTTTTCCTGTGGGATGCGATGGAGATGATTTTCCCTCTAATGGTTGCCTTATGGGCTTCCCACAGGATTGCTGGTGAGGAAACGGATCCTGAGTTAAAAAAAAAGTAGTCTCGAATAGCAGCTCTGATCTCTCTTTCTATCTCAGGATGGTTGAGTAGTGAGTCATTTAGCCTCCATGAGTAATTTATTGTCTTTTCGAAGGGTGTTGTCAAGGTTATGGTAACCGGGGCATGATCAGACCATGTGATCGGTCCTATGTCGGAGTCGGTTGTAGCCGCCACTACATTTTTTGTGGCCAGAAAGTGATCTATTCGAGAGTAGGTCTGGTGAGGTGCTGAGTAGAAGGTATAGTCTCTCTGGCCCTGGTGTTGGGTTCTCCAGATGTCCACTAGTGAAAACTCGCTCAAGATTCCCCTAAACCTTTTCCCTGTGATTTGGGAGGGGGTTGTATGGGGAGGACCCATTGTGGTCGATCTGTCCTCGGTGGGGTTGAGGACCATGTTTAGGTCCCCTCCCACTATCATCGATGACAGATATCCCGGGTCTATGCCCTCGAGTACTTTCTTTAGAAATTCGGTTTGGTTCTCGTTTGGGGCATATACATTGATAAGAGCGATCGCTGAGCCCGCTAAGGAGCCATATACCACTAAAAATCTACCCTCTGGGTCCGCAGTTGTTTTGATATGATTGAATGGGGTGCCCTGCCTGATGAGGACAGCTACACCCCTTTTTTTGCTAGTAAATGATGCGAAAAAACACATTGGGAACACTTTTTTGAATAAATTTGGGGGGTCTTGTGATGTGAAGTGGGTCTCCTGTAGAAATATGATGTCCCCCCCTGATCTTTTCATATCTTGGAGTGCTAGTCTCCTTTTTCGGTTATTCTGGAGGCCCTTCACATTGAGTGATGTGAATTTAATTGTGGATTGGCTAGTCATTTGGGTTCTTTTTTGGGTGGTATCGTGAGGCCTCACCTTTCCCATTTGAGAGGCCCTGATTCAGTAAGTCTGAGTCTGGTTTGTATCTCTGTAGGTGTGGGATCTGCGAGTTTTTTTTGCCTGGAATGGCTATTTTAAGCTGAGGTGGGGGGGCGTGGGGAAGGGTCAGTGGGGGTAGGGCATAGATCAGCTGGGACAGAGTCAGCTGATAGAGATAGGTGGGGGGGTGGGGGGGGTGTGGGGGGGGGCGGGGGGGGGGGGGGGCTGGAGAGGACGGGGGAGAGGGGTAGGGGGGGGCGGGTGTGGGGGAGGGGGGAGGTTGCTTGACAGAGCCACTCCGACAATATGGGCATTTCACATTTTTGTTTGCTGTGTCTGTTGTATAACCCTATATATTAAACATACTATACACTGTCTGGAAATTAGCCTAGACACATTTAGTTTTCCTATGAGCCTCTGCTTCCTCTAGGTGCTTTTCCAAGGGAGAACATAGGTACATATCATTTATTACATATATTTTTCAACTTTTGAATAACATCCGGGGGGTGGGGGCGTGAAGGGGGGGGGGGGGGCAGGGAGTGGGGGGGGGGGACGGCGGGGGGGGGAAGAGGGGGGGAGGAGGGGGGGGGGAAGGGTTGATGGAACATTTCCAGCAGTAAGGACATTTCACATTTTTGTATGTTGCCACAGTAGTACCACTTTATCCAGTGAGTGTCTTATGTGCTGTTTGAAAATCAGTAAGGGCACTTTTAATTTCCTTATGTATTTTTGCTTCTTCTGAGTGCTATCCTACGGGAAGATATAGGTGTACCTCCCCCGTTTCGTGTACCTCTTAGCTTTTATTTAATACTAGGGGGGGGAGGAGGGGGAGGGGGGGGTGTGGGAAAGCATAGGTGCATCTCACCCCATGTATATACTCCTTAGCTTTTTGTTTAATACTGGGGGGGGGGGGGATAGGAGGGGTGGGAAGGCTTAGGTGCACCTCGCCTATTGCCTATGCTTCTCATCTTTTATATAATTCTGGGTTGGGGGTGAGGTGGGGGGGGGGGGTGGGGGTGAGGTGGGGGGAGGGGGGGGGGGGGAGGGGGAGGGGGGTAGGGGGGGAGGAGGGGGGGGGATGATTGAACATTTCAAACAGTGTGGGCATTTCACTTTCTTGTATGTTGCGTCTCTCGTACCAATCTATGACATAAATATACTGAGTACTGTCTGGCAATCGGCCGGGGTCCATTTAGTTTCTTAAATATCCCTGCTTCCCCCGGGTGTTATTCCACGGGGGGGCATGGGTACACCTCTTGTTTCGCATGTACTTCTCAACTTTTATATAGCACCGGGGGGGGGGGAAAGGGGGGGGGAGAGAGGGGGGGATGTGTATGGGGGGGGGGGCAGCGACCCACTTCCAACAGGACAGGTGTTTCCCAGTTTTATATATACTCTCTATGATCCTCTGGGAGTCGTTCCAGGAGTGAGGGAAGTATGATGGGGGCCATAGGGGTATTTTATTTATTGTTTACACTTCTTTATTTTTATGTATGGGGGGGGGGAGGCTATGTGCTTAGGTTATAGTTGAAATGGGGAGAGGGGAGGGGGGGGGGGGTGGGCTGCGGGGTGTCTTCCATAGCATAACATTTTATTACTTTACTCACGGCCTTCAGGGCGCTAAACCTCAGTCTGTGTTTTTGCGTCCCTTAAGTCAGCTCGGGTGATTCAGCTCCCCTGGGCCACAGTTGTTCTTCATCGCCCGAGCCGGTGTGTTCCTCTTCGGTCCGGGCCCCCCCGCCGACGAGCCATACCCCCCCTCCCCCCTGCACCCCAAGCAAAAGAAAAGACCATCTCGAAAAATCGGGGCAGCTGGCCTGAGAGAGGGGGGGGGGGCACACAACCCCGCGGGGCCACCAGAGAGACTGGAGGCCGGGGCTCAGCAGAACAAGGCCGAGGACCCGGCTCTTCTAGCGTATTGGGATTGGGGAGATTACGCTCCTGCTCCATCCGATCGGGCCGGGTGTGCACCAGGGTTTCAAAGCAGCCGGCGGGATCAGCTTCGGTGCCCTCGCGGGAGTAGATGACACGTGGCTCAGTGTGGGGAGCGGTGTCCAGTGTCGTCTCGATCGGGAAGTCGGCAGCTCCTCTCCAGGTACTGCTCCGGTTCGATGGGGTGTCTTCCAATGTGGTCGTGGGCCCCCCCCCCCCTCGGGATCACTTAGGGAAGGGGGGGGGTGTTGTTTGAGTGCGGTGGCGGCTATTACTGCTTGTCCCTGGAGTGCTGGGCCGCGATCCTCTCTGATATCCGAGGCGGGTCTCCTGTTGCTTCACTAGATGACGGGTTGTCTGGTAGCCATCCTTGTGGAGGAGTTAGGCCCAAGGCCTTTGCAAATGGGGCCATGTCCGCGGGGTACTTCAGGGTCAGGAACTTTCCGTTTCTGTTCACCGATAACTTAAACGGGAAGCCCCATCTATACAGGATTCCCTTCTCACGAAGAAAGTTAGTCAGCGGCTTTAACTCCCGTCTGCGGTCTCTTGTTGCTTTTGACAAATCATTGTAGACTTGTAAGGTCTCATTTTGAAATTTTATTTCTCCCATGTCTCGGCATGCTGAGATGATTTTTTCTTTGGAGGTGTATTTATGCATTTTTATTATTATGTCCCTCCTTCGTTTTGGATCATCTGACTTGGGTCCCAGCGCACGGTGGGCTCTGTCCATTTCTAACTCCTTTTCTTCCAGCTCCCCGCAGACCAAATTGAAGAGCTCCAGGAGGTAAGGCCTGATCTGTTCCTGCGTGACCGACTCTGGAACACCCCTCACACGGATGTTCTGTCGCCGGTCACGATTTTCCTGTTCCTCCATGCCTTCCTTGAGGAGGGAGATCTCTTCCCCTAGGCGGCTGATCTCCTCTTCTGCCTCTCCCTGTCTTTGTAGGGATTCGGAAAGCCTGTTCTCCAGGGACGTGGTCTTTTCTGTCAGCCCTGATATTTCTCTTCTAATGTCGCTCACTGCAGCCCGCAATTCCGTTTGGAAGGAAGTTTTGAGTGTAGCAGCCATGCCTGCCATCAGTTCCTCCAAATATGCCCTGGTTATTTTGTGTTCTGGGCTTGTAGGGGGGTTTTCGCTTGGCTGGGTCTTTTTCCCAGATTGGGAGGTAGCACCATGCGGTCCGCCGCCATCTTGGGGATTCATATTGCCGTCCTTCCCCCGCTGAGACGGTGAAAAAAATTTAGTGACAGGATGGTTATTCGCTTTTTTCGTTTTTGACATCCCCCTTCTGTTTATTTATCCGGAGGGACTAATTTCATCCAGAAATTTTAAGTTTGAGTAGGGGTTTTTGCGCTGTTTAACCCGCGGGTTTCAGGAGCTCCTCTAACAGCCGTCCATGTCGGGTGACGTCACCGGAAGTTCCCCCCCCCAATTCATTTTTAAGAAAGCCAGAACCATTGCCAATTCAGTCTCCCTTAGTCTTTTCTCCAGCAAACAAAATAACAACACTAGACAGTTACCTAAGGGAAGTTTCAAATATCTTAAATGTATTTCATGTAAATATATGCTTCCTAATTCATCATTTACATCGTTTGTCACTGGGTCTGAGTTCCCTATCACATCATTTATTAACTGTGATACAACATTTGCGATTTATATTTTAAATTGCGGATGTGGTAAACAGTGGGTGGGCCGCACCACCCGTGCCCTGAAAGCTCGTATTAGGGAACACATGAGACTTATCAAAAAGGGAGATCTTACTCACCCAGTGGCACAACATTTTACCAACTGCAGATTGGGAAGTATTGGAGGAGGAGTGGCTCAGTGAGTAAAGACACTGATTGCTGCAGGGGAGCCTGGTTCAATTCCCGGTGTCGGCTCCTTGTGACCTTGGGCAAGTCACTTTATCTCCCTGTGCCTCAAGCACCAAAAAAAAACATAGATTGTAAGCTCTACAGGGCAGGGACCTGTGCCTGCAAAAATGTCTCTGTAAAGCGCTGCGTACAATTAGCAGCGCTATACAAGAACATGCTATTATACAAGAACATGCTATTATTATTATATGGGGATAGAGCAAGTGCCAGATCCCATCAGAGGGGGCAATAGGGTTGAACTTCTAGACAAACGAGAACTTTACTGGATCTTCACATTAAAAACCAAAATACCTTATGGCCTTAACTCTGATTGGGATCTGGCACCCTATCTACATTGATTAATAATTAATAATTGTCTTCCTCTGCTACATTTGTTAATTAATTTGTTGCCCTGTTTCCTTATGCCTCTGGGGGGTGTCCTGCTTTTTATGCAGTCAAATCCTGAGAAGGGAGGATTATTATCATATATCATTTATTTATTATATGAGTAAATTGGACTATCTATCTATATCTTATAGGTGTCCATACATGTTCTCATTTAATCTTTATATCAACTTTCCCTGTTCTGTACATTGCCCTCATTTACATTTACACTTACCCTATGTGTGTTATATTTATATTTATAGTTTCATTAATAACGTAGAGCATAAATGTAATTTTGGTTCAAGCATATGGTTGTTTACGTCAATCGTGTATTAATTGATATACAATATTTCATTGTGATCAATTGATATATTTATTTGTTTCCATTCATTATACTATTGAATATACCAGTCAGCCCTAGTTATTTCATTCCCAGGTTCTTTACAGCTCATTATACGATTTCTCTTTTTTCAAATGGATGTTGACGTTTTATGCATAGAATGGTCATTAATTCGTACCATTATGTGCTTATATGTATTGATACATTAGTCAACGAGTCCATCCATTTGTTAGGTATTTTCTTTCTTTTCATTTATTTTATGATGTTTCTTTTTAATTTGTACTTTCTTTAGTGTTCTTTCATCCTTGAAAGTTATACCAAGTATTCGTATGTGTGCTTTCTGTATTGCAATTGTTTTAATGTTTTTTGGTTAATAAAGTTGTAGTATTTTGTATTTCCCACGGCACGCGCTGACGTCATCACGTTCGCGTCACTCCTGAGGGTTTCAGGAAGTGAACGACGAGTGGACAGCAGCACGCCTCATTGGTATTTAAACAGACTGGTGAGTACTTTAGACAGTCACCTTGAGAAAGAGCTTACGCTCGAAACGCGTTGGTGGGGGTCCTTGTACCCCGTAATGTAGCTGTTTTTTTGTTGTATCCATTAAATTATTTTTTTTTTATGGGCACACGCTCTCTTGGACATTATTTACCCTTCTGTTTCCTGAGTATTAGTGCCTGCTTTTTCCTATTGTTTCGCGTAAGACCTTCAGGAGGCGTGCTTCGTGCTCCTCTAGTGTCCGTCTGAAAACGATGATATCGTCTAGATAGACCAGACACTCTCGGGGATTCATGTCTCCGATGGTCTTCTCCATCAATCTCTGGAAAGTGGCAGGTGCCCCACAGATGTCTCGGGGCATCTGGGTTAACTGATAAAACCAATGGGGGCAGACAAACGTTGTCTTCTGTTGGTCTGGGGTGCGATAGTTCACACATAGGCGCACAGAGCCGTTCTTCCGTACCACCACAATGGGAGATGCGTAGGGGCTGTGGGACTCAGTCATGATTCCAGCAGTCTCCATCTCTTTCAGGATGTCCCTCACATCGTCCACATCTCTGGGGCGATGTGTCTGGAGCACTCTCGGAACGGGGTGGCACCGTTCAATCGAATCATATGTTGAGCACTTTTGCTACAGCCTACATCCATTTCATTGATAGAGAACACCTCTTAGCGCGCATATTATTTTTTTACCGATGTTTTATAGATGATCTTATTGGTGTGGGAAGGGGATATCGCCACGTTACATTCATTTATTCACTTGTTAAACACTAACAATTTAAATTTAAAATTCACTCAACTTTAATTTTCAACATGTATATTATCTTGATTTGATGTTGATATTAATTTAGATATACAGACACCAAAACTAATGCACAAAATAATCTTTTAAGGGCGGACAGCTGCCACCCAAGGGCACTCGTGAAGGGAATACCCAAAGGTAAATTCCTCCGTTTAAAATTAAATTGTTCTAGGGAGGAGGATTTTGTGCAACAGTCTAAAGGAACGTATGAGAGATTCTTGAGCAGGGTATTTATGTCTGAGGATTTGGATAGAGCTGTGCAAGAAGATCAGTAAAAAAATAGGGAAACCCCACTAGATGAATCTCCCCGGTTCGTGATACAGTTTAGTGCACAGGCAAATCAGATTTAACAAATTGTCAAAAGACATTGGAAAATTCTACAATTGGATCCAGGGATTAGGTCATTTGTAGATGAAGGCTCCCAATGTGTGTTTAAGAGGGCTAAGACCCTGGCAAATTCTTTGTCACTGTAACAGGGTGAATAAACGTCACCAGCAATATGCATGGCAGACCTATGTTTAGGTCTGCAGTGCAGCAGTGACCGGGTTAACATTCAGCTGGGAAGGTATTGTCAATTAGTCTGGTGCCAGCTACCTCATCAAGGAGCTTTAAAAAACCAGGCTGCACACACATGCAGCCTGTCTGACCCAGTGAGATACTGAAATGCTGAGGGAGAACTACTGCTATAAGGTCTGTCTTCACTATACTGTTTGGCTATACTGTTACCCTGGACTTTGAACAGCCCTTGTTGGACTTATTTTGTGTTTGTTACATACACTGAAAAGAAGTTGTTTTATTTTGTATGCCATATTTTTGAGGCTCAATAAATAAGCCATTTCAGAAACCCACGTGTGGTTGCATGTACCCTGCAACAGTCACTAAAAAAATTTGTGTCAGAAGAACCATCTTCCAGCTATCTCCTTCATGCCCGTACATACTTCTGCACTCCCTCCAGTAACCTACTGACCAGGCGTCGGAAGGTAAACAGGGCATTCCTCATCCAGAGTGGCATCCTGAAAACCTCACAGAAGCCAATCGGTGTCATGAAGGCTGACTTCCCCCTGACCAAAGAGGCAAGGGTGATCTGCCAGTACCCTGTACTTAGATCCTTTGTAGTCAGATACCTTGCCCCCGCGAGCTCATTCATGATGGGCATGGGATAGGCATCTGACACCGTCACTGCATTGAGCTGCCGGCAGTCCCCACAGAAGCGGGTGGTCCCATCCTTCTTAGGTACGGGGACTACCGGACAAACCCAAGGGCTCTGAGACGGTTCACTTACCACTAGGGCCAGCATCTCGCCTACCTCCCTCTCTATACTGCCCTTCACCCCTGCAGATACCTGGTAGGTACAGTATACTTACACAGAGGACGCAGATCACCTCTACATGATGATCTGTACAATGTGTCCTGCCCGGCTGGTCCGAGAACAGAACCCTATGCTGTTTTAACCTAGCCCTGGCTACTGCTCCTGGCTGCCTACTTACCCGGCACCCTAACTCAGCTAGCACCCCTCTAGGAAAACCTATCCTAGCAAAGATACCTAGCACTGCCTTAGCTACTCTCTGAAACAGTTTCCCCAATAACGGTAACGAGTTCAGAAGTATGCGCACACAATCACCTGCTTTACCCTCTGGCTGGTAGGCATCACTGGGGCGACAGAAGTCTGCCCCGTATGCCTCCGGCCAGGAGTAATGCTGCAACAGCTGGGTTCTCATCTGAGTGACCCCCTGATGCCCCGCTAGTGTAATGGATTGGGCTCCCTGCAATACTTGCTGCCTACACTCCCTGGTTACCACCAGCCGTCTTCTACCTGTCCAGACTCTATCTAACCCGGTAGATCCTGGCTTCCTACCCCAGATCCCACGATGCCACAGCAAGTTGTCTGACCCACCACCTTCCCGAGACTCGGACGCCCGCAGTCTCATACCTTCTAAGCTGCGGTCAGATTCCACTGCATCCCTAGATTCTGTTCCTAACAATAACCACCCTTAGTCTCTAAGTCAGGGGAAACAGGAACAGGTAAAGGGAACAGTACGTCAGTCAGTGGTCGTGACTCAGTATGGCTTACCTGTCTGGTCTCTGCAGAGACCGCTGGAACTGTTGGTCCCAAATGCAGGGGGACAGTGGTTGGTTCTGCTGCTATCCTTGATGACTGACTCCTAGTGATCACTGCAACAGGAGCCAGCTCTGCAGTGAACACACAGGTTACATGCCCCAGGTCATTGCCGAGTTAAACTGTGGCATCTAACCCAGGCAATACTCCCACATCCTTCATGCCAGGTCCAGCACCCCAACCCAAAAAGACCCAGGCAACCTGGAGTGACCGCGGTCCTCCATCTGGCATGGTCACATGCATCCCGGTGCCCGGGAGCAAATCCTCTGGTCGGACCATATCAGGTCGGTCAGGTCTAATGTGACCGACTTTATTGCAGAGGTAGCATCTCCTCTAATGCTTGAACTCTGTTGGTTTAGAACTGCTGCTGGCTGCCGCAAGTTTGTGCACCCACTGCGGAGCTGGCTTGGGCCCCTGGGCTGGGATAGCCGGTCTTTTATGAGCACCTTTCTCAGTCATCAGGGCACAACTGCAAATGAACGCATCATCCATCCTGGCAGCTTCCACATGGGTCTTAGGTTTACGGTCAAAGACCCATGCCCTCACGTTTGAGGGACACTGCTGCAGTAGCTGTTCCTCACACATTAAGTCCAGTAACGTGTGGTACTTTGTAGCGCTACAACACTCCACCCACAGAGTACCCTGGCGTGCCATGCAGGCACCATAGTTCACATATGGCTCCTGAGGATGGCGTTCCTCTGTCCTGAACTTGCCTCTGTACGCTTCTGGGGTGAGGGTATACCGCAATAGGAGCCAAGCCTTCACATACTCAATCATCCCGATCGTCTCGTGGGATAGACTGCAGGGTTTCCTTTGGCTTGCCCGACAGCAAGGAATGCATTCGCAGAACCCAGTCCCGTTTTGGCACTCAGCCAAAGGTAGCTCAGACACTGTGTCTCAAAGTCAGATAGAAATCCATCAATTTTGTCTGTGCCGCAGACAAACTTATTGAAGCTGTGGTGATTAACTTGGGGAACAGCCTGCTCTCCGTTGACCAAGTGAGGGGTTACTTGTCCGTGAATAGCTGCCAGCATGCAAATCCACTCATCAGCTGTAGCGTTTTCCCCCCCATGAGGCTAGAAGTGCTGTTAGTCCAGATTTAGGGGGTCCCGCAAGTGCAGGGACAATTATAACTGTAAGCTAAATGCCCCCCCTGCAGTCCTCAAACCCAGTCCTTCACCAATATCCCTGTGAACATCCTCTCCCTCCCCATGTCCATCTTTCCCCAGGACTGGAATCATCTCCTGTATCCTGGGATGAAGTGTAATCACTGTAGCTGCAGCTGCAGGCGCCGTGCTTTCAGGGGCAGAAATGCTTGCTTCATGCTGCTCCAGATCCTCCTCCAGTTGTCCTTGCTCGACCAGCCGTCGGTAAGCCATATTCTTCACACCGGGCAACGAGCCTGGCACGATCCCAGGTCCAGAATCGCCCCGCTCGTTTGTCCATGCTTCACCCGCAGGCAACAAGATATGGCACAAAGAGTGACTATCTTTTCGCGTCTTTCGCAAACCGTGTGTATGCTATCTCACGCTTTGGGAGCTTGCAACTTCGAGTCTCCCGCTATGCTATAGCACCCCGCAGGATACTGTATCATAGGCTCAATCATATCCCACCGATGCCACCAGAAAAAAAGCCTGTCACGGGAGACCAATGCTTTTAACACCTTAATACCCGGATCCTTTGAGCAAAATGTGAGATAAAATAAATTGTGATTTATTTACAAAATGAACATACACAGCTTGATTTATGAAATAATACAAAATAATCCTTACTGGGACGGGGCAAAACTAAATAAAATGTTCCCGGAATGAACTTCACAGAAATAAAGTCTCTAGGCACCAATTCCCAGGAACGGGGTTGGTGCGCAAAACAGAGCCGGGAAACAGTCTTTGGCTAGTGGCGCCTCTCGCAACCACTCTTTCTCCGCTGAAAGTAATATTTTCGTTTACCCACTGTAGGATTCGTCTTGGATTCCTTAGTTCTTACGAACTACAGACTTGCGTTCCGATGTGATAAAGTTTTGAATCCAGCTTACATGAATCTTGGGTGAATCCATCTCCCGGTCGGCTGCACGGACTTTTAAAACCACACCAGTCCTATCAGTATAATGTGCAGCCAATCACTGTGTGGGAACAACGCATCCCACCTATTTGCAAGATTTGCCAATACTTCATGGAGCCGGTCAGAGGCTGCAAGGTATGCTACGGTCATGCACAAACTTCGCACCTGAGCCCACCTGAGCCCACTTCCCTGGCGACATGTTGTCTACCTGTCCCTGGACATCTGGCAGGAAAAAACTGTTTACATTTACTTCACTTAACACTTTAAAATGTCGGTACCTTTTTAAGTCTGGCTTTCCTAGACATTCTGGAGTCATCTCAGCGTGGTGTCTTAGAAGTCCTGACTTAAGTTATGCATGACTCACTGGCCGGAATGGCTGGCCATATATCTGGGAATCACTGTACTTGTGAACCAAGTGTTTCCGCTGCTCCGCCTGCTTGAATGTAAATGCTCTTGCTCTTATAATTTTAATTCACCAAAAAGAGGGGGATTTTCATTCATTACTTTTTATGAAAGTTTAAAACACAGAAACCATAACAGTTTTAATGATTACCCCCTAGCCCTCTGCATAGCAAAAATCAGAGCATTAGGACATTCCTATCCAAAGTTGGCTTGCTGTTTCTATACGATGCAGAAAGCTGCCGTGTTTTAAAAACTTTTTTCCTTTCTTGCGGTTGGCAGTCAAACACTTTTGCAATGCGCACACAGGATACATAACTGATACAATGTAACTCAGCATAATGATGTGGTCCCCTTATGCCTAGCGGGCCACACACCGACTTGTACAATGTAACTCCTGATAACGAGGTGGTTCTCATATGCTTAGCGGGGGACACACAGACAATTGCAATATGTTTACAGCACTGCAGCCAATACTGGTTTGCAGAGCTGACACTTTACATGTTAACTTAAAACCCCTATAACCCTCTTCACCTTATACCTTTGGGCATACCCCGGGACCTGTAATGTAACTCAGTTCTCTGCCTGGTCTTACTGCCCAGGTTTGTGCAGAAGCAGGGAGATTTGGCGATGAGCTGCAAACTGCTTTCTAGGGAGGATTTTATCCGGTGGTCTGTGTTCCTCATGTCCTCAGGAATCTGGGGGGATTCCTGAGTACATGTTTCGGGGTAACCCGCAACACTGGCCCCCTTCTACGCAAACACACCCTGACAACATGTTACCGTAAAATCACCCCTGAAACTCACGCCCTGCACATCCCCGCGGGCTGGCACTCCTGAAAAAGTAAAAACTCACACATACAGTTAGATGCCACAATTGGGTTGAAGAGCTGACACTCACAATTCCCCAATATGGCTCAGGGGCACCCAGCCAGGCCAAATACCTTTATTAATGGCCTGGGTACCCCCCTCACCGTCACAGAGCCCCACAAAACAAATAAACTTAACACCTGAAAAAATAATCAGTTATAAAAAGTGTGGAATCGGAGTCCAGTTCCAGTGTCCAGTTCAGATGATCCGATAATCTTCAGACAAGGCACACGAACAGTCTCACAACACGAGGAAAAAAGAAGAAAATAGAAAATATCATAGCATATAACTGTTAAGTACTATAGGCATACATTTAAACAACACCTAGTGATCAGCTGAAAAACTATTTATTAAAATATATCAAATGAGACCATAAAGCTAGTGAACAGGACAGCTGATCATCCAATTGGAAAGATTTAAATCCTACTCACAAGAAGCAGGATTTAACACGCATGTAGGATAGTCTCTATCCAAAGAAGCAAGCTGCAGGAGCAAAGGGACACTCCGCCAGAGGACTTGCTTGGCGCGTTGGTATAAGAAACCGGATCCCTCTCACGTCTGTTATATATTGTAATAAATAGTTGTGAGACTGTACGTGTGGCTTATATGAAGATTACCGGATCATCTAAACTGGACATTTATATATGGTCCGATTCCACACTGTTTACAATGGGTTATTGTTTCAGGCCCCGGGTTTATTTGTTTTGTGTTATTGTATCTGGCTTGTATTGGTCAGTTTTTTTTCTCTTGGCAGCCTGGCCTATATACAGTTAGGTCCGGAAATAATTGGACACTGACACAATTTTCATCATTTTGGCTCTGTACGCCACCACAATGGATTTGAAATTAAACAACCGAGATGTAATAGAAGTGCAGACTTTCAGCTTTTATTCAAGGGGGTGAACAAAAATATTATATGAAACGTTTAGGAATTGCAACCATTTTCATACACAGTCCCTTTATTTCAGGGGCTCAAATGTAATTGGACACATTAACACAATCATAAATAAAATGTTCATTTTTAATACTTTGTAGAGAATCCTTTGCAAGCAATGACTGCTTGAAGTCTGGAAGGCATGGACATCACTAAACGCTGGGTTTCCTCCTTTGTGATGCTTTGCCAGGCCTTTACTGCAGCTGTCTTCAGTTGTTGTTTGTTCGTGGGTCTTTCTGCCTTAAGTTTTGTCTTCAGCAAGTGAAATGCATGCTCGATCGGGTTGAGATCAGGTGATTGACTCGGCCATTGCAGAATATTTCACTTCTTTGCTATAAAAAAACTCCTGGGTTGCTTTCGCAGTATGTTTTGGGTCTTTGTCCATCTGTAAAGTGAAGCGCCGTCCAATCAACTTCGCTGAATTTGGCTGAATCTGAGCAGACAATATATCCCTATACACTACAGAATTCATCCGGCTGCTTCTGTCTTCTGTCACGTCATCAATAAACACTAGTGACCCAGTGCCATTGTAAGCCATGCATGCCCATGCCATCACACTGCCTCCAATGTGTTTTACAGATGATGTGGTATGCTTCGGATCATGTGCCGTTCCAAGCCTTCTCCATATTTTTTTCTTCCCATCATTCTGGTACAGGTTGATCTTAGTTTCATCTGTCCAAAGAATGCTGTTCCAGAACTGGGCTGGCTTTTTTTAGATATTGTTTGGCAAAGTCTAATCTGGCCTTTCTATTATAGAGGCTTATGAATGGTTTGCACCTTGTGGTGAACCCTCTGTATTTGACTCGTGAAGTCTTCTCTATAGTAGACTTGGATAATGACATGCCTACCTCCTGGAGAGTGTTCTTCACTTGGCTGGATGTTGTGAAGGGGTTTTTCTTTACCATTGCAAGGATCCTACGATCATCCACCACTGTTGTCTTCCGTGGATGTCCGGCCTTTTTGTGTTGCAGAGCTCACCAGTGCGTTCTTTTTTTCTCAGAATGTACCAAACTGTTGATTTGGCCACTCCTAATGTTCCTGCTGTCACTCTGATGGATTTTTATTTTTTTTGCAGCCTAAGGATGCCCTGTTTCACTTGCATTGAGAGCTCCTTTGACCGCATGTTGTGGGTTCACAGCTACAAGCTTCCAAATGCGAATGCCACACGTGGAATCAACTCCAGACCTTTTACCTGCTTAATTGATGATGAAATAACGAAGGAATAGCCCACACCTGTCCATGAAACAGCTTTTGAGTCAATTATCCAATTACTTTTGGTCCTTTGAAAAAGAGGGGGCTACATATTAAGGAGATGTAATTCCTAAACCCTTCCTCCAATTTGGTTGTGAATACCCTCAAATTAAAGCTGATAGACTGAACTTTAAGCCCATATTCATTATTTAACTGTAACTTGAATTTATTTGGGTACACAGCCGAAATAACAAAACTTGTATTGGTGTCCAATTATTTCCGGACCTAACTGTATATGTTTTTTTTTTTGTGAGACAGAAATAAGATTCCCTATAGATGCACTCACTAATAGTGATATTCAAAATAATAAAATATTATTGATAAATAGAAAACAAACTACTTAAAACATCAAAGGTAGCGCCAAACTTAGACAGCCAGAGGATATAATATCCAATGATAGGGAAAAAATAGAGCAAGTGCTATATCTCCTAAATAGCCCTGTAACCATAGTAGTGCTGTGGTAGAATTATACTTGTGTCAAAAATGAGTTTAGACACAAGTGTACATGAGATGAATCCACTAAATGACCAAATGATCTGAGCTGGTGGGTTGGAAGAGTCAATGGGTCCAACCGTGCAGAAGATAAACTGCAGCTACACATATAGGTCATAGCTGGTTCTGGCTATCACAGACTATTATGCAGACAGTCTATCATTGTCTACTAATGCCAGGTTAACCACAGTAATTCATGCCCATATCAGGCTGTAGTTATGGCTCCAGTGGTGTGGTGAAAGATTACTGATTGATAAAAGTGTAGCGATGTGTGGGTTATGCTGCTAGCTGCAGTGTTAAATATCCACCCTGCTACTACAATTCATTTGTCACTGGTATATACTGCCACAGACTTGTATGCAGACAGTCATTGTCTGCTTAACGGAGTTCACCCAAGTCATTCATGCACATATTATGCTGTTACTGTGGTTCCAAAGGGATAATGAAGGGCTAATTGTCACAGAGCTCTTAGACCTTGTGTGGGGTGTGCTGCTGTCTGCAGAGTTGAATATCCCACCGTGTAGAGTTACTGCACTCAGCCTGATCAGCCCCCAGATAACGAGGAAGCCTGGACATTAGACACATTAACAAACTGCTCTACAACAACATAGACCCCTGCATCTGGAGGTTCACTGCAGCATCAAACACCCAGCTGTATAGAGCTGCTGTGTGTCTCCTGGTGAGCCCCCCGTTTAGAAAGGGCCCTGTGTGTTGTACACAATACTGGTCAGCTGTTATAACGAACCATGATAGCTGGAGGTGCACTGCTCTATGTTCCT
The DNA here is from genome assembly GCF_040206685.1 of Ascaphus truei. Lineage (NCBI taxonomy): Eukaryota > Metazoa > Chordata > Amphibia > Anura > Ascaphidae > Ascaphus > Ascaphus truei. The sequence goes on along the minus strand of NC_134484.1, from coordinate 476,211,180 downwards.
AGCTGGAGGTGCACTGCTCTATGTTCCTAGCTGGAGGTGCACTGCTCTATGTTCCTAGCTGGAGGTGCACTGCTCTATGTTCCTAGCTGGAGGTGCACTGCTCTACTGTATGTTCCTAGCTGGAGGTGCACTGCTCTATGTTCCTAGCTGGAGGTGCACTGCTCTATGTTCCTAGCTGGAGGTGCACTGCTCTATGTTCCTAGCTGGAGGTGCACTGCTCTATGTTCCTAGCTGGAGGTACACTGCTCTATGTTCCTAGCTGGAGGTGCACTGCTCTATGTTCCTAGCTGGAGGTTCACTGCTCTATGTTCCTAGCTGGAGGTGCACTGCTCTATGTTCCTAGCTGGAGGTGCACTGCTCTATGTTCCTAGCTGGAGGTGCACTGCTCTATGTTCCTAGCTGGAGGTGTACTGCTCTATGTTCCTAGCTGGAGGTGCACTGCTCTATGTTCCTAGCTGGAGGTGCACTGCTCTATGTTCCTAGCTGGAGGTGCACTGCTCTATGTTCCTAGCTGGAGGTACACTGCTCTATGTTCCTAGCTGGAGGTTCACTGCTCTATGTTCCTAGCTGGAGGTGCACTGCTCTATGTTCCTAGCTGGAGGTGCACTGCTCTATGTTCCTAGCTGGAGGTGCACTGCTCTATGTTCCTAGCTGGAGGTGCACTGCTCTATGTTCCTAGCTGGAGGTGCACTGCTCTATGTTCCTAGCTGGAGGTGCACTGCTCTATGTTCCTAGCTGGAGGTGCACTGCTCTATGTTCCTAGCTGGAGGTGCACTGCTCTATGTTCCTAGCTGGAGGTGCACTGCTCTATGTTCCTAGCTGGAGGTGCACTGCTCTATGTTCCTAGCTGGAGGTGCACTGCTCTATGTTCCTAGCTGGAGGTGCACTGCTCTATGTTCCTAGCTGGAGGTGCACTGCTCTATGTTCCTAGCTGGAGGTGCACTGCTCTATGTTCCTAGCTGGAGGTGCACTGCTCTATGTTCCTAGCTGGAGGTGCACTGCTCTATGTTCCTAGCTGGAGGTGCACTGCTCTATGTTCCTAGCTGGAGGTGCACTGCTCTATGTTCCTAGCTGGAGGTGCACTGCTCTATGTTCCTAGCTGGAGGTGCACTGCTCTATGTTCCTAGCTGGAGGTGCACTGCTCTATGTTCCTAGCTGGAGGTGCACTGCTCTATGTTCCTAGCTGGAGGTGCACTGCTCTATGTTCCTAGCTGGAGGTGCACTGCTCTATGTTCCTAGCTGGAGGTGCACTGCTCTATGTTCCTAGCTGGAGGTGCACTGCTCTATGTTCCTAGCTGGAGGTGCACTGCTCTATGTTCCTAGCTGGAGGTGCACTGCTCTATGTTCCTAGCTGGAGGTTCACTGCTCTATGTTCCTAGCTGGAGGTGCACTGCTCTATGTTCCTAGCTGGAGGTGCACTGCTCTATGTTCCTAGCTGGAGGTGCACTGCTCTATGTTCCTAGCTGGAGGTGCACTGCTCTATGTTCCTAGCTGGAGGTGCACTGCTCTATGTTCCTAGCTGGAGGTGCACTGCTCTATGTTCCTAGCTGGAGGTGCACTGCTCTATGTTCCTAGCTGGAGGTGCACTGCTCTATGTTCCTAGCTGGAGGTGCACTGCTCTATGTTCCTAGCTGGAGGTGCACTGCTCTATGTTCCTAGCTGGAGGTGCACTGCTCTATGTTCCTAGCTGGAGGTGCACTGCTCTATGTTCCTAGCTGGAGGTGCACTGCTCTATGTTCCTAGCTGGAGGTGCACTGCTCTATGTTCCTAGCTGGAGGTGCACTGCTCTATGTTCCTAGCTGGAGGTGCACTGCTCTATGTTCCTAGCTGGAGGTGCACTGCTCTATGTTCCTAGCTGGAGGTGCACTGCTCTATGTTCCTAGCTGGAGGTGCACTGCTCTATGTTCCTAGCTGGAGGTGCACTGCTCTATGTTCCTAGCTGGAGGTGCACTGCTCTATGTTCCTAGCTGGAGGTGCACTGCTCTATGTTCCTAGCTGGAGGTGCACTGCTCTATGTTCCTAGCTGGAGGTGCACTGCTCTATGTTCCTAGCTGGAGGTGCACTGCTCTATGTTCCTAGCTGGAGGTGCACTGCTCTATGTTCCTAGCTGGAGGTGCACTGCTCTATGTTCCTAGCTGGAGGTGCACTGCTCTATGTTCCTAGCTGGAGGTGCACTGCTCTATGTTCCTAGCTGGAGGTACACTGCTCTATGTTCCCCACCACCAGCTAGTGGGATCCATGTAAGGCCCACATCATTGTTAGCTAATAGCTGACAGCAAGACAGGACCCCTGTACTGAGGTGGGGAAGTGGTAAACCAAACACCGACAGCAGCGGAAGCGTGCCCAGCAGGCGGATTGTCAAACGTAGCCGGGTCTGGGTTGGAGAGAGTGGGCTAGTTGATACTTGCCAGGGTCTTGGAATGGAGAGGTCAGAAGAGTCAAGTCCGTTAGCCGTGGTCTGGGGTTGGAGAGGTCAGAATCGTGGAAGTCCGTTAGCCGTGGTCTGGGGTTGGAGAGGTCAGAATCGTGGAAGTCCGTTAGCCGTGGTCTGGGGTTGGAGAGGTCAGAATCGTGGAAGTTCGTTAGCCGTGGTCGGGGTTGGAGAGGTCAGAATCGTGGAAGTCCGTTAGCCGTGGTCTGGGGTTGGAGAGGTCAGAATCGTGGAAGTCCGTTAGCCGTGGTCTGGGGTTGGAGAGGTCAGAATCGTAGTAATCCGTATAGCCGTGGTCTGGGATGGAGATATCCGCAGAGTCGAGGGTAAGCCGGTGTCAGTATCCAGAGGGGTTTCAAGGTCAAGCCGGGTCGGTACACAAAGAGTTACCTGCAAGAGAACACAGGACATGGAGCAAGGCACAACGGATGCAGGAGCTCAAGGCTACAACAAGTTATGCTCAGCAAAGCAGGAGTGAATGAGCAAGGCATATATAGCAGATAGGATCCAATGAGGCAGGGGGCGGAGCAGGGGTGCGGCCTCCGGAGGCACGGATTGCTTACAGGAGACAAGTGGTCTGGGAGAATAATTGCACGCAGCTGGGGAGCGGTGCACATCATCACGTATGCGCGCTGTGTGCGAGAGAAGCGCAGGGTGCCCAAGGGGGCGGAGCCAAGCTCCATGGCACTCTAGAAGATCTGCTCCTGCCTCTCTGCTGGTGGGCCTCCTGCAGGTCCTGCCTCTCTGCCGCCGGGCCTCCTGCAGGTCCTGCCTCTCTGCCACAGAGTCTCCAGCAGGTCCTGCTTCTCTACCGCTGGGCGTCCTGCAGGTCCTGCCTCTCTGGCGCCCGGCCTCCTGCAGTTCCTGCCTCTCTGCCGCCGGGTCTCCTGCAGGTCCTGCCTCTCTGCTGCCGGGCCTCCTGCAGGTCCTGCCTCTCTGTTGCCAGGCAACACGGGAGTCCCATTCCCAAGGTAAGTGTGTAATGTGAACTGGGTGTGTGCGGGGGTGGGAGTAGTGTGTGTGTGTGTCTGTGTGTGTGTGTGTGTGTGTGTGTGTGTGTGTGTGTGGTAGTGTACATTCCCAGACCATACTACACACATGGACACAGAGTATATCACCAGACCTCACTACACACACAGGCACAGAGTATATCACCAGACGGCACTACACACACGGGCACATAGTATATCACCAGACCTCACTACACACACAGCACAGAGTATATCACCAGACCTCACTATAAACACAGCACAGAGTATATCACCAGACCTCACTACACACACGGGCACAGAGTATATCACCAGACCTCACTACAGGCACAGAGCATATCACCAGACCGCACTATATACAGTGGGAGATAGGGGTGAGATTGTCACTATGTTACTCACAAGTGCACAGCCAGCACCATGTGCAGCTCTCACCAGAGTGCACTCACAGCACCTTGCAAGGAGCCCACCAGGGGTCACTGTTCCATATAAGCTCAGGAAGGAGCTGGTTAGAGGGTGCTCTGGCCCCTCCTCTTCCCTCTCTATGGTCCCTCACTGCACAAACAGCACAGAGTATATCACCAGACCTCACTACACACACAGCACAGAGTATATCACCAGACTTCACTACGGGCACAGAGTATATCACCAGACCTCACTATACAAACAGCACAGAGTATATCACCAGACCTCACTACACACACAGCACAGAGTATATCACCAGACCTCACTACGCACACGGGCACAGAGTATATCACCAGACGTCACTACACACACGGGCACAGAGTATATCACCAGACCTCACTTCACACACAGCACAGAGTATATCACCAGACGTCACTACGCACACGGGCACAGAGTATATCACCAGACGGCACTACACACACGGCACAGAGTATATCACCAGACGTCACTACACACACGGGCACAGAGTATATCGCCAGACCGCACTACACACGGGCACAGAGTATATCACCAGACGGCACTACACACACGGCACAGAGTATATCACCAGACCTCACTACACACACACAGCACCGAGTATATCACCAGACCGCACTACACACATGGGCACAGAGTATATCACCAGACGGCACTACACACATGGGCACAGAGTATATCACCAGACCGCATTACACACATGGGCACAGAGTGTATCACCAGACCGCATTACACACATGGGCACAGAGTATATCACTAGACCTCACTACACACAAAGCACAGAATATATCACCAGACCTCGCTACACACACAGCACAGAGTATATCACCAGACCTCACTACACACACGGCACAGAGTATATCACCAGACGGTACTACACAAACGGGCACCGAGTATATCACCAGACGGCACTATATACGGTGGGAGATGGGGGTGAGATTGTCACTGTTACGAACAAGTGCACAGCCAGCAGCAGGTGGCGCTCTCACCAGAGTGCACTCACCGCACATTGCAAGGGCACCACCAGGGGTCACTGTTCCATATAAGCTCAGGAGGAGCTGGTTAGAGGGCACTCTGGCCCCTCCTCTTCCCTCTCTATGGTCACTGCTGCAGCCGCTGTTTGAGATTTGATTCCGGCAGGAAACACTGATCCTGAGCACAGACTGTCCCACATCCTGAGGCGGGAAACCAGGTCACTCCCACAGGGAAGGACTGAGAGATCACAGGGGCTCCCCCCACCCTCCATAGGAAGTACTCACAGTGAGGAGGGGATAAAGTGCACATCTCAGGCACTGAGGGGGGGACACACTGAGGAATAGGCTCTGAAGCCTCTAAGTCCCTTTTCCTGTGTCCCCCTCACATTGCCCACCCCCTGCTGCACAGAGATCTTCAGCCTGTGTTATTGGGTAAGTGCTTTCCTCCTCCTCCCTTCCCCTCCCTTGTGTGACCTGTGCACATTATCCCAGTGCTGTTCTGAGCTTCCTTACACACAGGAGCCTGAGAGGCTGAGCCTCTGATAGTGAGGGGGAGCCTCTGGCACTGGGGGGGTTACTCCTCCTGTATCACAGGGACTGGGAGATAATGGGGGTTATTTTACATTGGGAATTAACATTAGGAATCAGTGAGGATAAGATTGGGAAAGTTATTAAATAGAGTTAGAAAGTAATTAGATTGAGGGAGTATTGGTTGGAGTTTAACTCCTTCATTACCACAGGGGCCAGCATCATGTGTGTGTTATGGGCTATAACTTCTCTGTGTGAGGCTGACCCGTTTGCCCGGGGACAGTCCTGGTCTGACAGTATGTTCTGATGTCCCAAATATCTGCTGCATTCTCTCATGTCAACCTCACCCACCCAGCGTACATCTGCGTTGCCCCAAAGGAGCACAGCCTGATGGGGCCCCCCCAAGAACTGCTCCCCTCTGCACAGGACCAGCGTGCTACGGGTTAACATGTGCTTGTTCTTTGTTGAATCGGCTACCCCACCCACTGGAATGTTAATGAGCCACGGGGACAGGAAGAAAATATCTTTTTGTTCACAGACGCATCAGATTCAACCTCACCCACTCCAGCATACATCTGCATTGCCCCAAAGGCGCACAGCCAAAGGGCGTGAGCCGCTTGCTGCCCTTCGCTGATGTTAGTTGATGTTAAAGCTGCTCTATTTCTATCTGAAACCTACAAGCCCTTTATCCCCTGTACCCAATTTTCCTACTTTATCTGTCCATGAAATGTCTGAAGTGACTGTATAACCCTGTTCTTTTATTGTAACCATGTATTTTTTATAACTCTGTGCCCAGGACATACTTGAAAACGAGAGGTATCTCTCAATGTATTACTTCCTGGTAAAACATTTTTATAAATAAATAATAAATGTTTTAGTTTTTAAAGAATGTGTCTGGGACACTGGGGGGAGGAGAAAGAGAGGGAGATGGGGGGGAGAAGCAGAGCTGGAGATTTAGGCCGTGATTTATAGTGGATGCTCGCGTGACGTCACATGCGTGTGAAACATGCACTAAGCTGGAGGCGATCGGGAGGCGTGGTGTTCACGTGACGCGGATGGTTTGCCCTTATTGGTGTAACTGTGTTTCCCCCCCACCAATCGCAGATAGGGGCCATTACAGGGTGTATGGTGCATATACCTGCTGGCAACAAGAGGGCTGAGTCGTCCGCTATGACTTGAGGACACAGGAACAGGCTCCTGGAGTTCATACCCCACAATACTTAGCAGTGCAGCGCCTCCATCTGCCGTAGGCTTCAGGGAAATGGACATGACCTCCCACGGTAGAACTTGTACCTCTCCTTCTAGTTAGAACACACACCAGGCCAGAGGTATATTGCAAAACAGGAACGGTTTATTTCTACACACTTTGCAGTAACACAACAGCTACTCGGCAGTCTTCTGCCGGATACAGTCTCTTAGATCAGCTCTCACTGGAGATGGTCCCTGGACCGTCACTACAGGCCAAGGCACCCGAAGCCATCCTAGCTCTTCCCCTGCTCCCTAGTGGAGACAGAGGTATAGTCACACCCATTCCTCCCCGGAGTGAAGATCACATGGGAAGGCTCCAATTTCAGGCTCCCAGTGTGTGACCTGCCTTCCTCAGAGGGAAGGACAACAACTGTAACTTTAGGGCGGTCCTGCCCTTAAGTACAGCCAGAAGGCGGGCACCCCATTGTCCCAGCTACAACAGGATGTACAACCCCCTGCTGTCACTCAAGTGCAGTACCAAAGGTGAAGGGGGAAAACCCCATGACAACTACTGGCAAACCTGTTAATACAAGGGTTTACTGCCAGCCCATTGGGTAGAATAGTAACCAGGGGGTACCCCGTTACATTATCGCTCTGGTGGATTCCCAACGACCCCGCTTGCGTCCTAAATTTTCGGGTACCATCTCTGATGAAACCTGAACAACACAATAATATTTACATGATCATCTCATTTCAATGTGCATGATAACACATTTCAATAACTACAATTCTTTGTGACATACAGCAAATGGCAGGTATATAAATATACACACAGAATACCTGTAATATAACACAGGTTCCTCCAACAGGGAGAACCTTTTCTTCAGTACTAGTGCTCAGGATCAGGTGTTCGCACTAGTGCTCCTGATTCATCAGTGAGTGTAATAGAGAACATCCTCTTTAGGGTTTCTTTCCGAGATATACTCCACTCTGTCCATATACACTGAACGCCCAACTTTCCAAACTTGTACTAGATGGGCTATCCTCTCGTGTATATTGTGAAAGGGGCTTCTATTGTGTTCTAGTACGTAAGCTTTTACAGCTTCAACCAGCCATTGCTCCCGATTGGCATCGATCTCTCTCATTATTGGTTCAGGAACATATGGGTACTCGAACCCATGCGAGCTCCGGTACTTTTGTAACACAAGTCGCTCAGCGCGGCTAATCTTAGTGAGCCGGCGACCTTCAGCTTTATCTGGCAAAACCCAGTACAAAGGTTCCTGAATAGGAGGCACATCATTTTCGGAGACATTACCCGTAGGCTGTACATGACCCGCTATTATATCTTCTTCCATTTTTCTCATCTCCTGAGCAGCCTTGTCAGGACTATACACTCCTACTGCCCACCAATCATGCACTATATCTTCGGTTTCCTGCAAGAACCTTGTGTGGTCCATAAAGGGTACATATCCCAGGAAACCTAGAATGCCACCATGGATGTGAACTAGCAGGCCCTGCTATAGCAAACCCTGGGTGTGTGTTGGTGGAAGTAGAAACATCAGATGTAACAGACATTGCATAATGACTGAATCCACTATTTACACTGCAAATATCTATCATCAGCAATAACATTGTCATCAGTAATAACATTATTATCCGTCAGCTTAGTATTTCCATAAGACCAGTCATTCCAGTCTGCAGAAGGAATATGATTCTTAGAGGCCCGCAAGCTCCTCTTTTTGGAGTTATTTTCTATCGGGGCTCTATCAGCATCCCCAGGCGGTACCCACCCTCAGACAATCGGGCAGAGGGGGTTCCCTGGTCAGAAGAGCGGCAAGTGTCCCGAAGACTAGCCGTACTGGTCGAGGGCAAAGGGGCCTGGTACATATAAAAGTCCTGGACAGTTACATCTCTGGGACCCGATACTAAAGTTATACTCAGTATCGGCTGAGCAGCAATGGGTTTTGGCCTTGGTACGGGACCTTGCAAATAGTCTTGGTATCGCGCCAAACCTACAGTGGTAGAAACATCCGGGCACACCGGAGGTAGATCTTGTTGAACCACTTTCAGGCTAGCCCTGCGTTCACTCATAGAGCGAATGAACGCCATCTGAGCAAAAGAAGGGGTAAGAGTACCCACCGGAGCGGGGATTGAAGATTTCTCATCCGCCCTAGCGGTCGCTACCAGCAGGGTGTCATCTCCTGTAAGTGGTACAGGATCCTGGTGCTTGTCCAGATCCTTCACCAGAAGGGCGTTGACATCCAGTCGTTGCATAGAGGTGGAATCTTGGCCTTGACTTTGTTGACGTCCGCCACATGGTCATCGGCACCGGAAGATACCTCCATTGGTACCAGAGACTCGCTGACTAGGCCTTGGGTCACCTCCACGATGGGTAGGCTCATCCGTCTCTGAGGTCTCACGGTCGAAGTCATCGGCAAGGGACTCCGCGGTGGGGCTGAATCGTTGGTACCACTCGGCTCATCTCCCGTCTCAGCTGGCAGAATCATCAGCGGCCGAAACACCACCGAAGAGCGGCGCCTACTGGTGCAGGAAGGAGGTAGGGACACCTCCGGAAGGGGAAAGGCACCGGATTATTTCTGAGTTACCAGTGGCAATCGGCAAGGCCGCCCCCGGCCTATGCGCCTCTGAAAACAACGGTGCCTCCTCACCCCAGGCAGTTAGCTTCCCCGACATTTCGGGCTGGTTCTGGCTCACTGACCGTCTCTGGTTCCTCCAGCGGGGACCGGGTCTGGATTGTGTCAACCTGCTCTGTGATCGCTATATCTCCAGAACAGAATCCCTTTAGAAAATCCCAAAATTTGTTTCTCCTCTTTTCAGAGCGCAATAAGGAAAACCAGTTTCCAAGACAGCCATAGCCAGATGGATAAGTAACCTCATTATACAGGCTTATGAAGCATTAGGAAACGCACCTCCAAGTTTCTTAAGGGCTCACTCTACTAGAGCAATCACATCTTCCTGGGCTATGAAACCACAAGCATCTGCAGAGCACGTCTGGAAACAAGCGACTTGGTCTTCCCTTTATACTTTCTCATAACACTACCAAGTAAATGTAGTCGCATCAGCAGAAGCTGCCTTTGGAAGAAAATGCATACAGGCAGCAATATCACTATAATTTGTCCAACGCAGTGTTTTCTATGGGGGAACGGCTTTCAGACTTTCCCTTCTGTCTTGCGCTGACACAGAGAGAAAACGGAAATGTTAGTCACCGATATTTTTTTTCTCTCTCCTGATCCCTCCATGCCAGCGAATGCCTAATTCCCACCCCTATCTTTTGTTATGAGCAGACTTTGCAGTACATTTATTTTGTCTTGTTCATAATTGGCCTTGAGATATTTGGGTGCACATGTATATAGTACAGCTCGGCTAGAGGTACAACTGACCTGAATCAGGCATAGGAGAGGCTTATAAGGGTGTGAGGAGGTCAGAAGTCTGTGTCCTACCTTCAGATGGGCAAAGCCTATTTCCTCAAGTCATGTGCTGACATTGAGAGATCAGGAGAAAATAAATAATCACTGAGTAAAATGTCAGTGTTTCCCCAGGCCCTCCTTTTATATAATAATAGCATGTTCTTCTATAGCGCTGCTAGTTTTACGTAGCGCTTTACAGAGACATTTTGCAGGCACAGGTCTCTGCCCCGTGGAGCTTACAATCTATGTTTTTGGTGCCTGAGGCACAGGGAGATGAAGTAACTTGCCCAAGGTCACAAGGAGCCGACGCCGGGAATAGAACCAGGTTCCCCTGCTTCAAACTCCGTGCCAGTCAGTCTCTTTACTCACTGAGCCACTCCTCCCATAATAAGTTATATCCAGTTACAATGGGCAGTGCTTACTTCTCCATAGGGGCTTCCCTGTATGACTCGTATACTCCTAGAATATGAAGCTAAATGAGGAGGACACAACGGACTTGCAGCCAATTTTATTAAGAAAAAGAAAACAAATGCTTTGGCTGGACACAGCAGCCTTTATCATAATGGATCCCTTGCCTTATGTGGAATTGCAGGATGTTCCTGCCTGGTACAAAGGAGCTGAATGTGAGAAACTGGAGGTGATAAGGGAGAAAAGAGTGAGGGTGGGAGGGATCAAACCCCCCTATTTAATATGGTGAGAAGTGGGGACAGGTGAGGGGACGTTACTGCACTGTTTCCTCTGCATTACCCACTTCTCAGCGTATGAAATAGGAAAGGGAGACTGTGTCAGTATGGAGCAGAACTGCTGGACATGAGAGAGGATCGGGAGCATTTATCACAGTCTCACTGATTTATCTGCTTTTTATTCATACTATAGAACTGTACAGTATGTGACTATGTTACACTGAGAGGACATTGCTGGTCTTTTGGCTGTTTATCTCCGACTCGCTTTATACGGTTTGTTTTACTAGATGGTTATGTTGTAACACAATCCTGAACCATTGATGTATTTTGCAGTGTTTGAAATGAAGTTCCTGTTTGAGGATGGACCATATGAATTTTTTTTGGTGCCCCTGTCTTTCCGACTCCTTTGGGGATAATAATCTTAGGTTTGAAAGATCATACTAAATGCTGTATATTTGCCCAATAAAACAGATCATTCCAATTCTGTTTTCTCTTTTATACAGACACAGCTGTCATCCAACAAATATAGATCAAGGAACCTCCGGTCAGCACCTCCAGAGCAGCGCTGCCCACTGCTAGCACCTCCAGAGCAGCACTGCCCACTGCCAGCACCTCCAGAGCAGCACTGCCCACTGCCAGCACCTCCAGAGCAGCACTGCCCACTGCCAGCACCTCCAGAGCAGCACTGCCCACTGCCAGCACCTCCAGAGCAACACTGCCCCCTGCCAGCACCTCCAGAGCAGCACTGCCCACTGCCAGCACCTCCAGAGCAGCACTGCCCACTGCCAGCACCTCCAGTGCAACACTGCCCACTGCCAGCAACTCCAGAGCAGCACTGCCCACTGCCAGCACCTCCAGAGCAGCACTGCCCACTGCCAGCACCTCCAGAGCAGCACTGCCCACTGCCAGCACCTCCAGTGCAACACTGCCCCCTGCCAGCACCTCCAGAGCAGCACTGCCCACTGCCAGCACCTCCAGAGCAACACTGCCCACTGCCAGCACCTCCAGAGCAGCACTGCCCACTGCCAGCACCTCCAGAGCAGCACTGCCCACTGCCAGCACCTCCAGTGCAGCACTGCCCCCTGCTAGCACCTCCAGAGCAGCACTGCCCACTGCCAGCACCTCCAGAGCAGCACTGCCCACTGCCAGCACCTCCAGTGCAGCACTGCCCCCTGCCAGCACCTCCAGAGCAGCACTGCCCACTGCCAGCACCTCCAGAGCAGCACTGCCCACTACCAGCACCTCCAGATCAGCACTGCCCACTGCCAGCACCTCCAGAGCAGCACTGCCCACTGCCAGCACCTCCAGAGCAGCACTGCCCACTGCCAGCACCTCCAGAGCAGCACTGCCCACTGCCAGCATGGATCCACGCTTGTTAAGTGAGTAGAGGAGATATTTTGGTGTCTTTGAAATCTGCAAGGACAGAATATCTGGTTATTTTGTAGTTAGCGAGTCAAACACCCAAACTAATCTTGTTTTCTTATAGATCCATCAGCAGGTAAGAAGATAATATATCTTCAACTCTGTCATTTTCTGCCAGAAGGGCTAGTAATACATTTCTTTACAAGAGATATTATATTATACAAATATCAGAGGAGGTGAAATCACAAGAAGCGCCCCCACTCCCAGCTTTACATGATGGATTTCCCTATTCTTATTGCCAGGTTTCCCAGTGGTTGTACCGGAGAGTTTAGAGATTAAGTCAGAGAAGGAAGAGGCGAACACAGAGGAACATCTGACCCCAATAAAGGAAGAAATAGATGCATTTCCTGTTTGTGGTAAGTTACATCCTCACCTGTCTTTATTCAGTATGTTTACAAAGTGGACTGAAAAGTCTGCAATATTTTGGGAAATAACATTAAATTACAATATAGAATTACATGATTTGTCTAAATGTATATTTAGAATATTGTTATTGTGGTTTGAACATTGGTAGCGCTTAAATGGTTTCAGCACTCAAAGGGTTAATAATAAAGTAAAAGCAATCGCTTCACCCCGATTCCCCCATTAGGAATCAGTATAAGGCAGTGGTTCCCAATCTGTGCGCCGCGGCGCCCTGGTGCGCCGTGTCTTGCTTAGAGGGGTACCGCGATTATCCTCCCCATTATCCTTCCCCCATCTCGCCTTAATGCCGGCCGGGCCGCAGGGGATTGGCTGCAGCTCAGAGGAAGCCGGGGGCGGGGCTTCCGCTTTGTGCAGAGCACACGGTGAGTGTGTGTGTCTGCATTCCTACTCCTGGCTCCTCTGTCTACTGGTGGCTGCGCGGTGTCCCGTCCCCTTCTGCCCCGGGTGATAGGAGAAGGTAGGGGGGGGGGGTTGTACATTTGCCTGTCCGGGCGGTTGGTGCAGGGGGAGGCGGGGAGCCACCTTTACCGATCTCCTGCCTTTCCTCCCTCACCATCCCCCCCCAGCCACTCACATCCGTCGCTACCTCTGCTCTCCACTGTGTGTGTGTGTGTCTCTGTGTGTGGGTGTGTCTCTGTGTATGTGTGTGTGTGTCTCTGTCTGTCTGTGAGAGTGTGTGTCTGTCTGTCTGTGAGAGAGTGTGTCTGTCTGTCTGCGAGAGAGTGTGTCTGTCTGTCTGCGAGAGAGTGTGTGTCTGTCTGTCTGTCTGCGAGAGAGTGTGTGCGTCTGCGAGAGAGTGTGTGCGTCTGTCTGTGAGAGAGTGAGTGTGTCTGAGAGTGTGTGTGTCAGACACCAACTGCGCACTGCAACTGTTAGGTATGTATATACAACTTTTTTACTTTGGGCGCCGCGGAAAAATCCTGATCGCCTTGGACCGAAAAAGTTTGGGAACTACTGGTATTGTCACGTCTGTATGCCCGCAGACCTGGCAAGACCCCAGTACTGAGGTGGGAAGGGTATTACCACACACCCACAGCAGTGAGGGCGTGCCCGGAGTGTGGTATGGCGTTGCCGGGCCTGTTGAAAGATAGTTAGTGATACGTGCAACGCCTTGGGAGTACAGAGTAAGAATGGTGGTGTCCTTGCGCCAGTGTCCAGGGATCCAGAAGTCAGAGTAGTCAAGTTCGTAAGCCAAAGTCCAGAGGTCACAGAGGTCAGCAAGGTAGAGTTCGTAAGCAGGGTTCAAGGGCAACAGAGAGCAGGGTAGTCCAGGACGAGCAGAGGTCAAACCAGGGAGATCCAGAGATAAGCAGGCGCAGGAACAAGCTGGAACACAGAGAGAGCAAAGCATAGGACTGCACACACAGGGATAACAAAAGCTATGCAGAGCAATGATAGAAAGGACAGACAGGGGTTATAAAGGAGGGAACACCAATAGGAGAGAGAGGAGGAGCAGAAGGTGAAGTGGGAGACAGCAGGGATAGGTGAGGAGAAGAGGAGGAGACAGGGGAACCAGTAAGGGAGATTGCTTGCCGGGCATGGGAGGAGGAGTCAGGAGGCTGGAAACCCTTACAAGAGGAGCGTGTGCGCACGCCCTCTGTAATCTGAGTGCGCGCGCACAGGCTGCGTCACGAGGCGCGCGGAGCGCCGCGGGGATTCTGCAGAGGAGGATGGAGGGAACAGCCGTCGGAGGTAAGGGCATAGAAGTAGATACCGAGGGGGGGCGGAGAGTGGGGAACGCCGCAGCGGGGGCGCGAGACTTGCGGGCGCGCGCTGTGGTAACAGAACGACGTCAGAGGCTGCCGGAGAGGGACAGGTGTGGGTAATAGAAGGGAGGCTGGCAGGGGAAGGGACAGAGAGGGTAGATGAGCGTGGGACATCAGGGACACATGAAGGGGAAGGAATCCCCTGAACCGTCACAGGTATAAAGTATTTCTGTATAGTGATGTCACAAGAAGCGCCCCCACTCCCAGCTTTACATGATGGATTTTCCTTTTCTTGTTGCCAGGTTTCCCAGTGGTTGTACCGGAGAGTTTAGAGATTAAATCAGAGAAAGAAGAGGCGATCACTGAGGTACATCTGACCCCAATAAAGAGTGAAACTGTTCCATTTCCTGTCTCTGGTGAGTACCTTTTCCCCTTTGTCTGCACAGAGGGATGTTATCTTGTTACAAGGCGCATGGTCACATTTAGCGAATATTCATGGTTCATTGCCTCTCATAGGAAGTCCCCAGGCCTGCTGGGTGTTCTGGGACAAGCCACATGCAGCAGAGTTAGAAGTGCAATATGGCTCTCAAATACGAAAATACAAATATAGAAATAAAACCTGGCGCATGTGTACATGGATAATGTTAATTAAACAAATGTGAATAAAACAAAATCAATGTGTATATTCCATAAAAGGATATGAGTGGCTGAAAAGAGTAGAGTCCTTTCTTCCAGACATTAAATGGTTAATGAACAGAAAATGGACTCAGTTCTCAATGCACGTGGAAAAAAGTTTTCTCCTTCACAGCAGATTATTGTCCTGTAGAGTAAGACATAAACCAGGGACAAAACATTGCGCAGTATTGTTTTTCAGCAATGAAGTCCTCCCATATGTGACTCAAAACAAATGCCCACTTACTAGAGTTAGGGTCTGCAGCATGCAGTGGAGAGAAACTGTATACGTGGTCTTCTAGATCCAGGCGTTTTCAGGGTAACACGAACCCCACGTGGTATCCCTGATCCCGATGGGTAATAGAAGAATCTCCTTCTCAAGAAAATATCTCCTGAATCTGTTCCAAGTCTCCTGTATATAATCTCCAACAAGGGATAAAAAGAAACAGAGGATTGCCCCCGTCACGAAACGCATAGGGAGGAGCCTAAGGAGACGCTGGCCTGGACACTCATCTGATCACCGGTCTAGGAACGGAGGTGGTGACGTCATCACGCTCGCGCCGGAATAACGCGAGGTACACGCGGTACCGGCAAGGACTACCAGAGACTGTGTGTTGCTGTTGGGTGGCCGGGTCGGGCACTTCTAATTTGATTTTAAACTCACGGTTCCTTGTGAGTATAATTCTGTTCGAGTTCTGGAGGCGTTATTAAAGTTTTTTTTAGATATTGCGCAATCCAAATTGAGATCTCTGGCCATTTGCACAACAGTTTCTGTAACCTCTGCAACAGTCTCTGTAAGGCCTTGGACATCAGACACAAAATCAGGGCACAAATGACGCCAAACTCCATTTAAATTGGATTTTTGACCTCTTTCCATGCCTCTCCGATGTTTCTTACTGCATGGAGAATGTTGTAACCCTTCCAAAAATCTTTTAAGGTTGGACCTCCTTCCACATCAGTTGCTCTGATGGCCTGGGCAAATGTTCGCCTAAGATAGTAGGCCTTGAAGGAAGCGATAACCCCCTGGTCCATCGGCTGTATCAATGAGGTGGTGTTTGGGGGGCATGAACACCACCATGACGTTTGGATGATGGTCATCCAGGTACACGGGATGGCCAGGAGCATTGTCCAGGAGCAGCAATGCTTTAAAATCAAGGTTCTGGTTCATGCAATATAATTGCACAGCTGGGATAAATTGATGATGGAACCAGTCCTCAAAAAGGCTCCCTGTTACCCATGTCTTACGGTTGGACTTCCAAATCACTGGAAGCGTGCTCTTTGCATAACACTTGAATGCCCTAGGGTTTTCTGCATGATAAACAAGCAAAGGTTTTAGCTTGAAATCACCTGCAGCATTTGATCCAAGCAGAAGAGTCAGCCTGTCCTTTGCAACTTTAAACCAAGGCATAGATTTTTCCTCTTTTGCAATGTAGCTTCTACTGGGCATTTTCTTCCAGTCTCATCAACATTGAACACTTGACGTGCGCAATAGCCACCGTCCTCTATAATTTTGGCCAATGTAACAGGGAAGGTTTAAGCTGCCTCCTCATCAGCACTAGCAGCTTCACCGGTCACTTTAATGTTATGCAAGTTTGCCCTCTTTGAACCGCATCAACCAGCCCTTACTTGCAGTGAACGTTTCCTCAGTGGTCCCTTCTCCATGCTGTTGCTTAATGTCCTCATACAGACTCAAAGCCTTGGCCTGAATTAAGGCTAAACTAATAGGCACATGACGCTGGGATTGATCTTCCAGCCATATGATGAGGAGTTTTTCTACCTCAGCAATATGCCCAGCACGTTGCCTTATTGTCGTACCTTGCATAGGTGCTGAGCCCTTGATCTGTTCCAAGATTCTTGCCTTGTCTTTGATTATTGTCACAATAGTTGTGCGAGGTTTATCCAAGGCACGTCCAATTTCTGTGTTCGTCTCTCCTTTCTCAGAGCGCTTTATTATGTTTTGTTTGGTCTTCAAAGTAATAGATTTTTTATTCCTTTTTGGAGTAACAGCACTTTGCTTTTTGCTTTTATCAGCCATGGTTAGGGCCTAAAATACACCACTAAACCTTCACACAGACTGTTCAGAATGATTTCACTAGCCTGCAGCCGTCTGATTGGACAATTGTAGCAATTTTTTAAAGCGTGGTAAGAGTGTCGGATTAGCCGTTTGGGCGTCGTAAAACGGGCCATAGGGATGCATTGACTAGCGTCGGATAAGCCGTTCGTTGTAAAACGAAACGTCGTAAAACGAGGACCGCCTGTACATTGTACACCTAACATTACCGTCCATTGTGTCCAATCCACACACCAGCCCACTGACTGGTGACTCCGCCACATCAATGCTGCCACTAGTTAATAATAAGAATATACTATCTAATTAGTGTACACACCACAAAAACTAACTCCCATTGTAATTGGGTTGTTACATGCTTGTAGAATTGTCTGCTGACTGATTTGTTATAGTTATAGCCAGGGCTCGACAAATGCACTCGCCAGCTCACCACGGG
This sequence comes from Ascaphus truei, assembly GCF_040206685.1. NCBI lineage: Eukaryota > Metazoa > Chordata > Amphibia > Anura > Ascaphidae > Ascaphus > Ascaphus truei. Next base: position 476,193,794 of record NC_134484.1, on the reverse strand, counting down.
CGTGTGCATTTTGGCCGCTGTTTAGTGCTTACCTGCAGCGGAGACTCCTGGTGTCTTCCGGCCTTATCCGTCTTGCTCTGCAAATTCATATTTTTCTCCACCAGCTCCAGTGAAAATCGCCGCGTGGTGTCAAATGACGTAGCGTTGCCATGGCAACGGGACACTACGTGACGTCGCCGCAGTGTCCCGTTGCCATGGCCCGGTGACCATTTTGACTGCTGCTGCAGGGGGAAAAGCTGGCTTGGGGTGGTGACTGGTAGGTGTGTGGGCGGGGACGGGAGGAGAAGTGTGTGCTGCTGCCAGTGCCAGGCAGGTAATTTGGGCTAGTGTAATGTATGTGTAGCCCCCTTTCCCTGTGACTAAGGGAACCACACATGGTGATATACCTGATGCTCACAGGAGGCCTAATCCTCCACCACTGGGAGCCTGGGATGAGCTCTTTCTCCTCTCGGTACAGCTCATCCACCTATGAGGGATCCCAGTGTTGGCTGGACAGCGCCTCACAGGAACCAATCACAGTATAGAGTAATACACACACATGTATATAACACAGTTTACTGACACACACAAACAAAAACAATATTCTCGTGCAATACCCACACACAACCAATACCCCCCCAAGTACAGAGGGTGCCCTGGTCACCTGTAACCTGATGTCTGCACGAGCAAGCCCATCCAAAGTGTGTGGTAGCGCTACCCTCCCCCCACCTTGTGATGTGATGGTGCACAGTGGGTACCTTCCTGGCTGCGACCAGGGAATTGTGGAGATCCTCTTAGCAGAGCCTCATCCGTGGTCCCACGATGCTGGGTCTGCAAAGTTCCCTGCACTCCTTGTCCCGATCCGCCTTGAGAGGCAAGCTCCAGCTGGAGTGTCTCGCCTAATGTCTGAGGTGGCCTGTGGCCTGGTCCCAGACCACAGAAAACCGCGTGGCCGTCCTGTCACTGGGGCAATAGTACTGCTGTAACTACTTGGGAAGCGTCCCTACCTGGGGTCTTCCCTACAATACTTCGCTGAGGGGACTTAGGGCCTACGGGGCAAATCTAGGCATCTTGTATCCATCAGCAGCCATAGAGCATGTGCTGGTGTGCAAAGCATTGATCGCACTGCGGCACAGTGCATAGCAGTCGTAATGGCCCTTCAGGATTAACACAGTGGGGGTCCCAGCATCTGAATCACATTCATCTGTTGACCACATGTGACCGGGACATTTAAATAATGCAGGGAGATACCGGTACCCTATACCGGACCTTGTAACTCAAAAAGCAGGGGGTGCCAAGGGCTGAAATTAATGTGATTCAGCTTCGGAGACCCCCTCAATATTATTAAAATAAAATAAAGGCACCTTCACAGGGGTTAAGCCAGAGTACCTGGTTTATTGGGGGTAGGTGAAGGGGGTAGTTGCCCCCGAGTGGTTGGTTGGAAGGATGCATGAGGGGTTAACCCCTTAATTACCTTAGCGGTAGTAACCACTATGGTAAGGAAATGGTTAACCCCTCACACCCCACCCAAGAGGCCTAATCACCTACCCCAGGGCAACTACCCCCTTCATGCATCCCCTCTACTCCCGATAAACATTAAAATACATTGTTTGTGGTACTGTAGGATATGGATACATTCCTAAATAAATGGAATCCATTCCTGTACACTCTGTCTCCCAACACCTTCAAAGAGGTAATGAGTCCCTTCAATACTTGGATCGGACATCCACTGCATTGCTGCACGGGTCATGGGAAAGATGCAAAGAATTGTTGGTGCTCTTTAGATTACGTATCCGATGTGACAGTCTGAAGCGTTTAGGATCCACAGTTTGTCCTCTCTCTTTCATTCTCCCCTCCCCCCCTTCTCTATCTCTCCCCCCTTTTTCTTACCCCCTTCTTTCTTTCCCCCCCCACTTCTCTTTCAATGCCCCCCTTTCTCTTCCTTTCCCCCTGTCACGGGAGACCAGGACACCTTTTAACCAGGATCATTCACTAGGCAAAACAAGGTAGTGGAATAAGTGTGGTTTATTCGGGTAAACCCGCTTACGCACAATGAATATACAAAATACAGACAGAAAACACACTTACTGGAGGTCTGGGGTTGAAAACTAGAGTAAAAAAGGTGCAGGGCACCTGCTTCGGACGGCGTACCCTGACCGGGATCTGCTTTCAGGCTTCGCTGTACGTTTTCCGGCTTGAAACAATAACCGCGACCGCTACATTCTAAAAGCAGAACTTGGTCCTCGCGTCTGACTTAGTCTCTGCTGGGCAGGCTTTCCTAGCTCCAAAGATGAAGCCGGCTGCTCTGCTATTTACAACAGAGCAACTCTGAAAAGCCCACCCACGCTTCACAGATATAAGCCACAAGATGGTCTGCTTCTCTGACTTGTCTATCTCCTTACATTCCCTCCGCTGTTCTATGTTCAGCATGGAGGAAGGAGGAGCGACCAATCAGAGCGTCGGAATTCCTTCCCACTAGCCAATAGAAACGGGGGCTAGTCTCTAATCTGACGTCAGAGGTGGCGTGCTATGCCGGCTCGGGTTGTCGTGTGGGCGGGTTATACAGATTGACCAATCAGAAACATGTCTGGTTCAGCCACTTCCCCCAGTTAACCCATTGCCTCCCGCTGGGCAGGCTCCACTGAGTCGGCAGACCAGAGTGTCCTCCCAACGGGGAGTCTCTGTTCTCCGGACCCAGTACTCTGCCCTGCTCGGCCACCTAACACACCGACACCTCTCAACATCCCGTCTCCCCTTTCATCTCTGAGAAGACATCCCAGCATCTCTTTGTAATGCCAGGACTGAGTACTCAGAAATGAACTACAAAGTAAAGTACTTTTTAGCACTTGCAAATCCAGGCCGGGGATCATAATAATTAAAGCAGACTATTGGTGAGTCTCTGTTATGTTCCTAGGGAAGGATATGGCCAGGCCAACCTGCAAACGCGTACACGCAGGAAGTGCCTGCTCGTCGGGTACTTTGACCGGGATACGGTAACTTTAGGCCCCGACCCCATATGCAAGTTCTGAAAGCAGTTTGACCCAAATGTCTACCCTAAAACACATGCACAGAAAGTCCTCGATTTTATGCATGCTGGAAATGCTAAAACACACACACAGTCTTTATTATAAACGTACATTGTGAATATACAGGGAAATACACTGTCCCCGGTTTATGGTGCCACTTGACTATCGGGGACAAACGTTTTTAGCAGGAACCAGCCGGGCTTCACCTTTTATTATGAAGGCTGGATACCCCCATACCATCACACACCCCTTCTCTTTGTATCCCCCCCTTCGCTCTAATTTCTTTAGCGGTTATTAACCACTATAATAATTAACGGTTTAACTCCCATCTCCTGCTTCCCACTCAGGAGGCCTAACCACCCTCAATGGCCAATGAATGGGCAACCTAAAAAAAAATCATAACTTTAAAATACATTACAATAAAATAAGCACCGTGGCAATCAATGTAATTTTTGACAAATATTTGTATTCGTCTATTCTCTGAAAGGGACATAGAGAAACACATTGTTAATTAAATAAAATACAATTAATGTGTTTCTTACCTTTGCTGGGATATTGATATTTTGGGAAATAATATTAAATTACAATATAGAATTACATGATTTGTCTAAATTTATATTTAGAATATTGTTATTGAGGTTTGAACATTGGTAGCTCAAAAATGTTTTCCGCACTCAAAGTGTTAATAAAGTAAAATCATTCACTTCACCCCTCCCCTTAGGAATCAGTAGAGTATTTCTGTATACTAATATGACAAGAAGCGCCCCCACTCCCAGCCTCACATGATGGATTTTCCTTATTGCCAGGTTTCTCAGTGGATGTACTGGAGAGTTTAGAGATTAAGTCAGAGAAAGAAGAGACAGACCCTGAGGAACATCTGACCCCAATAAAGGAAGAAATAGATGTATTTCCTGTTTGTGGTAAGTACCCTTACATCCTCACTTGCCTTTATTCAGTATGTTTAAAAAATGGACTAAAATGTCTGCAATAGTTTGGAAAATATTAAAGTCTGCATACCATTATAAGATACCTGTCCTAATGAAAAAAATGATTTGTGTAAGGTTATATTGAGCATATAATTGTTATTGAGGTTTGAACATTGGTAGCTCCAAAATGTTCTGAGCACTCGGGGTGAAAAACAAAGTAAAATCCATCAGTACTATCAAAACATTATAAAATATACTTTAATAAAGTATTGGCCTTGGGGAAACTTTATACCTGTGAGGGAAATGGGTCTGGGATACTTAGGCTCGAAAACCAGGATTCTGGGGGACACTAGAGAGCCCCGGTGTAATTCACATCGCGCATTCGCAAATCACGCCTTCTCATCGGGGAGAATTACTGGACCTCTGGTAACTTTGTCCCCCGAAATCCTGCAAACAAAAAGAATACATTTCTACCCAAATATCCCACCTAAAACTTACATTCCCGAAGTTTCATGTCTATGACAAAGGGAACATGAAAAGTGGAAAAGCAGGGGTCACGTTAACTTTTGAATGTTACATTACATGGCCTCTGGCGTATGGTGCTATGTAGCTGCCATGGACCCACGGTTTGCAGGGGTAACCAGATGAGCTTAACCTTTCTTGTATAGCTTAGCTACCCCCTCCCGTCACAAAGACTTTTCCTGGGTCTGTGCTGATCTTTAAAAGGGGCTTAATTGGGGGGCCTATCACGGCTGGCCCACTAAAGTGACGTGTGTTGTTTAGAAGGCCATAAACGATAACCAGAGATTATTCTATCAGTCTCAAAGAAAACAAAATGCTTCTGAATGATTACTGGCGCATTCCAGAGAGAGGAGACACAGGTTACGCCTTAGTTGGAGGACTTTATTTAAAATTAGAATATCATGTGACGTCTACTGTACATACTAAGAGTTACATTTCTGATCGTGGCAAAGAGTCGCATGGTGTGTGTGTGTGTGTTTTTTGTCTTGTTAGAGCAAGGTTTTTTCCAAGTCGTAAAACCATCAACCTAGCAGCTGATTTACAACTTCTGTTATTTCAATGGTAAAAATAGTACATAAGACTTGGCAAAGGTTATGAAAATCAGATTTCAACAGAGGTGTGTTTTGGACCAAACAGCGGTTTCTCATATTTCTATGCCAGTGACCTCTTTGTGCGAAATCCTGACACATGATGATGTAATGAATATAGATTTCTGTTTCTAGGTTTTATCCTGTTATTTTAAGAAACTGTCCTCAATTTTGTAATCTCTTACTGTAATCTAAGCACTGTTTTATATATATTAAAACATTCTTTAATAAGTAATGCTTTGGCCTCCGAATGAACTGTTGCATGCTCTGGAGAGAGTATTTATTTACATTTTCCGACACATTTTGCTACAGCAGATTTATGTATGGTAAGTGCATAGTTTTTCTATAATAAACAGGGACCTGAGACTCTGGCATATATTCATTTTTCATATTTTGTATATTTGTTGGGTGGTGGAAGTGGATAGATATGATTGGGGTTAATAATAACTCATTGAAAATACCTTGCGCAGGAGAAAGTTGGCAGAGTAGCATTGTGTATCAACCCTGATTGCATATCTAAGTCACATGCTCACTTGTGTGCTGTTCGTTACAGATGGTATATGGGGCCGGATTGAGGGGAGATATTGTTTATTTTGAGGGACCTTTGCAAAAGGGAAAAGTGGGCCATCTAGAAAGCTGTGTATTAACCCATGTCCCGTATGCAGGTAACGTGGTCATAGGTGTGCTGTACGTGGCAACCCTCATCTGCCATTTACCTGCCCAAGTTGCATGAACCAGTGGACTGTGCGAATGGTTATTTGGTCAGATTTCGGTTGTGTAGCATGTTCGACCCATGAGAATAAAAATACATGCACGTTCTCCACAACGGTGGTCTTAAATAGCAAACCAATTTCTCCCATGGTACACTCAGGGAGTGACATTAACCTTGCATCTTATTTAAACCTCTCCAATTACACCAGGGAGAGAAGATATGGGTGTTATGTGCACAATCTTCCAAACTACGGTAGCAAACGTACATAATGGGGAAATAAGGTTATTTATTTTTAAACTCCTATATTTGCAACGCCCAATTGGAATTCTAGAGAGCCTCAAAGATGAGTGGGATGAACAGGCTGTTCCAGAGAAGAAGGTTATCCAGTTTGTAGAAGATTTGAAAGAACGCATTGCTCATATTCCTCCAATTGTACGACAATACTTAGAAGCGGCACAGCGGGCCCAACAGAACCTTTACAACAGTCATACTACACTCTGCAGTTTTTTTTCCAGGGGACCGAATAATGGTACTTGTTCCCACAACCGAAAGCAAGCTGTGATTATATTGGTACGGGCAATATGAAGTTCTAGAACACGTCGGCCCGGTGAATTATAAAGTTATTGAGCTAAACACAACTGTGATGGGGTACCCAGGCCAGTAAATAAAGGTATTTGGCCCGGCTGGGTGCCCCTGAGCCATATTGGAGAATTGTGATTGTCAGCTCTGCAACCCAATCATGGCAGAAACAGTGTCTTCTGATAAAACTGTATATGTATGTCTTATTATTCCAGGAGTGTTAAGCAGCGGACATTTCCCTGCTTCAGCACAGACCAGAATAGTAAGACCGGGCTGGGGAATGAATTGCATTCAGGTCCCCCGGTATATGCCCGCGAACCTCAGAACCAGGGTGGGGGGGATCAGAGTAAAGTTATTTTTAAGATTATGTGTATAACTGCAGCAGTGTTTTCGTGTAAGCGTGTGAAAGGAAAAATGGTTTTAAAACCTAGCAGCATAGGAGGCGGCTTTTTGCTAACTTTAGCTAGGAAGCTCCTCGCACCGTGAAATTTGCTGTGAGCACTGTTCGGGTAAAATCAAGAACTATCATGTCATGCAATTTTTATAGAGTTATATAAAAAATGGATGCATTAAAGTCCCCCTATTGTAATTGTACCAACATGTTAGGCATATGGGGATTTTCATCTAACATGTCAGTGACAGAGTGGCTACTCCAAGCTTTAAAGGCAGTCCAGGATATGGAGGTGTTAAAACTTTTGTTAGCAAGGAAGCGAATTTCAAAGCCACCCTGGCAAATGGCTGCTCTGCCCAGACTGAGCGGCGCCAGGTAGAGGGGACGGGCCCCATATGCTAAGCGGCCAAGGTGCAAAGTTGGCACATGCCCAGAGCAAACTGAGAAGCCCCTCTGCCATATTTGAAAAGTAGTGGCAACTCTGTGATGGGGGGGGGGGGGGAGTAATTATTCCCATGGAGTAGATTGGCTGCATGGGTTAAGTATAGGCCTGTTTAGTGCATAAAAAAAACCTGCAGCCCATGGGGAAGCAGTTCCAGCATGTAACAAGTTTTCAACATGCAGTGAAAGATTCATCCTGTAACCAGACTTAACAGCGTAACTAGTAAGTGTATTTTTCGTTGTAATAGTAAATCAAGCTGTGTATGTTCATTCTGTAAATAAATCACAACTTATTTTATCTCTTGCTTTGCTCAATCAAAGGATCCGGGTATTTTGGTGTTAAATGCTCTGGTCTCCCGTGACAACAATGTTTCGACCACAATGGTCTTTATCAAGTGAAATCTAAGTGGCTTAATAAAGTCCTAAATAGTCCATTATATAGTACCCACAAACTCATAATGCTCACTGTTCAATCACCCCTGATGATACTCATATGTGCTGCCTCCTCCTCATCGAGCGACAGTGTCGTTTCTGACGTGAGGAAAGCCCCTTGTCACGGTAGCCCAGGACTTTTAACACCATTTATATTTAAGGGATCAGTCAATAGGCAAAACACAATAATGAAATAAAATGAGGTTTAATTGGATAAGACCTCGGAAGCACACAGAAATACAAAATACAGAGAATATACACACTTACTTTGGGTTTGGGGGTAAAAACAAGGCTTTCCTATTTCCTACTGTAGTGCCGACGAGTATTCTAAAACAAATCTGGGGCAATCACCAACAAGACCTGGGTACATGCTGCAACATTTCAGTGACATTTCTGCAGACAGACTAATGGCCCATCGGATTAACAGCGGGGGTCCCTGGCAGTCCCATTCAAACTGAATAGGACTGCCAGGGACCCCTGCTGTGTTAATCCGATGGCCATTAGTCTCTGCAGAAATGTCACTGAAATGTTGCGGCATGTACCTGGGTCTTGTTGGTGATAGCCCCAGATTTTCCAAGGCAAGTTTTAGAATACTTGTCGGCGCACCTGTAGGTGCAAGGCGCCTGCTTCAGCAAAGGCTGACCTTGTTCATTCCACGGAGCTGGAATAAGCCTGGAACAGGTAACTTCACTCCTCAGAACCAGTCCTCAGCTTGGCTAGGAATTCCCTGGCATCGCAATGCCCCTGGGAAACCTTACCGGCGCTTCACTGGACCAGTCCCAAGACTATGTCTGAAAAGACTGAGACACACACCCTGTTCTGCAGCAGCCCCTTTTAGAGACTACTATGCCCTGTGTTTTAACATGGACAGAGCCTTTCAGCCACTCCTAGCGTGGGAGTATTCTCAGCAGCCAATCAGAGCAGGCTCATCTGATTGAGATCAGAGTCAGGGAGCGTGTTAAACCGGCTCGGGATGCCCTATGGTTGAGACATATGTTCATGCCAATAGGAAAAGCACCTACGATCGCCATCTTTTCCTTAGCCAGCCCATTGCCTCCCACTAGCAGGCGCCACTGCGTCCAGCAGACCAGAAGGTTCCCCCACAGGGAGTCTCTGTTCTCCAGAAACAGTACTCTCTCCTGCCCCGTCCACTTAGCACCCCGACACCTCTCAACATCCCGTCTCCTCCATCTATGGACTCTATGCAAACTAGATAGCATCTTAACCATATGCCTGGTCTGTCTGTATAGAGCCTTATAGTAATCGCAAAACACGATATAAAGTACACTTTATTACAGAATATATTTTGGGGGACCTTATACTTATAAGGGAAATAACTTGGGGATATTTGGGCTCGAAATCCAGGAGTCTGGGGGACACAGGGAAGCCCTGGTGTAATTCACCCTGCGTACCGGCAAATCATGCCTGCTCGTCGGGGGGGGGGGGGGGGATTAAACGAATACCAGCAACCTTGGCCACCCAAGTCCTGCAACCAAAATAATTGTATTTCCACCCAAATATCCCCCCTAAAACTGACACACAAGAAATTTCACAGTTCTAGGGCTAAGGGAACATGAAATAGGAAAAAACAGGGTCATTTTATTTTCCTGCATGTATTATCCTTGGTCTCTGGCATATGGAGGTACCAGTGACCCCACGGGTTATGGGGTAATCAGTGGGCTTAACCTTTGTTAGATAGCCTGGTTACCCCTCCGGTCACACCCCTCCTGTCCACTTTGCATAATGCCCACCAAAAACATCTGATGTAGTATCCTTTGTGCTGGATCCGTCATATTTGCATGCTGTTGCAAAGCTTGTGACCACGTAAGGCTGAGTACCTGCTGGCACTGAGCGCGCTCATGCTTGGAGAGTGCTCCAAGCATGTGCGCCGGGTGTCCTGCATTTACGCGCGGGGGTCATTGCGGGTAGTTGAGCGCGCTGGAAAGTCATTTTTTTTGTTTACCTAAGTGCCGAGCTTGGGTGAGCGTATGTGCCCGTGCGCGCACAGCGTGAGCGGGCACTTACATATATCTATGTATGTAAGTAACCGCTGCAAGCGCCGCTTGCTCAGCGCTAGCGGGGACGCAGCTTAATGTGCTACATCGCGTGATCATAATCCACAGACGTCATCACGCCTCCCTTGTACTGGAACACATCCTCATTGCATCTTGGAACGCATCCTCCTTACGCTGCGTGTCGCGTCTCTTGCGCTGCATCTCACGTCTCCTGGTCTCCCGATTTCACTTCAAGGTTCCTATTGGAGGCGTCTGGGTCATCTGATCCCGCATCCTCTATCAATATTTCCTGCAGTGGCGTCCGGTATCCCTTGGTGACGGTGGCAGTCTTCATCTTGATGTTATCATACGCGATCCGTGTACATAGAAAAAGAGGACATAGAAGGGGCTACATCAATTCAACTTCAATAAAGCAGCTAAGAGATAAAAAAAAATCATTCAACCCATTAGGATACACAGTGTCTAATGAGTGTATCCAGTATGCCTCACGTTGCAATAAAAGGACATCTTTATCTATCCCTGCTTTGGCTTTTTTAACATGCTGAATCCACCAATAGATTACATCATGCTCCTTCTTCACTTTATTTTGTACAAAAATTATTTCAAATTCGAACATTCTTTTTATCTACAGAGAGCGGGAACTGCCATGGGCAGCAGCATGGCACCATCGTATGCCAATTTGTATTATCTTCCTGCCGGTATTTTTTGGTAAAATACGCTTTTACTGTAGATACATAGATGACCTGTTTTTTCTTTGGGGTGATACAGCAGAGGAGCTTATAAAGTTTTGTTTGACTATCTTGAGGGGCTTGACACAACGGTACGCTTCACGAATAGTTGGTGTAAACACCACATTTCATATCTTGATGTTCTTTTAACATATGACGATGGAGTTTTACATATTGACCTATATAGGAAGCCCACAGATAGGAATTCCACTCTCCATGCGACTAGTTTTTCATCCAGAGCGGTTAAAATACATGCTACCTTTTTCACAAAAGATCAGAGCTACACGCATAGTGGACAGACAATATAAGTTAAATGAAACCCTAAATGACATAGAGGAGATATTTGTAGAGCGGGGACACGAGATCAGAAGTCAATGCAGCATTTAATATAGAACCTAAAAATAAAACTGTAATGTCAAAAAACGAATGTATGACTTTACAACGGTCAGTGGCTTTATTAAAAAAACATTAAAAAGGCATTGGAGAATATTACAGACTGATGAGACTCTTGGTAATGTCTGCAAGGAAGCCCCCAGGTTCGCATATAGGAGAGGTGAAAATATTAACGAGATTTTAATTAAAGGTGTTAATCCCAATTATTACAGGACTCCACATTTTTTGGCTAAACCAAAAGCGGGCTGCTACAGATGCTATGGCTGCAGTGTATGCAACAGCCTTATCACAGGGGACCAGTTTCATCACCAAGGAGTGGTAAATCATATACTATTAAAGATCGTATCACCTGTATGACCAATATTATTGTATATATGATCAAATGTCAATGTGGACCCTGTTGGCAAAAGTAATAGAATGCTTAAAACCCGATTTATAGTGCATAAGAGTAAAATTGGTCACCGTGCGGAAGATACAGCTCTTATAGAACATTTGCTCTGACTTCACCCATACAGTCTCTTCACTTAGGCTAATGGGGATTGAGCATGTTAAGAAAGCCAAAGCAGGGATTGATAAAGATGTCCTTTTACTGCAACGTGAGGCATACTGGATACACACATTAGACACTGTGTATCCTAATGGGTTGAATGATTTTTTATCTCTTAGCTGCTTTATTGAAGAAAGATAAAAATATATATATATTTTTCTAGTGATGTCGCCACTGTTTGCTGTCATGAATCTGTTCAAATTATGTCAGTGCTTCTCAACGATTTTGTTATGCTCATTGATTGGACACCTACCACGTTTTTACTTTTTTCACTGGGCACAGTAGGTTTTAGTATTTAGGGATAGTGACTGTTATATCCCCTATGCTGATCTAGCCCCTTCTATGTCCTCTTTTTCTATGTACATGGATCGCGTATGATAACATCCAGATGAAGACTGCCACCGTCACCAAGGGATACCGGACGCCACTGCAGGAAATATTGAAAGAGGATGCGGGATCAGATGACCCAGACGCTTCCAGTTGGAATCTTGAAGTGAAATTGGGAGACCAAGAGACGTGAGACGCAGCACAAGGAGACGCGACATGCAGCGCACAGAGGATGCGATCAGGATGCGTTCCACTACGAGGGAGGCGTGATGACGTCGGTGGATTATGATCGCGCATTACGTAGTCACAAGAAGGGTGTGTGTGCGCAGGGAGAGGGGGGAAGGGTGTGTGTGCGCAGGGAGAGGGGGGAAGGGTGTGCGTGCACAGGGGGAAGGGTGTGTGCGCAGGGAGAGGGGGAGGAAGGGTGTGTGTGTGTGCAGGGAGAGGGGGGAAGGGTGTGTGCGCAAAGAGGGGGGGAAGGGTTTGTGTTTGCAGGGAGAGGGGGGGAAGGGTGTGCGTGCACAGGGAGAGGGGCAAAGGGTGTGTGTGCGCAGGGAGAGGGGGGAAGGGTGTGTGTGTACAGGGAGAGGGGGAAGGGTTTGTGTGCGCAGGGAGAGGGGGGGAAGGGTGTGTGTGTGGTTGAACACAATATTTTGAAACCTGTAATAGAAATGTACAGATGATACTTAATCGTTAACTTTGAAAACGGCACCCTAGGGTCAACATGAGTCTCTCGTCGGGACTTATATTCGCACAAAAATTTGTCTGCATCGGTGATATCTTTTCATGAATACGGTCCAAAATGTAGTCAAATGTAGATTTTTTTCATCCTCGTGTATCATAAAAATTGTATTTCATGCTGGCGAAGATCGTCATACAATGTAGCAAATTCGCCACGGTCCTGGCGTGTAATATTTATTTGGTGTACATTGGATTGTCTTCCAAACAGCATATCGTCTCTGAGGTAGGCATTTTCCATCAAAACCATTTCTCTCATGTTCCTTTGCCATTCATTGGATATAGCCATTCTTTGAGCGTTTCGAAATGAACTTGGGTTATGAAATCTATAAAAAAAAAATATATATATTATATTACACACACACACACACACACACACACACACACACACACACACACACACACACACACACACACACACACACACACAGCCCATGAACAGTAGATATACCCTTCCCTGCACACACATACCCTTCCCTGCACACATGTACCCTTCCCTGCACACACCTACCCTTCCCTGCACACACGTACCCTTCCCTGCACACACGTACCCTTCCCTGCACACACGTACCCTTCCCTGCACAGATATTCCCCTTCCCTGCACAGATATTCCCTTCCCTGCACACACGTACCCTTCCCTGCACAGATATTCCCTTCCCTGCACAGATATTCCCTTCCCTGCACACATGTACCCTTCCCTGCACACACATACACTTCCCTGCACACATGTACACTTCACTGCACTGCACTGCACAGATATGCCCTGCCCTGCTCATATATACCCTGCTCTGCACATTATTGATAATCCCTACTCTGCACATTACTAATAATCTCTGCTCTGCACAGCACAGCACAGATATACAGTATTCAGTACCTTAGCACACTCCTCCTGTTCTCTCTCCGTAACGGGGCCTGAAACCAATTCTTAAATGATATCCTGCCCGAAAGAGAATGTTTATTTACTACTGTTTCGGGCCGCACCTCTGGCTTCCCCCTGCTCCTGTCTCCGCCCTCTGCCTTCCCCCTGCTCTAGTCACTCCCCTTGTAGCCAGAGATGTCTCTTCAAAACGAGTACAACTTTCTCTAACGGCGACGGGTGACATCATCGGTCGCGTCGCCAGCACTATAAGCGCGGCCTTTCAGTCCAGCATCGACCAGGCATACTCTATGGTAATGCTGCTGCACTTTCTAGGCTACACAGTCTCGATGCACGGCCACTCCACACGGTAATGTTATGCTGGGGAGGGGTTTCCACGAAGGAGAGTTGGAGCACTACTACATAAAAATAAATTGCTAGAGAGTGTGTCCCAAAGATAAAGGTTTATTGGGTCAGATCATGGTAAACGCATGGTGACGCGTTCTGGAGACATGGCGCATCGCGTGTGACGCGACTGAGCGACTGGTTGGCGGGACGATTGGCGGGAAAAAGACACTATATTAGGTAAGAGGGGTTATCAGATCTTTGTACACCTTGAGAAAGAGCGGAAGCTCGAAATATGTCGGTGGGGGCCTGAGGGCTCATTTTTTTCTTTTTTACCATGCTCTGACCCAATAAACCTTTATCTTTGGGACACACTCTCTAGCAATTTATTTTTATGTAGTAGTGCTCCAACTCTCCTTCGTGGAAACCTGTCTATTGCTGTGGAGTACCGGATGCACACACCTATGAAGATTTAATCCCTGGAGGACCACCTGCTACAAGTGAGTTATTTCACTCAATCTTGCACCATATGTTCCTATTCAATGTTTTGGCTGGACACTAGCTAGTGGGAGTATTTACAGATTCTGAGGTGATACTCTTCCAGTTTATTGATACCTAGTGGAATGAGGTGTGTTATGTCATAGGTGGTCACCATTATTATTATGGGATACTTCTAGGATACAACGCATAGCAATCAAGAATTTGAAGTTGCTGGGTCTATGTTTTAGAGCACCACACAGTCCTTTTTCCTTCATGCTGGGGAGGGGGAAATGTGACAAAGCCCCCTAGAGCAAAACGAGTAAAGTTAATGGTTGTGGCAGTAGAGCACGCAGCGAAGGAGAGGTGGGGGACTGGATAGCGGTAAAACACTGAGCAAGCAGCACGGAAGTGACGGAGGCAAATTCTCGTGAAGTTTTGGAATTTCCCGGATCCGGTGCAGGTCGCTGGTCACGGACAGAGGAAGGGACCAGCACGCCAGAGAACCAGCTCATCAGAGGCCCCCATACCCGGACTACACCCATTGAATCTTTCTCACATGTAAGTGAGCAGTGATTGTTTTATATTAGTGTTTAATACATATATTTACACAGGCTGTGCTTGTCTGTTTCTCTTGTTTCCCTTTAAGATGCACTTACTACACACCCTCCTACTTTCTCTGTATGTTTTCCCTACTTACCTCTTTGGGGATGTGACTCCTTTTTCCTAATGTTACTTTTATTTTTCAAGCACTTATTCTCATTATTTGTTATATTATTGTGTCACGTGTATTACTGCTGCGAAGCGGTATTTACATGGCTGGCGCTATATAAATAAAAACATACATATATACCTACATACTATTGTTGAAGTGAATAAACCCATACAACAAAAAACAAACAAAGATGCCCAAAGCTACTTCCAATGTGACAAAAATACACAATACCTATATATTCTCTTGAAAAAGGGTAATTTAGTTTAACCCTTTGACCAAAGCGTCTTAAGCCTGCTGCCACTTTCAAGGCATATCCGTTAGCAGGTACTAACACTCCCTGAGTTAAAATTCTTATTTACCTGCATAATTACAGAAAATATGATCTGCATTGGATCTGTCGTAACCCAGCAAAATGAAACTGACCTGCCAACTTGGAATGTGGGAAGGGGCGAGCTTAAACTTTGGGGGGGAGGGGCCAATACCCTCCCAAAAACAGCGGAGACCAGCTGCACACAGTTAATAAACACACATACTGAACGAGCTCTAAGAAACCCCAAACATTACCGTGTGTGTGTGTGTGTGTGTGTGTGTGTGTGTGTGTGTAGGAGTGCTACTGGGCGTGGCTAAATGTATACAACAAAAAACAAACAAAGATGCCCAAAGCTACTTCCAATATGACAAAAATACACAGTGGGTGCAATACATATATATTCTCTTGAAAAGGGGTCATTTAGTTTAACCCTTTGACCAAAGTGTCTTAAGCCTGCTGCCACTTTCAAGGCATGACCATGAGCAGGTCCTAACACTCCCTGAGTTAAAACTCCTTTTGACACACACCCAAACACACACACACACGTGTATATATGTGGTAAAGTTTGGGGTTTCTCAAAGCTTGTTGGGTATCTGAGTGAATAGACCCAGTATCATCCGACACATTGGCAGTAAGTGTCTTGTGAATTCTGAGGGACCTGCTTCTGCAGATAATGTGGTAACTTTGTTTCAGTTTCATATCTATTGGTACACATAAAAAATGTAATCTCTGAACCAAAGAAAAAATAAAAGAGAGATACCGGCGCCTGATCAGTCCACAATGGATGGAAGTCCAGTAGAAATAGTCCCAATTCCAAGATGTGCTACAGTCACTGAATCTTTGAGTGCTCCGTTAGGAATTCATGCAGGGGATGTGGAACATGAAATAAAAGAAGAGAGAATTTAGTGCAACACAGCTAAACAGATTACACAGACATAAAAATGCAAGCTGGCTGACACAGGGGGACAAGACAGACAGACAACATTAAAGCAAAGCTAGTGATAAAAGTTAATTTATTATAACTGAAAATAAAAAGTAGGACAGGTTGCTGATATGCCGCTCCGGTGGGTTAAAATCTGAATAACACTCACAGGACGGCAGATGTAGATTCGCATAAGTCAATGTGAGCCGAAATCCACGTGTGGGGGGGTCGCAGGGTTCTCAGGATGCCGTGTATTCCCTCTGTTGCTCCTTACTGGTGAGGACCGGAAATGACGTCTCCGTTGCGCCGAAACCGGAAATGACGTCGCCGGGTGTGACGTCAGGACTGGTGAATCCAGTGAAGCCTCAGGGAAATGGCGATCTGCACCTCCTTGCCCCTACTTCGCTCAACAAAAGTGCTCAGCGATATAACAGCTTGTACTCAGCAAAAGTGTCCAAAATAGAATAAAACAGCCCAACCAAAGCAAAGAACTATTCCTTTTCTATAAATTGTTCAGCCATCTGTGTTTATTTAAGGTTTTTGTTTTTTTTCTCATGGGCAGTGGGTTGAGAGACCGGCTTTTTGTGAAAACTTGCCTTGATGAGGATATTATCCAGATATGACCAGACCACTGTGACGAGGACTTTTGTAAATGTTCTGGGAGTTGATAGCCCAAAAGGATGGAATGGGAGGTGAAAGTGGTTGACTGGAACACAGAACCTCAGGAAGTTCTAATAAGATTTATTTTACTTGGTACACGTCTTTCAAGTTGATGGATGATATTAAATCTCTTTGTACTATGGTATGATCATGGATTGGAGCAATTGAATCTTTCAAAATGCGATTCTGAGATCTACATCAGGCGGGTTCGGGTCGGAAGCGTTCTTTTTTTTTTCCCCCAAATGTTTTTATTAGGCAGATATACATCAAACATATACATCAGTTTAGCCTTAGCCTAATACAGAGTTTTTTTGGTTTTTCGCTAGTGAAGAAAAAGGTGGTAAAGTAGAGCAGAACATCGCCTGTTAAGGCAAGGTCTCTGGTCCATCCAGTGGACCGGAAAGAGAGAGACTAGAAAAAGGGGGGGGGGGAAGGGAGTGGGGGGGGGAGGGGTGGGGAGGGCCTGCCTCCCTCCTTCCCTGCCAGGCGCTGAGATCCATCAACCCAATCACCCAAATCCTTCATCCATTCAGTTAAAGGAGTCGTGAGATCCTAATCATTGCGTTATCCATGGCTCCCAAATTTTATAGAACTCTGTCGTGGATCTTTTTAGAAAGGCCGTCAGCCTTTCCATAAGCATTACCTCATTAGTCGGAAGCTGTTTTATTTCTCGGCCTGATAACCCCATCCTGTTGTAAGTTCTATTATTAGTATTTTTTTTTTTTTATATATATAACCTTTGACCCTTGTTGGTGCCGATAACCCTATTGATGGATGCAAAAAATGTTTTAGCTTTGTTCAGAAATTATTCAAATACTTATTCTTGGCCTCAAAAAGCACACATTTTGGATTAATCCCTTATCTCCAGATTTAAACGCAAATGATCCCTGTAATTTGCTCGCTCATACTAGAGAAGATTGTGCCATACTGTATATACTAAGCAGTCTTGTACCATGAGAAACCTTGTAGTGCTAGAAGTCACCTTCCAGCTCCTTCATGTGAATCTCCTGTATGGTGTCTTCCAGCTCCGCATACACAGGGGTGTGTGTGTATATATATTTTTTGCATAGCCTCACAAATGTATCCGGTGCTTTACAGAATTAGCAAGACAATACAGGGAGTTAATATACAAAGTTTCACAAGTGCATTAAACTGGAGGTTAAACAATGGGGACTAGAGAATCCCTGACCTACAGAGATTACAATCTAAATGGAATAAAGGGAGATTTACAGAATACAGTAAGAGTAAGTGCAATATAAAACAAATTCAGGGAAGACAAAAGTGCATCAGAAGTGCAAGGACTAGCCAGAGGCCCAAACTAAGCACACTATTAATTGAAGAGATGAGATTTCAGGCATTATTTGAAGATTGGTAGGGATGTGGATTGGTGAAGGCTGAGGGGGAGGGAGTTTCACAGGAAGGAGACAGAATTTAGGTGTGAGAGTACTGTAGAGACAAATGGAACAGAGAGGAGACAGCCCTAAGCAGAGGTAGAAGGGTTTATAGGAGGAGATGAGAGCTGAGATGTAAGATGGGATAGTAGAACGTAGAGAGAACGGGTCTGGTAATTATACAGTGTTTGATGGGGAGAAACTGAAAGGATCTCATGAGAAGAGGGTTAGAAACAGACCAAAAAGGGAGTGAGAGAATTCTAGTAACAGCATTTTGAATAGTTTGTAGAGTGGCGTTGGGAGATGGGGGTATGCAGGAGAGTTTTAGGAGAGGGCAGATTGTGGAAATGTTGCAGAGGGAAAATCTGGAAGATTTATCAACAGCCTGAATGTGAGAGGAGAAGGAAAGAGAGGAGTCAAATATTACACCAAGGCAGCGTGCTTGGGAAATGATATGAATAGTATTTTTGACTGACAAAATATGAGACAAAATTGAGTTTAGTTTATGTGGGTCTTATGGCAGAAGACTACATGGACATTGTAGTCACTGCACCACTTAGATTGTAAGCTCTCCAGGGCAGGGATTTCCGTTCCTATTGTCTGATTTTGTTTGTTGCACTTATTGTATTATAATTCCCTTTACTGTATTGTTTCTGCTGTAAAGTGCTGAGTACACTGTGGGTGTTGTATAAAGACATACATGGGCATCTACGTTATCTTTACACTATAGATATTAACGCACTAATATGAGAGACAAGGAGTGCCTTAACATTACATCTCTTAGACATTTTCAATCTTAATAATTAGTTGGAGGATATACAGTTGTGTGAAAAAGAAAGTACACCCTCTTTGAATTTCATGGTTTTACATATCAGGACATAATAACAATCATATCATTTGTTCCCTAGCAGGTCTAAAAGTTAGGTAAATACAACCTCAGATGAACAAGAACACATGACATATTACACCGTGCCATGATTTATTTAACAAAAATAAAGCCAACATGGAGAAGCCACGTGTGAAAAACTAAGTACACCTTATGATTCAATAGCTTGTAGAACCACCTCTAGCAGCAATAACTTGAAGTAATCATTTTCTGTATGACTTTCAGTCTCTCACATCGTTGTGGAGGAATTTTGGCCCACTCTTCTTTACAACGTTGCTTCAGTTCATTGAGGTTTGTGGGCATTTGATTATGCACAACCCTCTTAAGGTCCCGCCACAGCATTTCAATCGGGTTGAGGTCTGGACTTTGACTGGGCCATTGCAACACCTTGATTCTTTTCTTTTTCAGCCATTCTGTTGTAGATTTGCTGTTGTGCTCGGGATCATTGTTCTGTTGCATGACCCAATTTCGGCCAAGCTTTAGCTGTCGACAGATGGCCTCACATTTGACTCTAGAATACTTTGGTATACAGAGGAGTTCATGGTCTACTCAATGACTGCAAGGTTCCCAGGCCTTGTGGCTGCAAAACGAGCCCAAATCATCACCCCTCCACCACCGTGATTGACAGTTGGTATGAGGTGTTTGTGCTGATGTGTTTGGTTTTCGCCAAACGTGGCGCTGTGCATTATGGCCAAACATCTCCACTTTGGTCTCACCTGTCCATAGGACATTGTTCCAGAAGTCTTGTGGTTTGTTCAGGTGCAACTTTGCAAACCTAAGCCGTGCTGCCATGTTCTTTTTAGAGAGAAGAGACTTTCTCCTGGCAACCCTTCCAAATAAACCATACTTGTTCAGTCTTTTTCTAATTGTACTGTCATGAACTTTAACATTTAACATGCTAACTGAGGCCTGTAGAGTCTGAGATGTAACTCTTGGGTTTTTGCAATTTCTCTGAGCATTGCACGGTCTGACCTTGGGGTGAATTTGCTGAGACGTCCACTCCTGGGAAGGTTGGCAACTGTCTTGAATGTTTTCCACTTTTGAATAATCTTTCTCACTGTAGAATGATAGACTTTAAATTGTTTGGAAATGGCCTTATAACCCTTCCCAGATGGGCAGCAACAATTGCTTCTCTAAGATCATTGCTGATGTCTTTCCTCCTTGGGATTGTGTTAACACACACCTGAATGCTCCAGACCAGCAAACTGCTAAAACTTTGGCTTTTATAGAGGTGGTCACACTTGCTGATGATCAATTAATCACGGGCATTTGATTAGCAGCACCGATCTTCTACTTAGCATCTTAATTCCTATGGTAGCAGTAAGGGTGTACTTAGTTTTTCACACATGGCTTCTCCATTTTGGCTTTATTTTTGTTAAATAAATCATGACACGGTGTAATATGTCGTGGTGTTGTTCATCTGAGGTTGTATTTACCTAATTTTCAGACCTGCTAAGGAACAGATGATTGTTATTATGTCCTGATATGTAAAACCATAGAATTCAAAGTGGGTGTACTTTCTTTTTCACACAACTGTAGATCACCAGACCTCACTACACACACACGGGCACAGAGTATATCATCAGACGGCACTACACACTCGGGCACAGAGTATATCACCAGACGGCACTACACACACGGGCACAGAGTATATCACCAGATGGCACTACACACACGGGCACAGAGTATATCACCAGACCTCATTACACACACACGGGCATAGATTATATCACCAGACCGCACTACACACGGGCACAGAGTATATCACCAGATAGCACTACACACACTAGGGTGACCAGACGTCCCGGTTTTGCCGGGATAGTCCAGGTTTTTTCTGGGCTGTCCCGGTTGGCTGTCCGTCCCGGAAATGTCCTGGGTTTTGCCCCTTGTCCCTTAGGGGCTGTAACGATTGGGTTGCTAGCCCGGTAATAAAGTGGTTACCCCACAGCTGGCAACCCCTACCATCGTGCAGGAGACGAGGGGTTAATGTAATTATGTGTGATAATCTAGCAAACAAACAGTAGATGGCGCTCTAATACTATAAATAAATAAAGTGTATAAATGTGATATACAAAAATGCAATGTGATATTAAATAAAAATAAAACAAGTGCAAATATGGATACAATAATTCACTCAAACCCTTAGATGGACTGTTTCAGGGTCCAGGAAACACTATGAACAGGAAAAACCAGGGGAGCGATTGTACCTTAAAATAAAAACAAAATCTGCATAGTGTGATAATGTTACGCACAATAAAGTGGTTTCTAAGAAACTTAGAAATCTATATGGGAAGGCTATAAACATATAACCACCCAAGAAAGGTATAAACACCAAGAGGAGTTAAGACCTTAAGCAGAGACAAACACAGGGATAAACAAAACACTTTTATCCATAAATGAATGAATTGGAGGCTTACAGAATCCAAAAGGATTAACAGCATAGGGAGTAGGTAATCATCCGATCATCCGGTCACTGCTACTGCTGTACTGCTGCACGCCACCCGACTGTGTCTCGAACAGCCGTCACGTCACTTCCGGAATCCCGGCCGGTTGGAGATGACGTCACAGGCTCAGTGTTCTCTCTCGCTCAGTCTCAGGGTCACACTCAACGCGTTTCGACGCACATGAATCGCTCCCTAGGGTCTTCTCAATCAGCGCTGCTCCCTTCCTCCGTTACACACGAGAACACTTCTCTGCTCCCGGGATCACAAGCCTACTGTAGGCGTGCAGCAGTACAGCAGTAGCAGTGACCGGATGATCGGATGATTACCTACTCCCTATGCTGTTAATCCTTTTGGATTCTGTAAGCCTCCAATTCATTCATTTATGGATAAAAGTGTTTTGTTTATCCCTGTGTTTGTCTCTGCTTAAGGTCTTAACTCCTCTTGGTGTTTATACCTTTCTTGGGTGGTTATATGTTTATAGCCTTCCCATATAGATTTCTAAGTTTCTTAGAAACCACTTTATTGTGCGTAACATTATCACACTATGCAGATTTTGTTTTTATTTTAAGGTACAATCGCTCCCCTGGTTTTTCCTGTTCATATGTGTGATAATCTGTATGCATTCCCCTGCTTCAGCACAATATGTGTTTTCCCCTGTTTCATATGTTCCCGCCCTACTTCATGATTGCACCAAGCACATACACGGAGATCAGGTTGGGAGGGCAAGGGTTAACGGTGCCCTAGTGTTTGACCCTTTGTTCCCCTTTCCCGCCCGTGGGGCCACCATTTGCCAGGAGTACCGGCAACCGCCAAAGAGCCCATGTAGTCCTATGCAAAGTTTAAAGGGCTGCTGCAACGGCGGAAAAAATAATGTGGGCTTCAAAAAGGATTAAAACCGATGTTTCTATCTCTGGTTCGGTGGGGCGTAGAAAGCTGGAATTTGGCCACCATGCAGTCACCCCTCCAGCATGATTGCATGGCAATTTTCAGCCCTCTCGGACTAACCGAACGGAGGGAGTTTAGGTGTATGTTACGGTCGCCGCTATTGGCCGCCATGGGGGAAAAAGGATAGCTGGTTTAAAATACTGTTTAAACCCCAATATGCTATTTCCGGTTCGGTGATATCTAGAAGGCTGAAATTTGGCCACCAGGTGGTCACACCTCCGGCATGATGGCATGGCAATTTTCAGCCCTCTCAGATTAACCGAACGGAATATTTTTTATATGTATAAATTGTTATAGGCTTACTGTATTTCTCTGCCTACTGTAAAGCCCGCGAAAGTTACTGGACCATAAAGTATGCGAATGGCCAGAGGGCGTCTGCCTGTCTGAGAAGCAAGCTCTGAACAAAGGCTCACTCCACCAGATTGAGTATACAGGGCGGAGAAAGAGCAGGACATGGCTGTTTACGTTAAGTACCATACTTCACACCTTTGGTCAGAGTTCCCCGGTCCAGATTCCCAGATGGCAGACTTTGAAACGCCAACTTTTTAGTGTGGGGCTCGGGAAATGGGACTCTGACTGGAATGATGTGCGCCTGTGCCAACCACCAGGGGGCAGGTACCCTCCTGCTAACCACGTGAGCTGGTAAGAGGTAATTGGATCCAGGTAATTGTTATCCAATACCTGAGGCCCAATGTTAAGGGACAGAGACTAAATCCCACATAAGTGATTGCAAGCTCTATGCCCAGTGTCTTCGTTTTGTGTTGCTGGATGAACCGCTAGCCCTGTGTCTGGGCTATTTCATCTCCCCCTTCCCAAGTAAGTGTTATATTCAAACTGTTATTTGTCCAACATTGTGTGTCCACCTGTCTTTTTTTTTTTTTTTTTTTTTTTTTTTTTTGAGTGTATTGGTGTTTGTATTGTATTTTTTTTTTTTTCCAAACAATTTTATTAGGCAATTAGACATTGTTACAGAAATAAAAAGCAATGTAGCCTAACATTTGACATTTTTTTATTTTTTTTTGGGGGGGGGGAAAGAAATTGACTACAACTGTTGTCAAAAAGAGGGGGGAGTGCCTCCAGAGAGGGGAGGCAGAGGGGGGGGAGGGAGGGAGGGGTGTCCCATCTGGCTGTTGGGGATGTCTTGTCGGGGGTTGTTTCTCGACTCTTAAGGGGAGGGGGTAACCCTCCGTCTCCCCGGGGTTGGGCCACCGGGCCTGTAGCGGGAGCTCCAGGGTTCCCAGATATCCTCATGGGCCTGGAGTTTTTGCCTTACAGTGGCAGTTAGCCGCTCCATAATCAGTACCTCTCCGACCCTTTTTTCGATAGTCCCCATTGCCGGGGTGGTTGTTTTCCTCCAGGAGGCTGCAACACAACATCTGGCCGCAGTGAGAATGAAGGATATTAATTTCCTGGTAGGCCGGACTATGTCTGACATAGGTGCGGCCAACAGGTAGGTCAGTGGTTCGATAGGTAGTTCCAGGTCGGTGACCTCTTTTATCAGAATTTGGACCTTGGCCCAGTATTTCACAATTTCTGGACAGGTCCACCAGATGTGGACCATGTCCCCTCTATGACCACAGCCTCTCCAGCATAAGTCGGATGCCTGAGGGTAGATCTGGTTTAATCGTGCTGGGGTAAGATACCAGCCAAACAAGATTTTATAAATGTTTTCCTTTATTGTGGTGCATAGGGAGGTCTCCGAAGCCGCCTGCCAGATTTCTTCCCAAGTCTCTCTATCTATATTTATATTTAGATCTGCTGCCCATTTGAGCATGTAATCATGCTCCTTGGGGGTTGATGAGTGCTCCAGGACTCCATATATGTCCGAGATTAGACCTTTCTGGTGGGTCTTAGTCTCGCAGAGATGTTCGAACCTCGTGAGAGTGGGGTATTCTGGAAGAGGGCATGTTGTTCTAATGAAATTTCTAATTTGAAGGTATTTAAATGTGTCCAATTCCCTGATTTTATACTTGGTCCTCAGTTCTTGGTAGCTCAGAAGCCTCCCTAGGCTCAGTAAGTCCGCAATCGCCTCTATACCCCGCGCGCTGAATTGGTCGAACAGCTTAGATCCACATCCCGGGGGGAATTTCGGGTTGTTAAAGATAGGGGTCAACTGAGAGCTTTTGGAGGTGAGGCCGTATTTGTATTTACATCGTGTCCATACGTCCCACGTGTGACGTGCGGCTTGTAATTTGAGATTGGGTGAGGGCCCCTCTCCTCTGTCCAGGCTCCAGAGGCAGGCTTGCAGGGAAGGCATTTTGGCACACCGAGTCTCTATTTCCACCCAACTACAACGGGTCGGGTCAGAGTTTCACATTACTACCTGCTTGAGTTGTGCCGCCAAATAATATTTGTGTAGGTCAGGAACTCCCAGTCCTCCCTTAGATCTTGCCGCCATCAGGACCGCTCTAGCGACTCTGGGTCTCTTGCCCTGCCAAATAAAGTGGAACAATTTGGTCTGAATGTGTTTTAGATCAGTGCCAGGGACGTGGGTCGGTAGTGTCTGGAAGAGGTATAACATTCTTGGGAGTATATTCATCTTAGTGGAAATAATTCTACCGATCCACGATATCTGGTAACCTTCCCACTGATTTAGATCCTTTTTGATCTTGTCCCATAGCTTCGGGTAATTATCCCGGTATAAATCCCGATAGTGCCTTGATACATTAATTCCCAGATATTTAATATATGAAGGGCACCATCTATAGTTAAAATTTATTTTGATGAGCTTGACTTCGGGATCTGGGAGACTAAGGTTTAGGGCCTCTGATTTGTCGCTGTTTATTTTGTATCCTGACACCCTACCAAACTCCGCCAGTTCCCTCTGAAGGTTAGGGAGGGAAGTTAGGGGTTTAGTCAGGGTGAGGATGATATCGTCAGCGAATAGGGAAATTTTGTATTGTGCTTTGTCGATTGGGATACCCTGAATATTCGGGTTTTGTCTTATTTTAGACGCCAGCGGTTCAATCGTGAGGGCGAAGAGAAGGGGGGAAAGGGGGCATCCTTGGCGGGTGCCGTTTTTGATATGGAATCGTTCAAGGCCTCCACCTGGGAGTCGTACTGAGGCCGACGGGTTCTGGTAGAGTGCTTGAACCCCTTTTAGGAATGAATCTCTGAAGCCAAATTTTATCAATGTTTGGTCTAGAAACAGCCAGTCGATTCTGTCGAATGCCTTCTCTGCATCAAGGCTTAATAGCATCGCCTTTGAGCCTGAAAGGTGGGCATGATCAACTAAGTTAATGATTTTACGGGTGTTGTCTGAGGCCTGCCGGCCCAGGACAAACCCGACCTGGTCCTTATGTACTAGTCTCGGGAGGATAGGGTTAAGTCTGTTCGCCAGAATTTTACTGTATAATTTAAGGTCGTTGTTCAACAGTGAAATTGGTCTGTAGCTGCCACATTGGGTGGGATCCTTCCCTTCTTTCAGTATTATAGCCAGATTAGCGGACGACATTGTGGGTGGGATAGGATTCCCTTCTAAGAATGAGTTGAACAAGCTTAATAGGTGTCTGGACAGGATGGGGAAAAATTTCTTATAATAGGCATTTGTGAAACCATCGGGGCCCGGCGCCTTGGATATCTTGGAGGCCTTAACGGCCGCTTCTAGTTCTTCTAGCGTAATTTTAGCGTTTAAAATAGTATTTTCTTCCTCTGTTAGAGATGGAAGATCGCAGTCAGATAAGTAGTCTACGGCTGACGCCAAATTCGCTATGTTAGATTTAGCAGAGTGGGTTCTTAAGTTATATAATTTGGAGTAGAATTTGGTGAATTCCTCTGCTATTCTCTTTTCGTTATATTGGAGTTCACCAGAATTATTCCTGATCGCCGCTATATGTGACCGTTTCTGTATTCCTCGTAACTTACTAGCGAGAAGTCTGTCAGCCTTGTTCCCTTTATCATAGTACCTCTGACCCGTCCATTTAAGAGCTTTTTCTACAGTTTCCAATTGAATTATTTTAAAATCATTGCGGGCAGTTGTCAATTGTTTATAAATTCTCCGGGAGGGATTATTTTTATGCTGCTGCTCTAGAATGATTATTTTGTCTGTAAGCTCTTTAGTTAATTTCAGTCTAGTTTTTTTCCTGTGGGAGGCAATTGATATAAGAGTTCCTCGAATTGTCGCCTTATGGGCTTCCCACAGGCTTGCCGGAGATGTAACGGAGCCTTTATTTATTCTAAAATATTCCTTGAGAGACTTTTTGAGTTCCATCACTGTCCCGGAGTGGTTCAGTAAGGAATCATTTAGTTTCCAGCTATATGAGATAATTTTTCCAAATGGAATGGATAGGGTCATGGTGATAGGGGCGTGATCTGACCACGTAATAGGGCCGATGTCTGAGTCTAAGGTGGCCTCTAGTATGTTCTTGGTAGTAAGAAAGTAGTCAATATGGGAATAAGACTGGTGAGGGGCCGAGTAGAAGGTATAGTCCCTTTGCCCCTGATGTTGTGTTCTCCAAATGTCCACCAGAGAAAAGTCCCCCACAATGTCCTTAAATTTTTTCCCCAGTCTTTGTGACTGAGTGGAATGTTGTCGTCCAGGGTGGCTCGATTTGTCTTCTTTTGGATTGAGAGCCATATTTAGGTCCCCAGCGATAAGTAGCGAGGAAAGGTACTGTGGGTCAATTTCTTCCAGAACTTTCTTCAAGAATTCTGTCTGATTCTCGTTTGGGGCATATAGGTTAATAAGGGCGATTGTCGTGCCGGAGAGTGAGCCGTACACCACAATAAATCTTCCCTCAGGATCTGCTTGTATTTTCGCTAAATTAAATGGGGTGCCTTGACGGATCAAAATGGCGACCCCTCTGCGTTTGCTGCTGAATGACGAGAAGTAACTCAGTGGAAACGCATGTTGAAAGATTTTAGGCGGCTCTTGAGACGTGAAATGCGTCTCCTGGAGGAAAACAACATCTCCCCCTGTTTTCTTAATCTCCTGGAGGGCCAGGCGTCGTTTTCTATTGTTGTGAAGCCCTTTCACATTTAAGGAGACTATCTTTAGTGCTTTTAGGTGGGACATATTAACCCTCTAGAGGGTGTTGAGTGTGTTGTTCTTAGGTTAGTACAGGAGGGGAACAGCCAAAATGGGTAGAGGGGGGAGGGTTGGGAAGGGGGGCCGCTGGGAAAGAAACAGCGGGTCAAAGAAAGAAAGGAAAGTCGACCCTAATGGGGTCTGAAAAGTATTAAGCCGGCCTTTGGTAAGGGACCGGTTAGTGGGGTTTAAGACCCCTGGGGGCGGGTCCGAGAACGGTCCCCAGTGGAGGCGGGCCGAGTGGAGACCCCTGAGGCTCTGTAGTTTCCTCCGATATTTATTTCATCGGATGAGACTGGTGGATATGGTTGGTAGTTATGCCTTCGCCTTGCCTTCTGAAGAGTGGGGTGAGTTTGGGGGGAGAAAGGGAATAGTGGGTGGGGGAGGGGGAATGGGGGAAGAGGTGAGGGTGGGATTCTTCACGTAGGTAAGTCCTCTCAAGTGACAGGCCCATGCTACATAATTTACTTTTCCTCTTTATCTCGGTTCACGCTGAGGGATGCCGTGGGTGGGGTGGTGGGTAGGTACAGGGGTTGCTGGGAGGATAGGTAGAAGGGGAGGGAATGGGAGATGAGGGTAGAGGGGGGGTGAGGGGACGCACAGATTGAGACCTTACACCTTGAACATTATACATACTGTAGTTCACGTACATTTGTTTGGACGGCAATTGATTGGATTAGTACAGAGGTTATGCGGCCTCTTGTGGTCAGCCTGAATAATGCAACTTTTGAACTCGTAGTCCCAAACCTTATGGCAGAAGCTAAGGCAAAGGTAGATAGACCTGTGCAGGGGGGGTAGGGAGTGGTTGGGAAGGGAGGTAGGGAGGCGGGGGTATGTAGGGAGAGGGGGGGAATGGTAGGGTGGGGCGTGGCAGGGGGTGGGGGGAGGGAGAGGGAAAGGGGGGTGGGGAAGGGGGAGAGGGAGGGGGGGGGGAATGGGGGAGGGGGGGAGAGGAAGGGGGAGGGGGGAGGGGGGGATAGGGAAGGGAGGGGGGGAGGGGGAGGGGGGGGAGGTGGGGAGGGACGCACAGAGTGAGATCTTGCATCATAACCTGTATACATAATTCACATTTAATTGTTTGGAGGGTGGGTAATAACAATTGTACAGAGGCTCTTGTGGTGAGCCTGTAAAATGCAACTTTCAAGTCCATATTCCCAAACCCATTCAGCAGGAGCTAAGGTAGCGATAAGAAGACCTGTTCAGGGGGAACCGGGATAGGTTGGGTAGGATGGAAGAAAGGCGGGAGAGGAAGGGGACGGTAGGAGGAGAGGGGGGGAGTCGAAGGGTGGGATGTGTGTAAGCGATGGAGAGGGGCCGAGGGAGGGGGGTGGGGAGGGAAGGAGGGGGAGGGGAGGGAAGGAGGGGGAGGGAAGGGGGGGGGAAGGAGAGGGAGGGGGGGAAGGAGGGGGAGGGGAGGGAAGGAGGGGGAGGGAGGGGGGGGAAGGAGAGGGAGGGGGGGGGAGGAGAGGGAGGGGGGGGGGAAGGAGAGGGAGGGGGGGAAGGAGAGGGAGGGGGGGGAAGGAGAGGGAGGGGGGGGAAGGAGAGGGAGGGGGGGGGGAAGGAGAGGGAGGGGGGAGGAAGGAGAGGGAGGGGGGGAGGAAGGAGAGGGAGGGGGAGGAGAGGGAGGGGGGGAAGGAGAGGGAGGGGGGGGAAGGAGAGGGAGGGAGGGGGGGGGAAGGAGAGGGAGGGGGAGGGGGGGGGAAGGAGGGGGGGGAGGGGGGGTAAGGGTGGAGGAGGGGTTGGGGGAGACGCATCGATTGAGACCTTACATCCTATTCATTATACATAGTTCACATTCATTTGTTTAGACGGCAAACAATAGCAATTATACCGAGATCCTGTGGCCTCTCATGGGCACCCTGAATAACGCAACTTTCAAACCCCTAGGCAGACCTATTTAGCGGAGCTAAGGTAAAGGGAGGCAGACCTGTTCAGGGGGGGAGTGGGGGGGAAGGAAGGGAGGCGGGGGAGTAGGGAGAGGGGAAAAAAAAAAAAAAGGGGGGGGGGAGAAGGGGACGAGAGGGGAGGACGAATGGGGAGTGGGGGGGAGGAGGGGAAGAGGAGGACGCGGGGAGGGGGAGAAGGGGTAAGGGGGACAGGGTATCAATCTGAACAATAGGCTGTATACATTGTGTGGGGGTCACAGTTCATCATTTAGGTGTCAGGGAAATGCATTAATACAGGCGGTGTTGCTAACATGCTAACCTGTGTAATGTAGCATGTTTGCCTATATTCCCGGGCATGCCTAGTCCGGTTGGAGCAAAGATAAGTGGTCAAGCGCCTGACCGTCAAGGGGGGGGGGGGTGGGAGGGGGAAGGCGGGGGAGGAGGGGAGGAGGAGGGGGGGAGAAGGTGGGGTGGGGGGGAGAGATGGTGCTGGGGGGGGGAGAGATGGTGCTGGGGGGGGGAGAGATGGTGCTGGGGGGGAGAGATGATGCTGGGGGGGGAGAGATGGTGTTGGGGGGGGGGGAGAGATGGTGCTGGGGGGGGGGAGAGATGGTGCGGGGGGGGGGGAAAGAGATGGTACGGGGGGGAGAGATGGTACGGGGGGAGAGATGGTACGGGGGGGAGAGATGGTGAGGGGGGGGGAAATGGTGAGGGGGGGAGAGATGGTGAGGGGGGGGGAGATGGTGAGGGGGGGGAGATGGCGAGGGGGGGGGAGATGGGGAGGGGGGGGAGGGGGGGGTTGGAGGGGAAGGGGGGGTAGAAGGGGAGGGGGTGTCGACCTGGACACTTAGCCTAATCATTATGAAGGGTTTCTTATCAATCCTTTAGGTGTCTGAGAAATATTTTGGAGCAGACAATGTATACATCCTTGTGACAGTACTGTGGGATATAGCTTGCCTGCCTATATTCACGGACCTAATTTGCCAAGTTAGGTCGGGGGGGGAGAACACAGAGGGGGGGGCGGGGAGAACACAGAGGGGGGGGGCGGGGGGAACACAGAGGGGGGGCGGGGGGGGGGGAGAACACAGAGGGGGGGAGAACACAGAGGGGGGGCGGGGAGAACACAGAGGGGGGGGCTGGTGAGGAAGGGGAGGGGGGGTTCCTATCAACTCTCTCTATGGGACCTTCTTAAACAGGGTACATAATCATTAGTTCAATTGGGGGGTGAAATGTAAAACTTGGGACAACGGGGGAAACTCCAACGGGAAGGTATATGGGGGTAACAGTGTTACAGACCGTCTCTGGGTGTCTCTCCCTTGGGGGCGGTTGGACTGTCTTGCGTCCTAGGCCCGCTCTTGACCGAAAAACCAAGGGGGGGGGGGGGACGGTCTGGTCCATGAGAACGGCGAGGGGCAACTCGGCTAAACCTTGGCGCACCCCCCTCAGCCGAGGAGGGGGCCAGCGCTCCTGCTGGAGTCCGGGTTATAACTGTGGCTGCCAAAAGCTTAGGGTTTCCAAATCCGGGATCCCGTGGTGCGGCGGGAAGTGTCGTCTGGATGGCGGCCGCGAGTGATGACGTCATCTTCTCAGGCTGGACACCGCGTGGTGCTCCTTGACGAGAAGAGGGTTCTCCGGGCGCCATCTTGTAGGGATTCGGCTCGCACGAGGTGGGCTTCGTCCTTCGGGTTTCCGCGATGCGGCGGCTGGTTCCCGGGAAGTGCAGCGAGGTACAAAGGCTGTCAGTCCTCTGGGAGTCGATGGGGAGCCCTGAGTGGAGGTAAGAGGTGTGGATCCGTTCGGATCCTGCGTTGGGGTCGTTCCAGGCGCCATTTTGTGGGATGTTGGAGTTGTTCTCCCGGGAGGACCTCCATAAAATCCAGGGGGTCGCCTTCATCTGTCTCTGGACTGCCTTTGCTCCGCCAGTCTCTCCGACGCTCTTACTGGAGGGTCCTCTCTGCCCCGAGGTCTGTCGCCGGTTTGGTGGACATTTTGAAAGGGCTCGGCGGGAAGGCCCAGGGTCTTTGCCAGTGACTCCATTTCCTCCGGGAGTCTGATGACCAGAAATTTACCTTTGTGGAAGATGGTAAGTTTAAACGGGAACCCCCATTTATATTTAATGCCTTTGTCCCGGAGTAGTAAAGTGAGGGGGCGCATCGCCTTCCGTCGGTCCACTGTTTGTTTGGAGAGGTCGCTATAGACCTGCAGGTGCTCATTCTGGAACGTGATCGTGTCCCTGTCTCTGCACGCTCCGATCAGTTTATCCTTAGCAGAGTAACTGTGAAGGCGCACGATCATGTCCCGCCGGCGGTTTGGATCCTCAGACCGTGGGCCCAGCGCTCTATGTGCCCTATCTATCTCCAGGTCATGGGAGGCAAGGTCAGGGGCGACAGCGAGGAAAAAGTCCACAAGGTAAGCCTTTAGATGGGTGGGCTGTATTGCCTCAGGAATCCCGCGGATCCGCAGGTTCTGCCTGCGGTCCCGGTTCTCCTGGTCTTCTAGGCCATCACGGAGGGAGAGAATCTCCTGTCCTAGGCGGATTATCTCATCATCAGCTTCGGCCTGATGTTGGAGGGCCTCATCCAGCCTGGCCTCAAGTGTAGTGGTCCGCTCCTGTAGGCCCTGTATGTCACGTTTAATTTCAGCCACTGCCTCTTTGATGTTTGTCTCCAGCGATTTCTGGAGCTTAGCGTGGAGCTCCTCAAGGAACTCCTTAGTAATCCTCCCGTCTTGGGAGGGGGGGTTATCAGAAGGGCTTGCCGGTGCTGAGAGGCCTTGATTGCTTCGTGCCTCAGGTGGGCGGGCGCCATCTTGCCTTCTGCCTCCCGCCTCGGCAGGTTGTTTTGCCGAAGTGAAGAATTTGCCAACCCCCTGGGTTTGGTGGCTTTTCCCCTTGTTAGACATCCCTGCGGTTTTAGGGAGTGAATGGGAGCCTTTTGGGGGTTTTTCTATCGGAGAAAATCGCTTTAATATAGTGTTTATGCAGAGGGGTCTCCAGAGCTCTCTCTCTACCCGACTACCCTGGATGACGTCATCGGCACGCCCCCGTTTGTATTGTGTCCACCTGTCTTTTAAGGAATAAAATCTCTTTATTATACCACAGTCTTATTCAATTCAACCCAGATTATAAGGTGTATATTATAACCCTGACCCTACCGTGACAGGGGCCACAATTTTAAACCCTGGGTGTAGAAAACATTTTGTTAATTAAGTATTGGTAAAGAAAATTCTTAATGGTTTTGGATTTGTATTTTGATTTACTGATTGAAAACATTTGTTCTGTTTTTTTTGTTTACTTCTGTTAGAGAACGGCCTGAATGAGGAACAAAACTTGAGCTCTGATACATCCAGAAGCTGTCTGACTCCTCACAGCCCAGAAGTGCCAAAAAACAATGATTCCTGCCACATTTTGGACATGTACAAAGAACAATTGCCACATGATGGTGACTTTACAGACCTTGTACAGCACACAGCACAGACTCACTCTAAATATTGGTCCAGCAAAAGGTTTGAGAGAGATTTAAGAAGAAGCTGTGGTGTTCAGCCTTTTTCTTGTTGTGAGTGTGGCAATAGCTCCGCACTGGACAGGGACCTGCTCACACAGCTTTGTCTCCCCACAAGAGAGCAAACCTTTACATGTACAGATGCTGGGAGCAGTTTTTCACTGAAAGAGAAACTTCTTTCACACCAGATGATTCAGACAGCAGTGAATCCTTTTACTTGTACAGTGTGTGGAAAACAGTTAAGTAATAAGTGGACCCTCCTCAATCACCAGAGGATTCATACAGGGGAGAAACCATTCACATGTACAGAGTGTGATAAACAATTCATTATGGAGAAGAACCTCCTGAGACACCAGATGATTCATACAGGAGAAAAACCATTCACATGTACAGAGTGTAGTAAAAGCTTTTCTCGGAAGGAGGGCCTCCTCCAACATGTGTTGTTTCATACAGGGGAGAAACCATTCACATGTACAGAGTGTGGGAAACAATTCAGTACGAAGAGCAGACTCCTCGTGCACCAGAGAATTCATACAGGGGAGAAACCATTCACATGTACAGAGTGCAGTAAAAGCTTTTCTGGGAAGAAGGGGCTCCTCAACCATGAGCGGGTTCATACAGGGGAGAAACCATTCACATGTACAGAGTGTGGGAAACAATTCAGTATTAAGAACAACCTCCACAGACATCAGATCATTCATACAGGAGAAAAAACATTCACATGTTCAGAGTGTGGGAAACAATTCAATATTAAGAACAACCTCCTCAGACACCAGATGATTCATACAGGAGAAAAACCATTCACATGTTCAGAGTGTGGGAAACAATTCAGTATTAAGAACAACCTCCTCAGGCACCAGATGATTCATACAAGGGAGAAACCATTCACATGTTCAGAGTGTGGGAAAAACTTCAGTATTAAGAACAACCTTCTCAGACACCGGATGATTCATACAGGGGAGAAACCTTCTACCTAATGCAGTGTTTGTTGGGGAGAAACTGAGAGGATCTCATGAGAAGATGTTTAGAAACAAACCAAAAAGATAGTGAGAGAATTCTAGTAACAGCATTTTGAATAGTTTGTAGAGTATGGCATTGGGAGAAGGGAAGGCCAGAGAGGAGAAAGTTTCCTTAGTTGGAAGATGAGGGTATGCAGGAGAGTTTTAGGAGAGGACAGACTGTGGAAATGTTGCAGTGAGAAAATCTGCCAGATGTATCAACATCCTGAATGTGAGAGGAGAAGGAAAGAGAGGAGTCAAATATTACACTAAGGCAGCGTGCTTGGGAAAATATATGAATAGTATTTTTGACTGACAATATATGACACTAAATGGAGCAATTGAGTTTAGTTTATGTGGGTCTTATGGCAGAAGACTACATGGGCAGTGTAGTCCCTGCTTCACTTAGATTGTAAGCTCTCCAGGGCA
The DNA here is from genome assembly GCF_040206685.1 of Ascaphus truei. Lineage (NCBI taxonomy): Eukaryota > Metazoa > Chordata > Amphibia > Anura > Ascaphidae > Ascaphus > Ascaphus truei. Next base: position 476,159,661 of record NC_134484.1, on the reverse strand, counting down.
GGGATTTCCGTTTCTATTGTCTGATTTGTTTGTTGCACTTATTGTATTATAATTCCCTTTACTGTATTATTTCTGCTGTGAAGCGCTGAGTACACTGTGGGTGTTGTATAAAGACATGCATACATGGGCATTTACAGTAACTTTACACAATAGATTGCTGTCTGTTTTAGTGGATATTAATGCACTAGTATAATAGACCAGGAGTTCCTTAACTTCACATCTCATGTACATTCTCAATGTTAATAATTAGAATAATAAATACAAGTTATATATGTATCAAAGTTATTTCGCTATGAGAGCTGCTACAAATACATTTCAGGTCTTTGGGGACCTTTCCGGAGCGGCACGGATACAAACCGGGTGACGTCATACTCGCGATCTCGCGAGACTTGCGGAGTAACTTGGGAGTACTGGAAATCAGCTGCAGACCAAGCGGTCACAGAATCTCGGCGTTCCACGTGGAGAGGAGCAGACCAGTATACCGCACAGCAGGAAGGAGAGGAACATATGTGTCCTACATGCCTAAATTATTGGCTACTTTAATTCATCTCAAAGATATCAGCTACTATTTCCATTCCATGCTCTCTCTATATTTTATATATCACATCTAATGATTTTTTGTGCCTGTATCCCTTTTTTTTCCTATATATATATATATATATATATATATATATATATATATATATATATATGTGTAAATACAACTGGTGAATTTATTCGCCTAAAGCGAAACTGCTCTGATCCCCTTGTTTATGAATCAAGAGCAGTAGAAATGAAAAGTAGATTCAAGAATCGAGGATATAGCCATTCTACTATCAAGAAAGGATATGAACGTAGCAAAGGTATGAGCCGGGTATCTCTTTTGAAACCAAAATTAAAACAACAAGATTCCAATAAAATAAGATTTATAGGCACGTACAATCAACAATGGAATCAGGTGCGTGAAATCCTTCAAAAACATTGGCCCATTCTTATGATTGATTCAGATCTTCAACAGAAATTAGGCCCTAAAGTGGAACTTACAAGCAGAAGATCACCAAACTTAAAAGATAAATTGGTCCACAGCCACTACTCTATACCAAGCACTACGACATTCCTGTCTACTTTTGACAGGAAGGGCTTTTTTAAATGTGGCTGTCCTGCTTGCAAGTTTACAAAATCTACATCCACTTTTAAGGATAGCAAGGGCATAAAGGAGTTCACGATAAAGCAATTTCTGAATTGTCGATCAAAAGGAGTAATCTACTGCCTACTGTGTCCCTGCAATAAGATATACGTAGGTATGACAACTAGGGAGGTGCGCTTTAGGATAATGGAACATAGTAGGAATATTAAAACAGCTCAAAGGGACCTAGAATTTTTCAAGAAAATTACAATGGTAGCTAAACACTTTCTGCAGGAACATAACGCAGACAATTCGCTTCTTTCTGCATTTGCTATAGAGCGTGTATCCCTGGGAATACGCGGGGGAGACTTAGAGAGAACACTCTTACAACACGAATGCAGGTGGATTGTCATGCTAGGTTCAATGCTCCCAAATGGTCTTAACGACTATTTGGGTTTTTCTATGTTCCTATAATGTGACCTGTTCATTCCATCATCTACCATTTCTGTTTTCATTGCAAGTTAAACCATCATCTTGTTTTTCAATTATAGGTGTTACTGCAGATTCCTCATGGAAACAATTAAGTAATAGTGTTATATACGTTTTATGGAGGATTTTGGTTTAAAGGAATTAGGTTTTGATTTGTTTTTTTTATAATTAATTTATCAGCAGTCTCGACAGTTTTCCCCGATTACCGTCCTCCTTTTATTATATTTGCGGATATTTTGGTATAATAACATTTTCCTTTATTTTTCTGTTTCCCAAACTACAGTATCAATGATGTGTCCTAACCAAGCTGCGGGATGTTTTGTAAAAACTGCTTTAACTTTCGTCTTTTCTTTTCTCTCATCATCATAGATCAGCCTTTATCCCTTATATGCAGGTTGCTTCTGTACTTGCATGGGATGCCACCCTATTGTCCAGATGTGATACTACTCCCCCTATGTGTATGGGTATCCACCAACAAAAGATTAGGATACCAACCAATCAATGAGGATATCTTTAAGGATGAAATTCCTATTACAGATGCACCAAACAAATGCTTTAATAGGTGGTCGTTGCATTGTGATCTAATGGTGTTACGAAGATATAAAGGATGCTGTTACTGCTATCTAAAGTGGACTCATTGTTCTGCTGTGACACTCTGAATGAAGTGTCTGGGCATCTTAACATATATTGCCCATGCGCGAGGACTTGCCCTTACGTTATTGTCCAATAAAGCTCAGAATTCTGCTGAGGGCTATTTTACCCTTTCAAAAATGGCCGCCGCAATAGAGCAATATGCATTGCACATGTGCGGGAAGTAAGGGACAAATCTCGTGAGACTCTTCACTCGTCTGCTATAGGAAATGACATCACTAATGGCAAAAGTCATTACCATAACAAAGATGGCGGGCGCAACAGCTACAACACAGTGTGCATGTGTGGAGATTCATGCACAATTCTCGCGAGGGTTTGATAAAGACACCTCGCTTCAGGAAGTGGATACTGGGAATATCCCAGCATCAAAACATCTTACCACACAGCTGCAAAACACCACCGATACCAATCAACAGCATGTATTACCAAAGTAATTGATTTCATGTGTTATATGTGTTTTTTTGGCGCGAATTTTGTAATTGTCTGCTAACTATTTAAATGCCCCTGCTACATAGCCTTAGTACCACTCGTGAAGAAGGCTTAGTTGCCGAAACGCGTTAGTGGGCTAATTTTAATTTTTGCTGCTGTTGATCCTGCCTGCCTCTGCCCTATTTTGGACTTCCATCTATGTCCTACATGCTTGGACTTTTTCAGTGGACTGTGCTGTGCTGATTTATGTTTGCAGTATCTTTACATCAAGGAGCTGAGTATCTTGGGTTATTTTATCCCTCCCTTTTTTTTGTTTCCCATCTGCTTCAATCTATGTATTTGGATCACTAAATATACTCATTTATATGTCTCCCTTGCTCTAGCATCACCTGAGTTGCAATAGGTTTACATTTTGCTAGTGACATTTTTACTGCTATCAGCATAACACTTATGTTATTTTTTGTGTATTTTTCCATGCTTATTTATGTAGACCTATGATGTTTTTCAGTCTCTTATATATGTGGTGACCGGCCGGTCTATATTGCTTTATTGCGGGAACTTTTGTTCCCACAGTAAGCTAGTTTCTTAAGGGCATCATATTTTCATATTTTTTGGGGGTCTATTATATTGTGTTGTATTAAAAAAATTTTGTTTTTTTCTGTCCATTTGTTTTTTTCATTTTTTAGTTAGGCAGGCTCTCCAGTCAGTTGTTTGTATGTCTGTTATTTCTTTTGAATTTAATTAAAGTACCCTTTCTATTTTTTGCAAACACTTGTCTGAGTGCTACTTTAGAGGTTTTCTTTTTCTGTGTTTCCATATTCATTTCTTTCCTCTAGCACCACCTACAGCTTATACTTTTGCTATAACTTTTTCAGATATATTTTTCTGATTTAGGTAGGTTTTGACTTTGCTTTACTTATTGGTAGTGATGCGGTATTCGCTCTTCTGTTTATGTTATATATATATATATATATATATATATATATATATATATATATATATTGGAGAAAAAGAAGAGAGCGTTCACGCCCCATAGCGTAATACAGCACATTTATTTGGGAAAGGGGGAAGGGGATCGGGGGGGTAGAAAATCCACTCACAAGGGTAAATTAAAATCAAGCAGTGTGTGATATATCACCGCCAACTCTGGTCACTCGGCATCCAGACCCTGCAGTTCAACTCTCACTTGAAGCTGCTGGTAGATGTTCTCTGGTGCGTGTGTCGAAAGGTTCCTTAAAATCAATGATGCAGTCTTTGAGTTCGGGTACTAACTTAAATGTCAGCTGGTCGCAATGTGAATCTGCGCTCGATGCGGCCCGTCATGCGCTTGCGTGATGACGCAGTTCCGTTCCCTGACACGTTTTGTCACGTGCTGTGACTTTCTCAAAGGGTCCTAGTCCGCTCTCCTCTTAGACTGCATTCTAACTCAGTAACAGCTTATTTCAGCTTGTTATGTTGTCTTTAAAGAGTTTTAGTACTATTCTACAGCAGGGAGGACACCACTGTTCCTTTTTAACCCATGCATGTTTATTTGTATTTGTGATTAATACATTTTGTTACCTTTGTATGCTAGAGTGCTATTAGGGGATTCTTTTTTTCTGTGCAGTTTTACATGTTATTATCATCCCCAGCACCGCCAGTGGTGTTATTACTTACACCTTATTGTACTGGTTTTAGCACAGTGTATTGATATAGGTCTGTTGCAGGCTTCTCTGTGTTTTATTTATATATATATATATATATATATATATATATATATATATATATACACACACACATATATATTTGTATGTACATCCCACATATATACACACCTACACACATACACAACATGCTCATTGGGATCAATGCTGTAGGAATGAATGCCCCTATTTGTCCGCCTCTAATAGTCAATACGGACTATGCGGTTATTAATCCCTATATACCAGGATCCCCCTAGATGTCTATTAGACATGGTAGGGATGGTGACACTTAGAAAAGGATGGTTAAATGACTGCTACTGATCACAGGAAGGGAGAAAAAATGAATCTGTCATTGAGGCCACGAGGGCTCAGAGTTTGCAATTTAAAAATCCATCTTGTTTCATGTTGCGAAAGCACTTGATCCCAGTTCCCTTTACGTGGTCCTAATGGAACATGTTCAATACCGGTGAAGCGTAAAACGCCACTGTCACTGTTGTGTGCTGTTATCACGTGGCGTGCCACAGGGGTATCCAAAGAGTTCCTTATTGAACCAACGTGTTCTAATACTCGCACTTTAAGTTGGCGGTGAGTTTTTCCCACGTAAAGTTTTCCACATTTACAATCAACAAGATGAATAACTCCCTTGGTAAGGCAATTTACAAAGTCACGAATGAAAAACGTCTTTGTGCTCGCTGAATTACTAAAGTCTCGTTTTTCTAATGGCTTGGCAGGCCTTACAGTGCCCGCACCGGTAGCAACCATTCGGTTTCTCCCCCAGCCATGTTCTGGCTGGTGCATTTTGAAAGTGGCTGTGTACCAAGCGGTCACGAATGTTTTTTGGACCTTCAACTCACCATATTCGGGTTCTTTGTAAGGATTTTTTTGAGATCACCGTCTTCCAACAGGAAATACCAGTATTTATTCATAATCTGACGAACGGATGACCACTGGTTACTGAAAGTACCAATGAAAAAGATATTATTCTCATTCGTCTTTATTCTTTTCTTATCTGTAAGCAGTTGTGCTCTCGGTGTGGTGAGAGCACGATGGTATGCTTTCTTTATATTGTTGTTACAGTAACCTCTTGTTTGGAAGCGGCATTTCATATCAACAGATTTCTGTTTGAAGCCCTCAAGAGTGGTACAATTTTGCTTAAGCCGCAAAAATTGCTCCATCGTTATGTTCCTTACCATGTGGGTGGGATGTTGACTCTCAGCCCTAAGCAGACTATTGATGAGGGTTTCCGAAATATAGTTATTTCTATATAGCCCTCCTTATTTTTGATTATTGTGAGATCTAGAAAGTCTAGATGTTCCTTATGGTGCTGGTAGGTGAGTTTAAAGTTGTGGTTGTTAATATTCAGTACGTCAATGAACTACTGAAGCTGTATCTCCGTGCCCTTCCATAGGAGAAGCACATAATCGATGTATCTTGCCCACAACTCTACATGCTCAGTGTGTGTTGCCATATTGTCACTGAAGACCACCGTCTCCTCCCACCAACCAAAGTATAGGTTAGCATATGTGGGAGCGACGGTGGTTCCCATGGCGGTACCCCTCACTTGTTTGTAATACTTACCACTGAATAGAAAATAATTACGGGTGAGTGTGAAATAAAGTAGTTTACCCACAAAATCGTTGTGCGGTTTATAAAGGTCACTTTTAAATCGAAGGAAATGCGCAACAGTTTATATACCCACTGTGTGGGGGATTATGGATTTTGGATTATGGATTTTGGGTAGACAGTAAAAAGTTGCCATCTTCTGTGTTTTTATCAAGATAAAATCCATTTCGGTTTTGGATATAACTTTACTGTCTACACCCTCTTGTATGATAGAGTGTAGTTCACTCGGAAATGTCTGAGTGGGATCTGATGGTAGGATGTTATAGCATTCTTTATCTGTTAACAGACGTAAACATTCTGTGGCATAGGCCTCTTTATTTTGTATCACCACATTTCCGCCTTTATCTGCCGGTTTGATAATAATATTTGGATCTTCTTCCAGATCTTTTAAGGCAGAAAGTTCTTTAGAGCTAAGGTTGTGGGGGGCTTTTTTATTTGGAAGTGCCATAATATCCTTTGTCACCAATTTAGTAAACATATCAATGTTTGAGTTCGTGTCTAGAGAGGGCATAAAGGTAGATTTTTTGCGGACATCTGTGAATGGACCTTCCCCTGGTGTTCTTAGACATTCATCAAACAATTTGTTCAAAATACGAAGATTACGAAGATCATGAGTGTCAAGATTTTCTAATGGTGTATCTCTATTAGCAAATTCTTGTCTTCTGCGGAAGAATTTATGTAGTAGCAGTTTGCGTGAAAACAAGTTCACATCTTTAACGCATTCGAAAACGTCTAACGGGCTATTTGGACAGAAAGATGGTCCTTTCTGTAATAACTGCATATGTTCTATAGTTAGGGTCTTAGAGGAAAGGTTGGTTACTTGTAATTTTTCTGTTTGTTTTTCTGTGTAGTTTTCTTGCCCTTGTCCTGATCTTTGCAGGCCCATTTCTCACGATTTCTGTCTGTTTTGCCCCCTCCTTGTCCTTGTGTGTGTGTGTGTGTGTGTGTGTGTGTGTGTGTGTGTGTGTGTGTGTGTAGGGGGGCCTGTGATGCCTAGAATAGAGCTTGGCATTGGTCTCGATGCTGTATCTAAAAAAACGGGCCCTAGGGTCAGAATGTGTAACAGATAGTGAACAGGAAACACAGGAAACACAGGAAACACAGTCACTTTCACTCTGCTCCCACTCAGTAGAAGACTCCTGATTAGTGTTTTCTCTTCTCATTCGATATGTTTTGTTTTTATATCTAAACATCTCTAAAGTCTCTAGAATCTCTAATGTATTTCTTTTGTTTGCGTATATGTATTTCTGCAGTCAGTTTCTCAATATTCTTTTTTTAGTCTGTTTTCTAGATTCTCAAATTCAGTCTGGTTTTTCCAAGTGTCCAGGTCTGCCAGCAATAAGTCAATTTCTACATTGATCGCTTCTAATTTAGTGTTTTCAAATTATATGAGTAATTTCACCAGGTCAGCTGAGCATTGTAATATAATATTTTCCCAGTTTGTAATAAAACCTTGGTCTGTAATCTGGTGGGAGGGAGAAAGGTTCACTCGAAGACCTTGAGAAATCATTTTGGATGAGATGTAATTTTCCAAACTGGCCACTTCCCACTACATTTTGGTTCTTTGACTATATGTTCTTTCCAAATTCGCAAAATATTGTTTAATATCTTCTGTTGGTGTACAGTATCTAATTCTTCTGATATATTATTTGTAAAGATAGTCAAAGCTTCTGCTTTCCATGCTCCAAAGTTTGGTCTATTAGACAAATAGCCTGACATGGTCTAGTGGCTTCACTGTTATTTATACTAGAGTGTGTGTATTGAAAGCAATATAGCTCATTGGTTGGGAGCTGGCAGAAAGTAAGAGGTGATAGAACCTCATAAGCAATGAACGAACTAATCAAAAAAAGGTCTGCCGCTCAACCTAATAAAGAGAAGTAATGTCTGTATAAGTCAAGTATGATGGTGGTGCATAAGGGAAATAAAGTTATATATGAACCAGAAAATTTGTGATAACCTCTCTGTTACACAAATAAAGAATCCCTCTCTAGGGTAACCGCTGCTGTCTCTCAGGCATTCATTTCTGGAACAAACATATCCCTCACTGACTGTTCTACAGGTCCTGTTATAACCATGGATGATCCTAAGATTTCCACAGCAAAGCATCACCCCTCCCTCCCTCTCTTTTCCCCATAGTACCCCATGCAACCTCTGAATTCGGGATTCCCACTCAGACAATACTGTCTCTCATTGACTCTCCCACAGTATTTGAGGTATCCGCTACTGACTGATTGCATGGCTGTTACTACGAACTCGGGGTTATCTCTCTTGGAACCTTCTTTAGTACCTGTTTCTCCTACAGATTCAAAGGACCCTGTGTTCGAAACAGAGGTATTCAGTACTGTCTCTCCTACAGTATCGCGTGAAGCCTCTGACTCTGGGACTTCCACTCAGTCAAGTTCATGTTGTCCTGATCCTTCCTCTGTGCTTGAAGTACCCAGTTCTAAATCCAAGACTTCTGTTTCTAAGTCAGGTTTACCGCTCACCTTGCTTCCTGCTGTACCAGATAAAGTCCGTATGGATCCAAGCTTTCTCACTTTGCTAGCAGTTCCTATGTCCACAGGGCCCCGTGTGGTGCCTGAAGTGTTTCCTTTGGATTTCATATTGTCCTCGCCAAAGATTGAAACACCCCTGTTGGACTTCTTTTCCTTGCCTGTGGTGTCCGTTCCTGTTTCTTGTGCTCCCACAGTGGACACAGGCATGCTTTTCTCTGGTTGTTCTTTGGTGCCTACTGCACCCTTCCCAGATGTCCAGACTTCGGACCTGATGCTCCCTAAACCTCAGATGCCCAGGAATGCTGGCCCCCTACCATTTGCCAGTGCCACGGCAGAAAACTACATAAACTCTACTACTGTGACCCTCAACTTATTTGGGATAACTGGACTGTATCAAAAGAATATCAGTATCTTTCAGTGAACCCAGACATCCTCTACCCTCGCTAACCACTGTCCTGTTTTCCTTGGGAGTAATAGCTTCTCACAAACTTCTACGTACCCATTTGAGCAATGTCATTGCTCTTCCAGGATGTTCTTCTACCACAACCGACCAACAATCACTGTGTCTTGTCTTGTAATGTAGAGAAGGGGATCGGTGTAACAGCCAAACCGAGGAAAAAAGCAGAACTCACCGGCCAAAAAAGATTAAAATAAAAAAAATCTTTATTGAGCTACATAAAAATGTGAAAACATCCACATGAAGTACTGGCTCCAAAACGCCGACAAGAGACGCAGGATCTTCTATGCTTCAGCGTGGCCAAGAGGACAAAGGGCACAGCGACATATCGTGAGTAATGTGTTAACTCCACGCCGATTCATTATTCATTTGGGTTTATGTTTCTATTTCCAGCAGTTTATCTACCCATGAGACTTTGAACACGTCTCTGGGCTTTGCCCTGCTGATTTATTCCCCTACGGGGACCCCTCAACATATCTCTCTAATAGTGCCTATGACTTGTATACCGTGGCTAAGCAATTAACCTGATATTACCCATGCGGCGCTGTTCTTTGAGCTTACAGCCGGTTTGTTTTACTCATCGGTGTCTTGTACTCTGGGACTAGCGCCGACTACCGGGCACCTGTCTTGTGCCTTTCGGACGTCCCTGTTCTGGACTCTCCTGTTCTTGCAAAGCTCTGGATTTCCAAATCATTTTGTGATGCTTTCTGCGCGTCAAAAATCGCAGTACCACAACTCTCATGTATAAAGATGGTACAGGCAGTCCTCGTTTTACAACGCTTCGTTTTACAACGAATGGCTTATCCAACGCTATGCAATGCATACCTATGTTCATTTTTACAACACCAAAACGGCTTAGCCAACACTCTTACGACGCTTTGCAAAGTGGTTTATGTGTATATAATATATATATATATATTATACTATATAATATATTATATTTTTATATTATATATTATGTTATATTATATATATAAAACAGTATATGCACTATATAATTTGTGTAAGCTGCATATCTTATTGTCTGTGTAAAATATTTTGTGTATTATAGCATTAAAAATGCCTTCAGGAACAGAACCTTTCATTTAAACAGTGTTCCTATGGGAAAACCTGTTTTGCTTTACAACGTTTCGCTATCCAACGCCATTTTAAGTAACGCATTGTGTCGGATAACCGAGGACTGCCTGTACTCGCCAATGAACTGCTGGATTACTTTTCTACTTCCCGTCTAAGACAGTTCACAAACAATTCCTTGCCCCCCAGGTATGAGTGATCCTGTTTGCCCGGAGTTCTCACCGATGGTACTCGCCAATGAACTGCTGGATTTTGGGTCTACATCCCGCCTAAGACAATTCAGGAACAATTCTACGTCCCCCAGATCTATGAGTGATTCTGTTAGCCTGGAGTTCTCACCTAAAGGGGGTGGGGGAGATACTGTAAGGAATCCGTTCCTGGTTTTGGCTGGTTTTGACTGCCACGTCCCATGACCGCCAATGGTATAACTGCACCAGCATCAGAAGTGTCTTCAGTAGTGGAGCCCAGATCTACCTCCTCCGCGGGGGAATCCAAGACTTCTTTTAGCCCTCTGCAATGCAGCACAAATGGGTTCCATTCGCGGCTTGTCGGGGAAGGGGTTGGTGTTGATGCTGCTCACCTTTGCATACGGAACGACCTTCGCCAGGGACGAGATGACCTCAGGCGCATTGACAGCGGGCGGAACATCACCAGCAGGAGCGAGGGATGAGTCATCAGGCGCGGGATCGGTGGAGGTACATTTATCGCCGTTGCACCCACGTGGTCCCGTTGTTGACGCCAGCACCGCAGCCTCTGTGCAGCTATCCTCCGCAAACAGCAATCTCTTTTGGCTGGAACTGGCCAGCGATGGCACCAGGGATATCGCTTGATGAGCCTCATCCACACCGGCCGGCATGGAATCGGGTAAGTGCACGGTATTATGGTATGGTGAAGCGGGACTAAGTCGCAGAGACCCAGCTCCCTAGTCAGCACTCCCTGCGTAGTGTTCCCTGCAGCAGTCAACTCTGACCCATAGGTCAGGGCAGAGCATATCTTGGACCAGCGCCATATAGTCCCTGGCTACATTCGAAGATGACCACTGCATTGCGGCCTGCAATTTGTGGGTCAACCATGTATAGGTCCGCACCTCTTCTGGATAGAGCATGGACATAGACGGCTCACCAAGGGTAAGCAACTTCGGCTGCAGGTAAGGGACTTTGCACAACTGACAGCGGGAAGAGATATCCAGTTTCCCCCCCAGATGGTCACACAGCGGGCAGACTAGTTGGAAAAAGTATTTGCAATTCATCTGCAACAATAGTAGTCCCCCATGCAGTTCAAAACGTCCAGCCTTGACAAAGCACGCTCAGCAAAACGTACGTCGGCATGTGACGTCATCATGTCAAAGCGGCGGTACCTGTGCTCGTGATCGGAGCACTACCGCTTCCAATAGTACACTCCTTACAGCTATGTATCTGCAATAGCTTGCCTTACTGATTTTAATATCTAATCCGTAGCCACTGGTTCAAGTTACACACTATACAGCACCGTTATTTGTAACTCGGTGCACCGCTATTAAGCGCGAGTACCGGGGCTACTGCACGCAGACGGATACATTTTATGTTTGTTCCTAAATGTGGTTACTACGTATAACAGGCACTACTTGTGCACCGATCTGTTATGTTCCTTACCGACCTGCTGACTTTGGTTAAATGTGATTTTGGGCTAACCATGTACAGGCTAGCCCTTAATCCAGACCATGTACTGTATATCTAAGGGCATGTGTGTCGGTTAACTATTTGCCACCTCTTCCCTAGCCGATTTGTTGCTCTATTACAGTACAAGCACTACATGTGCAATACAAGTGTGCACTGGCTATATGCCATTGGTCAGGATAGGATTTCTGGCTAATCATACTAAGACTAGCCTCTAATCCAGACCACCTAGAGTACACCTAAGTATAGGTGTTATCAACACCCAGTGTTCTACTGGACTCCTTAGCTAATCTATATATCACAGCCATTTACCACCTGTGTGCTGCTGACTATTATCAATGTAGATGGTGCTACAAGTGACTAGTAGCACTTGTTGAGGACTACTCTGTTCCAGACTAGGTGTTTCATGAGGATTTCATCTGGGTTCCATTAGGAGCGGGGGTTAATCAACAGGGCTTCCCCCCCCCCTATCCAGATCCCATATTGCACGTACGGCCCAATTACCTAGATTAGAGTGTCTTAAGGAGATACTATCAATACCCTATTGGTTACTACTGATTACCTTAGGCACTCGATGTGCACTGGCATATGTTCTAGTGGTTCTATGCCCTTGGTCAAGTGTGTTTTTGGGCAAACCACATACGGACTAGCCCCCTACCTTGACCACATGTGCACTTTACATCAAGGCAATTGTACCCGATATCGAGCGGCTTACTCATTCATGTCCTAAGTTGATGTGGCTCTTCTAGTACATGCACTGACTGTGCTCCGCTGTAGTTGGTTTCAGTACTTCACAGTACCACCTACCTTTGGAATTGTCTGGCCATTGCTCAAACTACCCCCATTACACTTGGCCTCACACACTGTAGCCTAATCGTGTTAGGTTTCAGTTCGGACTACTACGACCTAGGGTTGGAGGCATACCCCACTCATCTCCTTGAGACCCTACGGTACTCTTGCCAGGGGATCACGAGTGTGTTTATCCCTCACAGGGGATATTACAGCTAGAGGTTATTAGGTAGGACCTATACAGAGCCAACACCATTAGTTCAGCATCACACAGTGATAGCCACTGATCCACTGTACGAGGGTGGAATATTTGTACCACCCACCTTTGTTATCCGTTCGGCTTCTTTTAATATTTCGCTTTCTAAGTTTTGGATCTATTTTGAGTCTCATTCACACTTTGGACTCTATAGCGTTCTAATTTATTTTATATTTTTTGAGTTTTTCTCCCAATAAAATGTTTTAATTCACTCCCTTCACTGCTCACCTACTTGATACTCACTGCACTACACTTGTCCTATATTTGTGTTCTATATCTGTGATCAGTACAGTGAAAGAGTGCTCTCCGTTGGGGTCCTTTTTCTTTGTGTATAATCACAGCGGGCAGACTAGTTGGAAAAAGACTTTGCAATTCATCTGCAGCAATAGTAGTCCCCCAGGCAGTTCAAAACGTTTCCGCCATCTCTGGTACAGTGTTACTGGGAGCAGTAGTAAACACAGTCCTCACTTGATCAGTCACAACGTGCCTGTGTTGGGGTGGTAGCTGCATATGGCTACAACCCATGTGGTGGCTATTATATCAATGCCTCCTCCCCCTGATGGATCCAGGAGTCCCAGGCAATGTAAAAGGGGCACCGCTATGGCTTTCGCGCCAAGCCACACATTTTGCAAACAGGAAGCTTGCATCTTGCAAACTCACCACGCGGTTCTTTTCGATTTCAGCGGGAACCGCTTTCAGACCTCAGAATCCCTCCGGCTGATCCAATTTCACTTGTGTGCATGCTGGTAGCTCCTTTTTGCAGGTTCTGGTCCCAGACCAGAGATCCACACCGGGCCTAACCCCATATGCATGTGGCTGATACAGTGGTTTTTAGGCACAGCCCTGGAACAGGTCAATAAGGGGAGTACACACTGGCATTGTCCTCTTGGGGTTCTGGTCCCAGACCAGAGATCCACGCCAGACCTAACTCCAGGTGCACTCGGCTGATACCATGGTATCAAACACATCTCAGCCTTAGAACAGTGCGGTCGGACATGGCTCTGATACAGTGTTTCAGGCACCTCTAACATTTAGAGTGTCCCAAATGGCTCTGATACAGTGTTTTTCAGGCACACCTCAGTGTAGCAGCGGTTGGCTTGCAATCTTGAGCTGTATACTAACCCTGGCATATCCTACTTGCAAACAGTTGGCAATATCTGGCTTGGATACAGTGAGTGCCCCCATTCACTTTTCCTACAGCGTATCCCATTCCGTTTAGGCTATCCCTGTCGATTATCTCGGCAGCACCTCCAAATGTAGCACCATTACCCACACACCCCCATCCCTCTAAGGGAGATCTGCTCTTCTGGGATAAGTGCCACATGTTCCGGTGTGGTTGTGCATACCTGTAGGCTCACAGCAGACTGAGCGCTCGGCAGATGATATAGGGAGGTTCAACAGGACAGGTTCTTAACTCATCTTCCAGTGCAGCGATTCCATTGTGCAGGGCTCCTGCCAGGGGAAGGAGTTCTCCCCACAAGCCCTCCTCCTCCATAAACATGGATAGGCAGATGATAATACAACCAGTGTTTATTGACATATTCACAGCCACTTCATTCTCCTACTTCTCTGGATTAGACCCAAGGAGCTTGAGGCCGCAAGAGCCCACCCTTAACCCCTTACCTCCTGATGGGGCAGGGTGGAATAGCTCCCACTCCACAGAGGGAGGGGACAGACTCATCACAATTTAGAGCAGTACCCATCTTTATACCTGGGGAGGGGTTTGTAACCCTGCCCCATAACAGGGCAGGTCCAGGTACTGACAGGCATCACACCACTTGCATGTGATCCAGTAAGTACCCTCCCAGGCATGACATTGAAACTGCCGTTAGGCCTGCACCTGGATATGATAACATTATATCCTATCCAGTCTGGCACTCACATGCTAGGCCTCTGTGCAGGTGTTTCCCGCCAACACGGCCTGTTCCTATCAGGACTTATAATGTTAGAGCCAAGAAAAAAGGTATAGCCAGGGGTACTAGGCTACATATGCATTGGGGTGTGGGGATGTATTTTTTTAAATGTATTGGGGGGAGGGGTATATTTTTATATGTATAGGGAAGGTGAGGGTGTGTATATGTATATATGTGTGTGTGTATATATATATATATATATATATATATATATATATATATTACAGTGTTCGACAAAACTATACAGCAGCATGCGTTTTTTTTTTAAATCATCCCTGCTCGCGCTGAAAAAAAAAACCTCCCCCTAACTGACTGCTGATTGGCGAGCTCTCCCAGGCTTTGTGGGTGCGTGGCCAGGCTCTATATGAGCCCGCCCCTAACGAGCGGCCTCCTTTGTGATTGGTTGAGGCTCCTGCTCGCCACTGATTGTCTGCTGCTCTCCGCTTTGTTATCTGGTGGCTCCTTCCTTTTTTTAGTTCCAGGCCCCGCCTTGCTCTCTGCACACGTGCACACTCACCGTCCGCTGATTGCCCGCCGGCGTTGTGTGCTAAGTTTTGCGCTCCCAGCCAATCGCCGCCTCGCATTGCATCCCCACGCCGTGCCCCGCGCTGTCATTGGTGGGTTCCCTCCCCCTGGTCCCGCCTTTGCTCGGATTTTCCACTGTCTCCCCTTCTTTGAGCTGTCATTAGTGTGCTCCCTGCTCTGCACGGATTGGGCGCTGGTTCGCGCGGGGATTGGTCACTCTCTCTCCGTGCCGGCGAGCGTCTCCGCTGCCTCAGACGGTTCAGAGAGCGAGAGCACGCGAGGCACCGGGACATGGAGCCGCCCCCGGGGACCAGGCCGGTACCACCTCCCCGCGGCGGGTCCATGGACCGCAAACCCGTCAGCCACCCGAGGAGAGGCCCGGACACCGGGGAGCAGAGAGGCCTCTGGGAGGTAACGAGCGGTGTCAGAGGCCCTGAGCAGAGAGGAATGTGGGAGCGGAGGAGTGACGCGGGGATGAGAGACCCAGGAGAGGCAGAGCGAGTGCACAGGGAGGTGTGTGTGTGTGTGTGAGAGAGAGTGAGTGTGTGAGAGAGAGTGAGTGTGTGAGAGTGTGTGTGTGAGAGAGTGAGTGTGTGTGTGAGAGAGTGTGTGTGTGTGAGAGTGAGTGTGTGTGCGAGTGAGTGTGTGTGTGAGAGTGAGTGTGTGTGTGTGAGTGAGTGTGTGTGAGAGTGAGTGAGTGAGAGAGAGTGTGAGAGAGTGAGTGTGTGAGAGAGTGTGAGAGTGAGTGTGTGTGAGAGAGAGTGCGTGTGAGAGAGTGAGTGTGAGAGAGTGAGTGTGTGAGAGAATGAGTGTGTGTGAGAGAGTGAGTGTGTGTGAGAGAGTGAGTGTGTGAGAGAGTGTGTGTGAGAGAGAGTGAGTGTGTGTGAGTGTGTGAGTGTGTGTGATGACTGACTGGTTGACTCTCTCTGTCACTCTCACTCTGTCTCTCCCCCTCTCTGTCTTTGTCTCTCGCTCTCTCTCTGTCTTTGACTCTCGCTCTCTCTCTGTCTTTGTCTCTCGCTCTCTCTCTGTCTTTGTCTCTCGCTCTCTCTCTGTCTTTGTCTCTCGCTCTCTCTGTCTTTGTCTCTCGCTCTCTCTCTGTCTTTGTCTCTCGCTCTCTCTCTGTCTTTGTCTCTCGCTTTCTCTCTCTGTGTCGCGCGCTCTCTCTGTGTCGCGCTCTCTCTCTGTGTGTCGCGCTCTCTCTCTGTGTGTCGCTCTCTCTCTGTGTGTCGCTCTCTCTGTGTGTCGCTCTCTCTCTCTCTCTGTGTGTCGCTCTCTCTCTCTCTGTGTGTCGCTCTCTCTCTGTGTGTCGCTCTCTCTCTCTCTGTGTGTCGCTCTCTCTCTCTCTGTGTCGCTCTCTCTCTCTCTCTGTCGCTCTCTCTCTCTCTGTGTCGCTCTCTCTCTCTCTCTGTGTCGCTCTCTCTCTCTGTGTAGCGCTCTCTCTGTGTGTAGCGCTCTCTCTCTGTGGTAGCGCTCTCTCTCTCTGTGTGTAGCGCTCTCTCTCTCTCTGTGTAGCGCTCTCTCTCTCTGTGTGTAGCGCTCTCTCTCTCTGTGTGTAGCGCTCTCTCTCTGTGTGTAGCGCGCTCTCTCTCTGTGTAGCGCTCTCTCTCTCTCTGTGTCTCTGTGTGTGTGTGTGTTGCTCTCTCTCTCTGTGTTCGCTTTCTCTGCCGCTCTCTCTCTCTGTGTGCGTCTCTGTCTCTCGGTCTCTCTCTTTCTCTCACACACTCTCTCTGTCTCTCTCACCCACACTTTCACTGTCTCACACTCTGGACCTGGATATCTTATTTACGCTATATATCTTAACCGAAATAACCTATACTGCTTTCTTCCAGATCTAACTTTCGAGCTTCACACAGAAGACATCGGAATCTCTTGTAACCCAGAAGACAGGTAGGGAACACCTCCCCTCCAATGTATAACATTGCGGGAATGGGGTACCTGGACATTGAGGGACTGCGGATCAGGTAAGATCCCAGGTGGGATTGCTACTTTAGATATTGTGAAGCGGGGACGTCCAGACACTGGTTAAGGGTGCAGGAAACTAGTCATTCACATCTGGCTTTTTTTTCTAGATCCGACATTTACACACACACACACACACACACGACTAATTGTAGTATAATGTAATAGAATAAATAAACTAATGTTGTTCTTACTAGGAATTTATTAATTTTTTTTTTTTTAAAGCGGAGCTGGGGGCGGGACTAGGGGCGGGGCTAGGTGGCGAGTAGATTTTTTGTTCAGCGAGTAGATTTTTGGGTGATTTGTCGACGTGTGTGTGTGTGTGTGTGTGTGTGTGTGTGTGTGTGTGTGTGTGTGTGTGTGTGTGTGTGTTATATATATATATATATATATATATATATATATATATAAAATGTGTATATATATCTATCTATATATATTTTGGGGGGGTACTTTTTATATGTATTGGGGGGGTATTTTTATATTAACCTAGGGGGTGGGGGAAGGGGTCTGGACAGGGATTGGGATGGGACCCTTGCTCAGCTAGTTTAGTGGTAGAGTATGGTGCTACTCAAAGGGTAATATGACAAGGATACAGAGAGAGAGGACAAGGACCCTGATTAACTGAGATCACTCAAATACTGAAATGTAAAGATTGGTAAAATTAAAAATATAGTATTAATAATTAAAATAAATAGTATATAAACACGAACACGACAAATGCTAGTGGTGAAGAACCAATAAATGGTCCTTTTATATGTATTGGTTAAAAAAAAAAAAATATATATATATATATATATATATATATATATATATATATTGGTGGGGGAGGGGGGCGTGGGGGGTATATTTTTTATATGTATTGGGGGGAGGGGTCTCATCTTTTACCATTGTGACAAACCACCTGTCAACTCTACACACACAGCACAGAGTATATCACCAGACCTCACTACACACACAGCACAGAGTATATCACCAGACCTCACTACACATACTGGCACAAAGTATATCACCAGACCTCACTACACACACACACACACAGAGTATATCACCAGACCTCACTACACACACGGGCACAGAGTATATCACCAGCCAGCACTACACACACAGCACAGAGTATATCACCAGACGTCACTACACACACAGCACAGAGTATATCACCAGACGGCACTACACACACAGCACAGAGTATATCACCAGACGGCACTACACACACGGGCACAGAGTATATCACCAGACCTCACTACACACACTGACACAGAGTATATCACCAGACGGCACTACACACACGGGCACAGAGTATATCACCAGACCTCACTACACACAGCACAGAGTATATCACCAGACCGCACTATATACGGTGGGAGATAGGGGTGAGATTGTCACTATGTTTCTCACCAGCCCACAGCCAGCATCATGTGCAGCTCTCACCAGGGGGCGCTCACCGCACCTTGCTTGGGAGCCCACCAGGGGTCACTGTTCCATATGAGCTCAGGAGAAGATGGTTAGAGGCGCTCTGGCCTCTCCTCTTCCCTCTCTATGGTCACTGCTGCAGCCGGATGTCCTGGTGTGTGAGGTTTGATTCCGGCAGGAAACACTGATCCTGAGCACAGACTGTCCCACACCCTGAGGCGGGAAACCAGGTCACTCCCACAGGGAAGGACTGAGAGATCACAGGGGCTCCCCCCACCCTCCATAGGAAGTACACACACAGTGAGGAGGGGATAAAGTGCACATCTCAGGCACTGAGGGGGGGACACACTGAGGAATAGGCTCTGCAGCCTCTAAGTCCCTTTTCCTGTGCCCCCCTCACATTGCCCACCCCCTGCTGCACAGAGATCTTCAGCCTGTGTTATTGGGTAAGTGCTTTCCTCCTCCTCCCTTCCCCTCCCTTGTGTGACCTGTGCACATTATCCCAGTGCTGCTCTGAGCTTCCTTACACACAGGAGCCTGAGAGGCTGAGCCTCTGATAGTGAGGGGGAGCCTCTGGCACTGGGGGGGTTACTCCTCCTGTATCACAGGGACTGGGAGATAATGGGGGTTATTTTACATTGGGAATTAACATTAGGGATCAGTGAGGATAAGATTGGGAAAGTTATTAAATAGAGTTAGAAAGTAATTAGATTGAGGGAGTATTGGTTGGAGTTTAACTCCTTCATTACCACAGGGGCCAGCACCATGTGTGTGTTATGGGCTATAGCTTCTCTGTGTGAGGCTGACATGTTTGCCACATGTCTCTCATGTCCAAGTTTTAAAGAATGTGTCTGGTACAGGGGGGTGAGGGGGGAGTTCTGTGCAGAGCTGGAGATGTAGAAGTGAGACACAGCTTCTCTTCCTTCCCCCAATCTGCAGTGCAGAACTACAGCTGAGGGAGAGCAGGGTGACCCCAGGCATAGAGGTGGGTGCTGTGTCTGGGTCTCTGTGTATGCGCCGCCATATAGAACCCCAAGCATGTGGTAGCCTCACGTCTGTAGCATACAAGGGGTTAACCCCTCATTTTCTAAATGGTGCAAATATACAGAGATAACAGAAAGGTACAAGATCCGGTGATACAGTACTATTAGCTGTAGGAACCCATTAAACATTGCTTGCAAATTTTTATATTATAGATGTTTTTGGCGATTAGCAAAACATTGAATCCAGAAGAACATTCAAATAACGTGAACCGGAAAAATAAAACCCTAATATATGAACTAAGAAAAGAAAAGTACAATAGGAATTTAATGCAGAACAAGGTAAAGATCTCCCATATATAGATACACTAAAACTGCAAGTAGTATAACAGGGTATGTCAATCTGTACCTATTTCTCTCTGTGAGCCTTCCCCATGGCAGGGTAAGCTTGCTCATTTTAGGCTGGCTAGCCTAAAGACCACCTGGAGCAGAGCACTAGTGAAGAAGGTGCACCGTCTAGAAATCCTGGGGCTAGAAGTGGAGTGTGAGATGCTGCAGAATGCCCTATAATAAAGTACCTTTCAAGATACCTCTGCCTCAGGTGTCAGTTCCTGGACAGGAGAGAGGTGATTGTGTAGTGATGGGGGCTGACACCTACACTCCGTGGGATCCATCACTGCTGGATACGCTGACACCACCACGACGAACCCAGAGACCTGTACATGAGCCAGTCCTGTTCCCGTCTCCTTAACATCATGCAGACAACTCAGACCTGAAAACCAACAGGCAGAGCATCATACAATCGTGGTAATGCGTCCACTCCCCTACACTGGTCCCCAAGTGAGGCTGGTGGGGGGACACGTGTTACATTAGTAACTTGTTTCTTCCAAGTCAAAGAGATAATATTCTGTTTTTAGTTCACACATAATATTTAAATTTCAATACAAGAAATGTGTTCAAAGTTATTACAGATTAATGTCTCAGTCAGTGGAATATAATGAATGTACAATTCCCAACATTTAAATGTCTGTTCTGCAAAGGGTTAAACCGATCCATTATAAGCATGAACATAGCTTTTCTCCTTCAAATGTTTGAATAGAGGAACAGTAATAAACAATTGTTTTAAGGGCTTTTTGTAAACCTAATATCTCATATTGGAACAAATCTGCCCTTTAAAGCATAGTTATAAATTCCCAATAAATAATTTGATCTTTCTAATAGAACTTTACTAAGGATACTTCCCACAATTATTATTTACCAGTAACAGTCTCTATATGAGCCTGTTTGTGCCTCTTTCCTATAGTACAGCATAGAGTGAGTATTACACGGATATTTCCTCTATTCAGCAGGGGGCAAGATTAATAAAAAAAAAGTAATCTGTCAAGTGACACATGTATAAACATGGAATCTATATTGCACACACGCACTCATCTCCTTCCCCATCCTCCCTCTCCCCCAATATAAACACAGGTACCACATGCATGCCCCACGTGTATGGTCACACACACCCCTCATGCATCGTGTATGTACGTACACACACACACACACACACCTCATGCATCGTGTACGTACGTACCCACACACACCTCATGCATCGCGTACGTACGTGTACACACACACACCCCTCATGCATGCCCCAGGTACACACACACACACACCCTCATGCATGCCCCAGGTACACACACACAAACCCTCATGCATGCCCCAGGTACACACACACACACGTACACACACACCCTCATGCATGCCCCAGGTACACACACACCCTCATGCATGCCCCAGGTACACACACACACCCTCATGCATGCCCCAGGTACACACACACACCCTCATGCATGCCCCAGGTACACACACACACACACACACCCTCATGCATGCCCCAGGTACACACACACACACCCTCATGCATGCCCCAGGTACACACACACACACACCCTCATGCATGCCCCATGTACACACACACACCCTCATGCATGCCCCAGGTACACACACACCCTTATGCATGCCCCAGGTACACACACACACACCCTCATGCATGCCCCAGGTACACACACACACACACACCCTCATGCATACCCCAGGTACACACACACACACCCTCATGCATGCCCCAGGTACACACACACACACACACCCTCATGCATGCCACAGGTACACACACACACACCCACCCTCATGCATGCCCCAGGTTCACACACACACACACCCCCTCATGCATGCCCCAGGTACTCACACACACACACATGCCCCAGGTACACACACACACCCTCATGCATGCCCCCCAGGTACACACACACACCCCCCCTCATGCATGCCCCAGGTACACACACACACACACACCCTCATGCATGCCCCAGGTACACACACACACACACCCTCATGCGTGCCCCAGGTACACACACACACCCTCATGCGTGCCCCAGGTACACACACACACACACCCTCATGCGTGCCCCAGGTACACACACACACACACACACACACACACCCTCATGCGTGCCCCAGGTACACACACCCTCATGCGTGCCCCAGGTACACACACCCTCATGCGTGCCCCAGGTACACACACACACCCTCATGCGTGCCCCAGGTACACACACACACACACCCTCATGCATGCCCCAGGTACACACACACACCCTCATGCATGTCCCAGTTACACACATACCCTCATGCATGTCGCAGGTACACACACACCCTCATGCATGTCCAAGGTACACACACACACACTCATGCATGATCCAGGTACACACACACACCCTTCATGCATGCCCCACGTACACCCCCTCTCATGCATGCCCCACGTGTACACACACACGCATGCCCCACGTACACCCCCCTCATGCATGCCCCACGTACACAATCCCCTCATGCATGCCCCACGTACACAGAAACACCCCTCATGTATGCCCCATGTACGCACACCAACACCTCATGCATGCCCCACGTACGTACGCACGCACACACCCACCCCTCATGCATGCTCCACGTACGCGCACACCCACACCTCATGCATGCCCCACGTACGCGCGTGCCCCACGTACACCTCCATGCCACCTCTTTCCCTGCTAATAGTGTTAACTCATCTAATTTATAACTGACCAACCTTCAAACTCGCCCCTCAAAAGCAACATCCCAATAGCCTGGAATCATGGCTGCTGTCCCGCAGTCACTCCTATCAACCATTGTGACCAAGCACTGCCTACCTGTCTCCAGCTGTCTTTCTCGCTCTCTTTGGCTGTCTCTTGCGCGCGCTGTCCCTTAAATCTCTTCTCTTTCTATGATTGCCTCCTTGTCTGTGCCTCTTCCTCACTGCCTCTCTTTCCCTAGCTTTGTCTCTCTGACTGTTTCTTTCCCAGCCTCTCTCTCTCTTTCTCTGCCTTTCCTTCTCTCTGAGTGAGGTCGGCCTGTGGGACTCGCTGAGCTGCCTGGCAATTCCCCCACTCCTCCAGGTCCCTCAAGACTGATCTATGGCAATGGGCTATAATTGGGGTTTCTTTCAGCTCCCCACTTTGGTAGGACCCTCATCAATCACCCTCTCGGTCCCCCCCTGAGACCATCTGGTATGTGGGGATGGGCTGTAATGAGAGTCTTTCTCTACCCCCTTCTTTGGACAATAACCGTGACTCATTCTCTCTAAGCCCCCTGCAGCCATCTGATCGAAGAAGAGCCTGGTGCACAGAGCACAAAGAAATGTCAGTGGCCTTCAGGGCCTTCTCACGCAGGCCCATCAACCACCCAAGCTTACACATGTTGCACCTTTTACAGCTTAGAGACTGAAAGGGAGATCCCAAGAAGACAATTTTTTTTTCTGTACAAATATCAGACACGAAAAGACAAAAATACCCAATGCTACATCCAATGTGACAAAATACATGGTTAAATACGTCAATGTTAGTATTCTCATGAGTAAGGGTCATTTCGTTAAACCCTTTGGCCAAAGCGTTATAAGCCTGCAGCCACGTCACGGCATGACCAGTATGCAGGTCCTAGCACTACCCTGCAGCCACGTCACGACCAGTATGCAGGTCCTAACACTACCCTGCAGCCACGTCACGGCACGACCAGTATGCAGGTCCTAACACTACCCTGCAGCCACGTCACGGCATGACCAGTATGCAGCCACGTCACGACCAGTATGCAGGTCCTAACACTACCCTGCAGCCACGTCACGGCACGACCAGTATGCAGGTCCTAACACTACCCTGCAGCCACGTCACGGCACGACCAGTATGCAGCCACGTCACGGCATGACCAGTATGCAGGTCCTAACACTACCCTGCAGCCACGTCACGGCATGACCAGTATGCAGCCACGTCACGTCCAGTATGCAGGTCCTAGCACTACCCTGCAGCCACGTCACGGCACGACCAGTATGCAGGTCCTAACACTACCCTGCAGCCACGTCACGGCATGACCAGTATGCAGCCACGTCACGGCATGACCAGTATGCAGGTCCTAACACTACCCTGCAGCCACGGCACGGCACGGCACGACCAGTATGCAGCCACGTCACGGCATGACCAGTATGCAGGTCCTAACACTACCCTGCAGCCACGGCACGGCACGACCAGTATGCAGCCACGTCACGGCATGACCAGTATGCAGGTCCTAACACTACCCTGCAGCCACGTCACGGCACGACCAGTATGCAGGTCCTAACACTACCCTGCAGCCACGGCACGGCACGACCAGTATGCAGCCACGTCACGGCATGACCAGTATGCAGGTCCTAACACTACCCTGCAGCCACGTCACGGCATGACCAGTATGCAGGTCCTAACACCACCCTGCAGCCACGTCACGGCACGGCACGACCAGTATGCAGCCACGTCACGGCATGACCAGTATGCAGGTCCTAACACTACCCTGCAGCCACGTCACGGCATGACCAGTATGCAGGTCCTAACACTACCCTGCAGCCACGTCACGGCATGACCACTATGCAGGTCCTAACACTACCCTGCAGCCACGTCACGGCATGACCAGTATGCCGGTGCTAACACCACCCTGCAGCCACGTCACGGCACGACCAGTATGCAGGTCCTAACACCACCCTGCAGCCACGTCACGGCATGACCAGTATGCAGGTCCTAACACTACCAGTGGAAATTCTCATTTACCTCTGCTGTGGAGGGAGAACCCTGGGAGGAGGGGCCACTAACCTCCAAAAAACTGATACCAGATGAAAAATTAATACACACAATCCCAGCAAGCTCTAACCCCAGAACCCACCACAAATGTCAGAGACACACGTTAAAAGTTACAAAACAACATCCAAAATCATATTATAACATTTGGTCAATCTTTAGATCCTGATGCATAAACAATAATGTGAACCCCAATAAGCATTAATCCCGAACATCTTAGATTTTCCTCAGGAAAGCTGCAACAATGGGCTCAGTCTCATCTCTGAAGGTTCAAGTAGCAGCACTCCGCATCTTCTTACAGGATCAAATAGCAAACCAGTAGTATATTCAGCAATTCTTCAAGGCAATGGGTAAAATAAGACCTTGGATCAGGGTTACAAGCACTGCAGACACCCGTTCCACCCTCTCCCTCCAATATCAATCAGATGGTTATCACTGAAAGCTGTAACAATAACATCAGCCACAAGAGTGAGTCAACTGGGAGAACGATCTTGTGATCCCCATTTTTGCATTTTCTATCGGAATAAAGGTGTGTTGAGAACACGTCTTCAGTGAAAAGTAATGTAATAATTCCACATTTACCAATAAATCAGGGGTACCCTCCTTCTGTCTGAACCCAAACAATGAGAAGGTAGAATCTTTGCACACGTTAGACGTCCGAGTGTTAAAGGCCCATATCTCCAGAACAGAATCATTTACAAAATCCTGAAATTTGTCTTCTCTTTTCAGGGCAACGATAGGGAAAACCAGCTTCCTAGACAGCCTTAGCCAGATGGATAAGAAACCTCATTATAAGGCCTATGAAGCATTAGGAAACGCACCTCCAAGTTTCTTAAGGGCTCACTATACTAGAGCAATCACATCTTCCTGGGCTATGAAACCACAAGTATCCGCAGAGCACGTCTGGAAACAAGCGACTTGGTCTTCCCTTTATACTTTCTCATAACACTACCAATTAAATGTAGTCGCATCAGTAGAAGCTGCCTTTGGAAGAAAATGCATACAGGCAGCAATATCGCTATAATTTGCCCAACGCAGTATTTCCTGAGGGAGAACGGCTTTCGGACTTTCCCTTATGTCTTGCGCTGACATGGAGAGAAAACTGAAATTTTATTCACCAATAAATGATTTTCTCCTGATCCCTCCATGGCAGCGAATGCCTAATTCCCGCCCCTATCTTTTGTTATGAGCAGACTTTGCAGTACATTTATTTTGTCTTGTTCATAATTGGCCTTGAGATATTTGTGTGCACATGTATATAGTACAGCTCGGCTAGAGGTACAACTGACCTGAATCAGGCATAGGAGAGGCTTATAAGGGTGTGAGCAGGTCAGAAGTCTGTGCAGTGCTTACTTCTCCAAAGGGGCTGCCCTGTGTGACTCGTATACTCCTAGAATATGAAGGTAAAGGAGGGAGGACACAACGGACTTGCGGCCAATTTTATTAAGGCAAATAAATTAACGTTTTGGCTGGACACAGCAGCCTTCATCAAAATGGATCCTTTGCCTTGTTATGTGGATGTTCCTGCCAGGTAGACAGGAGCTGAATGTGAGAAACTGGATGTGATAAGGGAGAAAAGAATGAGGGTGTGAGGGATCAGCCCCCTCTATTTAATATGGTGAGAAGTGGGGACAGGTGAGGGGAAGTTACTGCACTGTTTCCTCTGCATTACCCACTTCTCTCCGTATGAAATAGGAAAGGGAGACGGTGTCAGTATGGAGCAGAACTGCTGGACCTGAAGAGAATCGGGAGCATTTATCAAAGTCTGATGTATCTGCTATAGAACTGTACAGTATGTGACTATGTTACACTGAGAGGACATTGCTGGTCTTGTGGCTGTTGTTCTCCGACTCTCTTTATACGCTTTGTTCTCCTAGATGGTTATGTTGTGACATAATCCTGAACCATTGATGTATTTTGCAGTGTTTGACATGAAGTTCCTGTTGGAGGAGGGACCATATGTAAGATTTTTTTTTTTGTGCCGCTGTCTTCTCCGTCTCCTTTGGGGATAATAATCTTAGGTTTGAAAGCTCATACTAAATGCTGTATATTTGTCCAATAAAACAGATCATTCCAATTCGGTTTTCTCTTTTATACAGGCACAGCTGTCATCCAACAAATATAGATCAAGGAACCTCCGGTCAGCACCTCCAGAGCAGCGCTGCCCACTGCCAGCACCTCCAGAGCAGCACTGCCCACTGCCAGCACCTCCAGAGCAGCACTGCCCACTGCCAGCACCTCCAGAGCAGCACTGCCCACTGCCAGCACCTCCAGAGCAGCACTGCCAGCACCTCCAGAGCAGCACTGCCCACTGCCAGCACCTCCAGAGCAGCACTGCCCACTGCCAGCACCTCCAGAGCAGCACTGCCCACTGCCAGCACCTCCAGAGCAGCACTGCCCACTACCAGCACCTCCAGAGCAGCACTGCCCACTACCGGCACCTCCAGAGCAGCACTGCCCACAGCCAGCACCTCCAGAGCAGCACTGCCCCCTGCCAGCACCTCCAGAGCAGCACTGCCCACTGACAGCACCTCCAGAGCAGCACTGCCCACTGCCAGCATGGATCCACACTTAAGTGAGTAGAGGAGATATTTTGGTGTCTTTAAACACTGCAAGGAGGGAATATCTGATTATTTTGCAGTTATGTGAGTTAAACACCCAAACTAATCTTGTTTTCTTGTTGAACCACCAGCAGGTAAGAAGATAATATATCTTCAACTCTGTCATTTTCTGCCAGAAGGGCTAGTAATACATTTCTTTACAAGAGATATTATATTATACCAATATCAGAGGAGGTGATATCACAAGAAGAGCCCCAACTCCCAGCTTTACATGATGGATTTTCCTTTTCTTATTGCCAGGTTTCCCCGTGGTTGTGCCGGAGAGAATAGAGATTAAGTCGGAGAAAGAAGAGACGAATACTGAGAATCATCTGACCACAATAAAGAAAGAAACAGATTCATTTCCTGTTTGTGGTAAGTACCCTTACAGCCTCACTTATCTGTATTCAGAATGATAAAGAAAAATGGACTGTAATGTCTGCAATATTTTGGGAAATAATATTAAAGAATACATACAATTGTAAGCTACATGTTCTAATGAAAAAAACATGCATGATTTGTCTAATGTTCTATTAATAATATTGTTTATTGATGTTTGAACATTGGTAGCTCCAAAAACGCTAAAATGTTCTCAGCGCTCGGGGGTAAAAGCTCCTTCAGCACTCAAAGGGTTAATAACAAAGTAAAATTAATCACTTCACCCCTTTCCCATAGGAATCAGTATAGAGTATTTCTCTATACTGATATCACAAGAAGTGCCCCCACTCCCAGCTTTACATGATGGATTTTCCTTTTCTTGTTGCCAGGTTTCCCAGTGGTTGTACTGGAGAGTTTAGAAATTAAGTCGGAGAAAGAAGAGCCAAACGCTGAGGAACATCTGACCACAAAGAGTGACACTTTTACATTTCCTGTCTCTGGTGAGTACATTTCCCCTTTGTCTGCACAAAGGGATGTTATCTTTTTACAAGGAGCATGGTCACATTTAGTGAATATTCATGGTTAATTGCCTCTCATAGGAAGTCCCCAGGCCTGCTGGGTGTTCTGGGACAAGCCACACGCAGCAGAGTTAGAAGCGCAATATGGCTCTCAGACACGTATAAAGGTTGGAAATGCAGAATTATGGATATCTGACCCTCAATAGATGGGATAAAACGCATTTGGGAGATAAAAGGGATTGTGTGGCGAGCACGCGCATTGTAAATGAAACTTCTTTGTGTTTTGTCACTGAAATTGTAATTATACTCAAGTTTTTAATTCAATCAAAATACAATTCCAGTGACAAAACATAAAGATGTTTCACTTAGAACGTGCGTGCTCGGCACACACACCATGTCACGGTGCGCGGTCAGGGTGGACGCGGCCTCAGTCTTGTCATGGCCTGAGATGGCATATATATACGTACATTCATACATATATTCATCCATCTTTGTTAATGATTTGCGTCAGGAGAACCAGCATAATATGCCAGGGAATTCAGAGATTCCACCATGTTGCTGGTTTGACAGAGAACCCTGCAGTTAGTAGTATGTGTTATTCTATCTATAATTCGTTTTATTTATCAGCAATTTTACCTTACACCACTTAATTGCATCGTTTTTATGGGTACGTGTGGACACAATGGCTCTTAAAGACGTGTGGAGAGGGTATTGTTATCACGCATATTGATGAAGATTTGTATTTATTTGCACTTGGTAACCATGACAGAGATGAATAGCAGCGCCCTGCGGGTCACTCCTCACATACACACATGTAGTGAGTCCCACTGCCTCACAACGCAGCGCGCGAAACCACAACTGGGTGACTGCCCGTGCTGACAGCCACCGGTGCGCAAGACCATGTCAAATGACAGCCCGCGCTCGTGTGCGAGAAACCAGCAGAAGAATCCAGGAAGACGAGGAGGGATGGTAGCAACGTCCAGCGAAGGCTCCTCCAACTTCACTGGACACAGGTGTTTTCCCGGCCCCGCAATGATCGGGCAGTCATGGATCCGGTGGCCCTGGAATCCACAATACAGTCACAAGTCCAAGGTACGCCTCCCGTTTCTCTCCTGTACTGACAGTGTGGTAGTACCTATCTGCATAGGCTCGTCATCTGGAGTGGCGGAGAAATTAAGTTTGGTGCCAACCAAGTTGTCGGGCTCCTAACAGCACGGCACTTCTCAGACAGGTGTTCCTGCATTCTGAGATCGATCTGTACGCCAAGAGAAATTAACTCCTCGAGGTCCTTAGGGAGGTCCTAAGGGAGTTAGCTCATCCTTTAAGTGCTCCGATAAACTTGAGCTTCATTATGCCAGCTGGTCTCGGCCGCGAGGGTGTGAAACTGAATGGCGTATTGGCCTACCGTGCGAGTTCCCTGGCGAATCTGCAGGAGTGAAGCTGATGCTGAAGATACTCGTCCTGGAGCGTCAAATGAAGGCAGGGGAATCACTGATCGGGGGCAAATCCTTCTCCCAGAGCGGAGAGGCCCAAGCCAGTGACTCGTCAGTGAGAAGAGAAACAATGTAGGCCACCCTGGTGTGTGGTGATCATAGGCAGTTGTAATTCAAAATGAATAGAGCATTGATTAAGAAATCCCCTTTATGCCATTGGGTCCCCACCATACCGTGGAGGAGTCTGGATCCAAGGTTCTCTCATCGTTTCGGTAACAGGAGTAGTATCGTAGCCGCATCTGCAGCCCTCAAGTCCGGCTGATGGGTACCAATGTGGGTAACTAAGTCCTGCACCGCATTACACATCCGTGTCAGTTGTTGATGGTGTAGGGTGAGGCGTTGCTCATGATCCCCCAAGTACTCTCCTTGCAGGGTAACGGCTCGCCCTACCTCTGCGGGGTCCATATTTGGACTGAGCAAAATGTCACGATTCTCATCTCAAGCAGGAAATGGACCCGCATGGCTGAGGTAGGCAGGTGACAGAACTGACCTGAGCCGAGGGACAGAGTCCTGATAGAGTAGTGCGTCGTAGGCCGAAGGTCAGGGCTGGCAGCAGTGTTTCGAAGTCGGTGTGGATGCAGAGTGGGCCGGCAGGCCTCAGATAATACAAGAAAAATAATCAATATCGAGCATGTTAACTCCACTAAAACAAAAGCCATCATACTAGGACGCAGAGAAGGCCTTCGACAGCATAAAGTGGGCCATCCTGGATAACACCATGCAGTCCTTTTTGTTTCTCGGGTCCATTCTTAGAAGGGGTCAGAGCCCTATATCACTCTCCTAGAGTCTTGGTTATGTTACCAAGCAATAAACTAGAGTCTATAAATATTAAGAACGGCAAAAGGCAGGGCTGCCCCCTATCTCCTCTACTCTTCGCCTTCTCAATTGAACCTGTGGCCTCAACGATCAGAATGCACCCAGATATTCAGTGAATAAACATAGGGGACAAGAAATATAAGATATCACTGTTTTGCTGACGACATCATCCTAACTCGAGCAAACCCATTGATCTCCCTAGCAAACTTGCTGAAGTTGCTAGAGGAATTTGGCGGGCTGTCGGGGTACAAAATTAACAAAGACAAGTCAGCGGCTTTGAACCTGTGTGTCCCCGTTCCCCCTCCCCCCCCGGACTCTTCTACAAAAAAAATCAAGTTTATGTAACACCCCAATCCCGTCCTCCGGCAGCAGGAGATAGGGTGTACATGTGTTATAATGTCTATTACCCATTCCCATCGAAATTAGAGTGTTGGCTCCGTGGGCAATTACCTGTGATCTCAGGGTTCCCTCTGGCAGGTTCAGGCCTTGGCTGTAATGGAGGATAGTTGGTGGTTGTGAGTACAGGATAAAGAATAGGGCGCCAGGATCTTTTGCAATTCAATGTTCTTTTATTAACAGGCACAACAGCTCCAGGCTTGCACAGGATCAATGATCACTCTCTTAATACACAGTGGACTCTCACATAATATCATCGGACACAGCATATTATTAGGCAGACTTTTCCTAATGTACCTTGCGGGGCAATTTCTCTTCTTGACCCTTCCCATTCAGATAAGGACTTTCATGCAGGCTTTAGCCTCTATTCCACCTCAAGCCCACTCCTAACAAGGCGTTGGGTCCACCAACCTCCTCTGCCAGAGCGGTCTCCTTTTGGCTTTCTAGTCCCTAGCACCCCGCATAGCAGAATACTCCTTCCTGAACTTCACTTGGAAAGGTCTTGATTCTTCTTACTGGCCCTTGTCTGGTCATCCCAGGAGCTTGAGGCTCCCAGGTAGTCTACACTTTCCCTGCTCACTCACTCCTAGGTGAGGGAAGAACCTGCACTTCCCTTGGTGAGGGATCAACTAACTGCCTTTTTAGCAGCTTCCCACTTAGACATACAGCAGGAGGAGCCAAGCTATCCCTCCCCCTCTTCTAGCAGCTCCACAAGCCCAGACTTTTGCCTGTAAGTTGCTACAATCAGCAACTGAGATGTGATGTCACCAGCTCACTATTAACCCCAGCATTGCCTGCATTTACCAGGACTTATGTTCCAGGCTGGGGGAAAATTAGTTAGGGGGCTACATTTAGATGGCAACAACTCATATTAAATATCATGGGGTTAACATCTCGAAACTACGAATCACTCAAAGCAACAACCCCACACTATTTGATAACATTTAAAAGGACCTGTTGAACTGGAGCAAGCATCAGATAGCATGGATGGGTAGAATAATCTCCATAAAAATGAACATCCTTCCCAGATTGCTATATTACTTGCAGACCCTCCCAATCCACATACCAAGAGAGGAACTAAGAGCCCCACAGAACCAAATCTTTCAATGTATCTGGCGAGGGGAAAAGGCCAAGGGTAGCTAGATCTGTGTTGATTTCCTCCAGAGTGAGGGGTGGCCAGGGGTCCCAGACATAACTAGGTACAGGTGAGCCCCGTTATAACGCAATGCTTGGAGTCCACATAATGCGACTGCGTTATAACCGGGATTGCGGAAAAAATGGCTGTCGCAATCAGGGGTTCCGAGTCCCAGCTGTCCCTGAACCCGGCGGCACAGCGCGGCAGCTCTCTCCTCTCCCTGCTTCAGCCTCGGAGAGAGGTTGTGGGGGGTGGGGGGAGGGTGGTGTGTGTGTGGACAGAGCACGGCAGTCCTCTTCTCTCCCTGCTTCAGCCTCGGAGAGAGGTTGTGGGGGGGAGGAGGGTTGTGTGCGTGTGTCGGCAGAGCATGGCAGCTCTCTCCTCTCCCTGCTTCAGCCTCGGAGAGAGGTTGTGGGGGGTGGGGGGAGGGTGGTGTGTGTGTGGACAGAGCACGGCAGTCCTCTTCTCTCCCTGCTTCAGCCTCGGAGAGAGGTTGTGGGGGGGGAGGAGGGTTGTGTGCGTGTGTCGGCAGAGCATGGCAGCTCTCTCCTCTCCCTGCTTCAGCCTCGGAGAGAGGTTGTGGGGGGGAGGGTGGTGTGTGTGTGTGTGTGTGTGTGTGTGTGTGTGTGTGTGTGTGTGTGTGGGTTTGTGTGTGTGTGTGGACAGAGCACGGCAGTCCTCTTCTCTCCCTGCTTCAGCCTCGGAGAGAGGTTGTGGGGGGGAGGAGGGTGGTGTGCGTGTGTCGGCAGAGCATGGCAGCTCTCTCCTCTCCCTGCTTCAGCCTTGGAGAGAGGTTGTGGGGGGGGAGGGTGGTGTGTGTGTGGACAGAGCACGGCAGTCCTCTTCTCTCCCTGCTTCAGCCTCGAAGAGAGGTTGTGGGGGGGGGAGGGTGGTGTGTGTGTGGACAGAGCACGGCAGTCCTCTTCTCTCCCTGCTTCAGCCTCGGAGGTAGGTTGTGGGGGGGGGGAGGGTGGTGTGTGTGTGGACAGAGCACGGCAGTCCTCTTCTCTCCCTGCTTCAGCCTCGGAGGTAGGTTGTGGGGGGGGGAGGGTGGTGTGTGTGTGGACAGAGCACGGCAGTCCTCTCCTCTCCCTGCTTCAGCCTCGGAGAGAGGTTGTGGGGGGGGAGGGTGGTGTGCGTGTGTCGGCAGAGCATGGCAGCTCTCTCCTCTCCCTGCTTCAGCCTCCGGAGGGGGGGAGGGGGCAGTGTGTTTTCTTGAATGCTACTTTGTCAAAACAAATATATACTCCTTAATTCCACATGCGGTAAGGAATGGCACAGACTTTGTGCTACCTCCAGCTGTTTTCATTACCCAAATATAATGTGTTGTAACACTAATGATAAATAGCATAACATTTATAAAATCAGTATAGATATATTGCATGTAGGCAGATGCCCTTTTAAATTACAGCCAATAAAACCAAAATGTGTTGCTTAAAGTGTTCCTCTTGGATTGTATGCTGCTAACAAGTAAAAGGAAGTTTGCAAGGAGACTTTTCAGGTACAGTATATGAGCCTATTCTATCTGAAACTAAAGCTCATTGTACCTGTACGTATGGAATATCTCTCTAAATACACCTATGACAGGCATTATAAATCCTTAATTACTCTCTTATTAATTTGAACTTATTACAACAAGGTTGGGGGACTTAAGCATTTCCTTGTCTTATTATTACATATGAATCACATTGACCAATGTTTACATTCTATTACATCTGATGCAGTAAACGAGGATCCTTCTCTATACCTCAGTCACTCATTCTGGTTTCACAATAGTCCCGTTGCTTTTAAATATTGCACTGTAGTGGTTTAGTTGTAATTGAGTGCTATGTTATGCTTTTCAGTACCTCCCTAGATCAGTGGACACACACACACACAGATATGTGCATATAGCTTGGTCTACCTTTTCTCTTCGTGTTCAGCCCACAGCTCTGTCTCAGTTCCCCTCCCCCTCCCCAACCATCACAGACTCTGCTTCTAGTCGGACAGCAGAATCTGTTTCCTCAGCATGATATGTGCAGCAGGCAGGGAAGGGGGAGCCCAGAGAAATCCCCAAATATCCCCCAGAAAACAGGGAAGCTTAAGCTGTGGAATTTCCAAAACTAAATAAAATGTACATTCTCACCCCCTCCTAACTCCTGTGTGTCATCCATACGAGCCAATGCAACCCACAGCAAGCTTCATGAGTGCAGAGAGCTGGCATGTGGCTTCTGGAAGAGGAGGAGATAAGGAGGGGCTTGGGCTCAGGATCCTCCGGCAGCAAGAGCAGGCACAAGGGAATTAAAAGGTAGATCTTCTTAATAGGGAGCCAAGCTCAAACCGCGTTATAGCGGATTGCGCTATAACGGGTTTGAGCTGTACTTCTATGCAGCTCAATTACGCCAGGTAGTCGTCTGAAACGCAGACCCAGCCCAGTTCTGCTGGGTAGCAATCGAATGGAAATGCTCAGTGCTGCCCGCTACCAATATCGCTCTGGACAACAGAGAAAAAGGACTCAGGCCATAGATAACCAGAAATGGGATCCATAAAATTCACTATGAACATTTGGACTAAAGCTAAAACAAAATTCAAATTCACGTCTGATGCATCCCAGCTCACCCCCCCTCTTGAACAACACAACATTCCCACCAGGGGTGGGCTCGAGCCGCTTTGACCAGTTTAAGAATACAAATATTAAACTGGTTGGAGACCTACTGGACAAGGGAAACCCTTAAGTCTCCAAGAGCTTAGAACCAAATACAACGCCCCAGATCTACCTCTCTTCCAGTTCCTACAAATTAGGCATTTCCTCCTGCCCATCTCTAGGAACTCAAAATTCCTGGAGCTGACCAAATTCGAGCGTTGATGTAAAAAAGAATACCAAAAACGACTAACAACGTTGATATATGCAGGGCTATAATCAGCGGGCTCCACTCCAGACCATGGATATATGACCAAATGGGCCAGGGACCTGGGGATGGAAACTGACAGAGAAGACTGGAAAGATATCTGGGATAATGCGACCAAAGCCTCCATTTGCACAGTCACAAAAGAAAACATACATAAAATAATATACCACTGGTACCTCACACCAAAGAGGATAAAACATCTTCCCAGAATCCTCTGACCAATGCTGTAGGACATGCGGCCAGGTGGGTGACATGGCCCATATCTGGTGGTTCTGCCTGGCAATACAAAAATACTGGAAAGTTATTCAGAGGATTATTAAAGAGACCATGGGCCTAGAAATCCCCTTATGTCCACAGGTATACCTGCTACCCAAACCAGTAGAGGAACTAAGCCATCCTATTAAGCGCCTCATATCGCACATCCTGACAACCGCCAGAGGCGCGAAAGCGGCCGCCTGGAAAAGCCCATCGCCTCCATCCAGGTCAATGGTAACAAATAGAATTAACGAAGTAATGTTGATGGAGAGGCTCACTGCCTTCCTTAAACATTCCTCCGAAAAATTCCACAAGATCTGGGACCCATGGATGGAGGCCTATTAGGAATAGATCAGGATACACGGACAGGGGCTCGGGTGGACCGAGTGCCCCCCTCTTTCTCACCCCTCCCCGCCCCCCCCCCCCCCCCACTCTCCGACTTAGGGATAGCCCAGAGGGAGTGTATGTAAGGTGCTGACCAAGAGAGGGCGCCCATCCATCCAAGCTAACCAATGAGGTGAGTCGATGAAGCTACGGCGGGCTTTTCAGAGTTGCTCTGTTCGAAATAACAGAGCGACCGGCTTAGTTTGGAAGCCTGAAAAGTTTGCCTCAGAGACCAAGTCCCGTCTTTTGCGCCCAAGTTCTCAAAATCGAACGGAGCGGTCGCGGCTGGGAACTGAAGCCGAAAAGAGGACCAAGAGAAATGGGGGTGTATCCCGGTCAAGGTAAGCTCATCCAAGCGGGCGCCCTGCCCATAGAAAAGCCTAGATTTTTCCCTCAGACCCACAGTATGTGTATTTCTAACTGTTCCTTTATGTATTTCTTCTTGTTGTACGTGGGTTTACCAAAATAAACACTATTTGTTTTTACTTTTTACTTGTTCTGCTTAGTGAATGATCCCTGTAATATATAAATAATGTAAAAAAGTACCTGGTCTCCCGTGATAGGCTTTTTTTCCGGTGGCGCGGTGGGATCAGTCGGCTTTGGACTATAAATTCCGTGTGTGGGTTTATAGTAGAAAGAGGAGGTCATAGATTGTGAGCTCCCAAAACAAGTGGTACACTTACTCACGATTTACACGGGGCAGGAGAAAGTACGCTGTTCTTTGTCACTGCAGCTTAGTGCCCAAAGGCGAAGATGTCTCAATGGTCAGGACGGTTTCGGTCCTGGGATCGCCTGAGAATCGTGACTCGGTGAGCGTTAGGCTGAGTCCACGCTGGTGCTGAGCGCGCTTGACGCATTTACCTCTTTGGATCTTTATCTTCACTTCCCCGCTCACGTGGCGCACTCGTGCGTGGGCACGTACGCTCTCCCAAGCTTTGTGCGTGGGGAGACAATAGAATTTGACTTTCGGGCGCAGAGCAGGGTCACATGACTCTTCTCTGACCAATGACAGAAGAACAGTCCCAAAAGCAATCGGAAAGCAGCCCGTAGCCACCCAATCATAGTTTAGCACATTTCCTGCATGTAACTTGAACCACAATAAACTTTTGCTGGTGTGCAGTACTGCTTTTTTTTTTTCTGCATAGGAAAATGGATAATTGCTAAATTGAAATGTTAATTTCAGAAGTAACATAGGGGGAGTTCCCAGCACGCCAACAAAATGACGATGGCAACAATAATCGTCAGAAAAAGGTAATTTTATATAGCTGAAATTCCGTGGAACAAACATCCATGCATTACACGGATAATAATGGAAGCTAATAATCAGAAATATACAAGACCCAGCTACATCACTCAGAAATACATAGATCACAGAAAACAAAAAAGAAGGGTAAAATGTACTAATCAGGGGAGGCACTATACAAGGGAAATAAGGAAAGTGTAGGGTAGAGGTGGGAGAAGACCAACACGATAAGGTAGTGGTTACTGATACAACTCTCCTGTTTTTACTACATGTTCATGGGTACCCCATATTAATAGGGGTGCCTTCTTACATCTCCAAAAAGAGAAATTAGTTTGGAGGACATCACAGATCTGTCTACCCTGTGACTGCGTAATTAAAGCTAGCTGATTGGTGTGTCAGCGTCAGAGACCGGAGAAGACCAATCAATACCAGCTGCTGAGTTGCCCTGACAACGGAGTGTTGACGGAAGAAGTATCCCTGTAGCAGAGTCATTAGGACACCAGCTTTGTGAGCGCTCCGGTTGATCTGGGAAGGTACCTCCCCCTCTGCTGACGTCATGCGCACCGGATGCTGATAACCTTATACAGCGGAGTAGACAGCACGTAGGTGAGAGTGGCGAACCTAAAAGACGAATCAGGTCTGAACACGGGTGTACCGGCCCCCCAATGATGTCACGCATATCGAGGCACTAAAATGTGCACACTGGGTGTTTGATTCAGGAGTCCGGCAGTCTGTGCAACCTGTTGGTTTGAACCCTTGCTCTGTTAAGAGATATTCTTAGACTATATCTATATTGCCTATAGGATTGATACTGTGTACAACTTATTGCAGTGATTATATTGGCTCTCTGTTAGATCAGTGCTTGTGTCTAATTATATCAACAATATTTCTGCTTTATTTGGGACAGGTGTATGTGCTAGTAGTAGTAATCCAGTGTCTGTGTAGCAGTATCTTGTGCTGTATCCCACTGTGGGATACTTATCCACAGACAGTTTTCTGCTCTAATTTGTATCCACACATGTTTGGCTTATGTGTGAGCAATAGTTTTTTTTTACAGGGAAAAGGGAAGTACTTAGATTAGATGTATTCTAGGGAACGGGCCAGAAGAATGGACTAGGGGCCCCGAAACGTTGCCCCCCTTATTTCCCTGTTTTTTCTTTCCTCTCCCCCCTCCCCCCCTTTTCCTCTTGTCCCTTTGTATAAGGTCTTCCCTTAGTACATTTTACCCTTCTTGTTTTGTTTGTTGTGATCTATGTATTTCTGCGTTATGTTAGCAGGGTCTTGTATATTTCTGTTGTGATTATTAGGTTACATTATTATCAGTGTAATGCATGGATGTTTGTTCCATGGAATTTCAGCTATAAAAAATGACTTTTTTCTGACAATTATTGTTGCCATCGAAATTTTGTTGGAGTGCTGGGAACTCCCCCCTATGTTCTGTATCGTAACTTTGGAGGAAATTAGAGTTGCTCCCTGTTCCCGTGCACCTTTTCTATTTTTATCTTTCGGTATCTTTTATTTTTAGGTCCTGCTAAAAGCTGTATACATTCGTTAATTTCGGAAGTGTTCAAGAGAGATCCTCTCTGGAACCAAAGAAGTAAATTTTATCATGACAGGAGTGTACATGTCAAACTTTGGAAAGATATAGCTGCAGTTATGGATGCACCCTGTAAGTACTTATTTTATAATAGGAGGATTTATTTAAAAAAATGTTTTATTGAAAAACGTTGACTATTACAATTAAGAACATATGTATTTTTTTATTTTTTTTCATTTACTTCATGATATACATTCATTGTTAAGTATTTTAATATTGTATCATTAATTTTAAATGACAGTCAAACTTAATATTGCATGTACATGTAAAATATGTATAGATGCAATAGTTAATTATTTTGTAATTTTTGTCATCTGTAATGAAAATTAATTAATTATTCTTATGACATGTTAAATTATACATTGCTTAACTATTTAAATTTTATTGAAAATCTTTATATCTAAAATCTTTTCATTAAGGGGAAGTATGCAAGACCAAGTGGAAGAACTTGCGAGATGCATTCCGGAGGGAACTGAAAAAAGTCAATGGTCCACGTTCTGGGGATGCTGGGCCCAGCAGTGAAGTTACCTCAACTTGGCCTTTCTATACTCGCATGTTGTTTTTGCAGGATCAAATGATGCCTGCAAGGACATCCTCCAACCTGGAGAACTGCTTCCTGACATTGGAGCCTGCCGTTGATGAGTCAGTGGAAGAAGTCGCCGCTGATGAAAAGATTCATCTTCGTTCTAATTCTCTAGAACCACCAGCAAAGAAATCAAAGAACGCTTTTGCTTTGAAAAGAGAGCTAGTAGCAATAGAGGCCAAAAAATTGGAACTTTTATCGGCGGCATATACAGCTGAAACAGATTCTGAGTTGTCATTTCTAAAAAGCCTTTTACCGTTCATCAATGAGCTGGACCTAGATGCTAAGTTAAAACTGCGCAAAGTTTTGACTGATGATGTAGTAGCTGCGGTTCTAGAATTCAAATCCCATCAGAAAAATAACTAGTTTTGCTTTTTAAAAGTATTTACTTTGTTTAATAAAGTTAATGTTGATATTAATATCTATTGTACTATGTATGGGTGAACAAAGTTTTATGTATTCGAATTTTGCACTATTGTTCCATGTTGGAAAAGGTTTGTTATTTATAGATTTTATTTATTTATAACAATGTTTTACCAGGAAGTAATACATTGAGAGTTACCACTCGTTTTCAAGTATGTCCTAGCAGGGCCGCTTTATACATTAGGCCGACTAGTCACAGTGCCTAGGGCCTATGAACCTTTTAGGGCCTACAATATTTCACTTGGAAAAAATACCTAACAAAAAATCACAAAATAAGAGAAAACAGCAAATTTTAATTTAAAATGCCTTCGAAGTATCAATACCTTTAAATATCGAAACAAAAGTATCTATGCCAAATATTGCTAGTATCGAAAGATACAAGCAAACTATGAAATTAGCATAAAAATGAGTCAAAATATCGGGCACACAGGCCTCTAGAAATAAGTGCCTAGAGCCTACGAAGGTCTTGAAACAGCCCTGTGTCCTGGGCATAGACTTAAGATGACAAATGCATGGTTACAAATGTAGTTATATAAGTGAACAGGGTATACATTATATACAAGACATTGCATGCACAGTTAGAGATAATATATATTATAGGCGTATGTGACAGTTACAGACCAGATTAAAATGTGAGACAGCTTTAGTCTTGAAAGAACTTTGACTGGTGGCGGCTGTGAGTCTCCGGTAGATTGTTCCAGTTTTTGGGTTCACGGTAAGAGGAGGAGGAGCGGCCGGATACTTCGCTGAACCTTGGGACCATGAGCAGTCTTTTGGAGTCAGATCGCAGATAAGTGCTGCATGTGGTAGGGATGAGGAGCTTGTTCAGATAGATGGGTAGCTTGCCCAGAAAGTATTTGAAGGCAAGACAGTACTGTACCTCAGGCATAGAGTAGGGGGAGGGCATCGAGTGGCCAGTGCCCCTAACAAAGAAGCAAGTTATGGCTTTCTTAGGTACCGCTGGCTACTTCAGAAAGTACAGCGCCCTGGCCAAACCCCTGACTGACTTAACCCAGAAGAAACGCCCAGTTCTGGTTGTCTGGTCTGCTTGCGAAGACACATTCCGGGCTCTTAAATCTGCCTGGGCTTGTGCTCCCATCCTGGCAGCACCCGACTACAGCAAACGATTCCAGGTACAGACCGATGCCTTGGACTATGGTGTCGGCGCTGTACTGAGCCAGGTAGGCAAGGATGGGGGAGGACACCCGTTCGTCTACCTGAGTCGTAAGCTGCTGCCTCGGGAAGTTGCTTATGCCAGCATTGAATAGTAGTGCCTTGCAATTGTGTGGACACTCAAGAAGCTCCAGCCCTAACTGTATGGCAGGGCTTTCACAGTTATCACAGATCACAATCCACTGAGTTGGCTACAGAGGGTGTCGGGGGAGAACGGGAAATTGCTATGCTGGATTTCACAATTCAGCATAAGAAGGGCAGTTAGCATAGCAATGCTGATGGACTCTCCGGACAGGACATTCCCAGTGACCAACATACCTCCAGAGCGTCCAGGCTTGAGGAACCACCGGATGGGGTGGTCACCCCCAGAGCCTTCGTCTTAATGGGAAAGGTGTGATGGGCAAGAGTAACCAGGCTTCATAATAAAGGTTAAGCCCTCTGTTGCCCTTGGGTCCGGTGGGTCCCTGGCAGCTACCCAGCACTATAAGGGGCCATGGTACATGTAAAGTTAAAGTGTCCCTGCTTTTCCACTATCCATGTTCCCTTTACTCCAAACTCATGAAACTTGCTGTATGTAAGTTTTAGGTGGGATATTTGGGTAAGAATGCAATTCTTTTGTTTGCAGGAGTTCGGGGTCCGGAGCTACCGGTGGTACCTTCATTCTACCCGGCGTGCGGGCACTATTTGCCGGTACGTGAGTAGAATTGCACCGGGGCTGTCCAGCATCCCCCAGACTCCAGAGTTTCGAGCCCTGATATCTCAGTCCTAAGCCCTTACAGTCATGAGTCTCTCCGATGTCCCCAATGTATTAAACTATATTTTTTTTATCACGTTTGATACATTTCTTACAAGGCTCTATGCAGCTTGCCTGGGCCTCTAGTTAAGTTGCCAGTAAGTCTGCATAGGGTCTGTAGTTCAAAGGGGAGCGGATGTTGGTGTGAAATCGTTTGGTGGGCGAGGAAAGGGCAAATGGCCAGGTCTGGACTACAAAGGGCACCCTGCAGGGACACCTTTTGTTGTTTCC
Organism: Ascaphus truei; assembly: GCF_040206685.1. Lineage (NCBI taxonomy): Eukaryota > Metazoa > Chordata > Amphibia > Anura > Ascaphidae > Ascaphus > Ascaphus truei. The sequence continues at coordinate 476,118,107 of NC_134484.1, read as the reverse complement.
AGACTTGGTGGAGCTGGCCCTGCTGGTGGCAATGAGTTAGCCAGGGAAGATGCAGCCATAGAGTCTGCTGTCCTTTTGGCTAAAATCATATCAAGTCACAGGGGGGCACAGAGTGAGAGAGTCACAGGGGCACAGTGAGAGAGTCACAGGGGGGCACAGAGAGAGAGTCACAGGGGGGCATAGAGTGAGTCAGTCACAGGGGGGCATAGAGTGAGAGAATCACAGGGGGGCACAGAGTGAGAGAGTCACAGGGGCATAGAGTGAGAGAAAACAAACACACACACACACACACACACACACAACAGGACAGTAACAGAAACCAAAACACACACCACCCCCCAAACAGAACAAATACACAAAGGACACACACACAAACACAGCCTCACCTCTTTTCTCCTGTCCATGCTGCTTCCCCCTGTGCTTGGCCACACCCCTCAGGCTCATCACACCACCTCCTGATTGGCTGCATTACCCTGCAGCAGCCAATAAGGATAGAGGAAACTCCCCAGCCCCCTAACAGCCCTGCTCTGGGAAATAGGGGAAATCCCACAGAACCCTGGTTGGGAAACACTGGACTAGCCAGAGGCCCAAACTAAGCAAATGATTCATTGAAGAGATGAGAGTTCAGGCATTACTTGAAGATTGAGCACACAGATACCGAGTAAGCTCATATGAACCCCCAAAATTACCACAAAAAAAAAAATATATATATCATGAGGAAAAAGGGGAACTTGATACCGCATGCACTCCCAGAGAAAGACGCAAGTCGAAACGCGTAGTTGTGGGAGCCTGTGGCAGGACACCCTGACTCTCTCCTTCATGGAGAGCACGTAGATATACTTACCCTGACTGACGCTATGCACATCCATTTCTGCTAGGATGCACTATTACTATTTGCAGGCTCTGGTTTTTCTATACACGCTACATGCTGTACTTTGATTCTGCCTATTTGTTGCACTGACTCCTTACCATCTTACGTGAGTCTGTTAATATCATGACTGCTTAGTTTTCCACAGTGATTGAGCTTGAGGTCATTATCTCCTGGCACATGCCAGTCAGTATGATTCTATGTACAGTACAACTGTACCTCTGTAGTATTTGCTGTATATAGGTGATAGTGGGTTATATATTTTTTCATCAGCAAAACTGCTTGCTTTACTTCCCTTCACTTTCCCTCACACTCTGCTGTATGGTGTAAATTAGCAGTCATAGTGATTACCCAGTGTTTGCCTATGTGGGTACTTTTTCCAGATATACACAGGTGTCACACCATTTGGGGTTTTTCATATAGATATATATACCCTATGCTGTTTGTGATGTGCTACCATATTTTTGGGTCCAATTTGGATATAGCCTCTCTGATTTGTCATGATTCGTGCAGGGTGTCCATGTCATTGTTGTATTGTTCTTTTATACTATGTGAAATTAAAATAAATTTGAATTGATATATTGATATATTTTGGTACACCCGTGTGCTCCGTTGGGATATTTTTTCTTGTGTTATATATATATATATATATATATATATATGTCAAAAGGAGGGATACTGAGCGTGGCACTGTGTACTACAAAAAACAAAACACAAAGGGAGCCCAGAGCTACTTTCAACCTGACAATTTTTGTCATGTTGGAAGTAGCTCTGGGCTCTCTTTGTGTTTTGTTTTTTGTAGTACACAGTGCCACGCTCCGTAGCACTCCTTTTGACACTTATATACATATATATATATTGTGGTAATTTGGGGGGTTTATATGAGCTTACTTGTTATCTGTGTGTTTATTAACTTTGTCCAGCTGGTCTCAGCTGTTTTGGAGGTTAGTGGCCCCTCCCCAGGTTTTAAGCTCGCCCCTCCCCACTTTCAATATCTACAGGTCTTTTCATGCAGCTGTTTGTGACAGATCCAATGCAGATCATTCTTCCTGTAATTATACAGGTGTCTTGAAGTGGCATCGCAGGCTTATAATGCTTTGGCCAAAGGGTTAAACTAAATGACCCCTTTTCCAAGAATATATATACGGTATATACACACACACACATATATATATATATATATATATTATATATATATATATATATATATATATATATTAGATATATATATATAATGAGAGAGAAAAGAAGGCCCTGAAAAAGCACTCTAGTATGTGTTAAAGTACAAATCACATAATATTTATTGATGTATTGTCACAGAACAAAAATGGTTAAAAAAAAGCACAGAAATGGTTAAAATACAGCATGCATCCCCTTACATTACATGTAAGCCTGTAGCTGTGCTTTGCAGGCTGTATATTGTGTATCTCTGCTGTTACTCACATGCTACTTTTTGTCGCCATAGACAAACCCTATACTGCAGGGGATAGTAGTCATATTTGATTTCTTGCTGATGATCGCATAGCCCTAGCCGCGATTATTTAATCAGTTGAGTGTCACACCAGGTTTACCTTGTCAGGTACCTCAGAATACTATCTGAGTATATTTTGGGCATCTTTTTGGAGGATGTGTCTAGCCTTGTAATGAACAGGGGATCCATGCTGTATTTTAACCATTTCTGTGCTTTGTTTTAACCATTTTTGTTCTGTGACAATACATCAATAAATATTATGTGATTTGTACTTTAACACATACTAGAGTGCTTTTTCAGGGCCTTCTTTTCTCTCTCATCCTATCTAACTGCCCTCATAGCACCACCGACACATCACTGTATTTTGGATTTATCCAGTGTCGGTATTTAGCTGTGTTTATTTGTCTTGTGGATGCGGGGTCCTTTCTTTTTCTCTTGCAAAATATATATATATATATATACACACACATTCTTGAAAAAAGGGTAATTTAGTTTAACCCTATATGTATTTTTGTCATATTGGAAATTACTTGAAGATTGGTAGGGATGTGTATTGGTGAAGACTGAGGGGGAGGGAGTTGCACAGCAAGGAGACACATTTTAGGTGTGAGAGTATTGTAGAGACAAATGGAATAGAGGAGACAGCCCTCAAAAGAGCTAGAAGGGGTATAGAAGGAGATAAGAGCTGAAATGTAAGAGTGGATAGTAGAATATAGAGAGAACGAGAATCTGCTAAGCATACAGTGTTTGATGGGGAGAAACTGAGAGGATCTCATGAGAAGAGGTTTAGAAATGGACCAAAATGATTGAGAGAATTCTAGTAACGGCATTTTGAATAGTTTGTCGAGTGGCATTGGGAGAAGGGAAGGCCAGAGAGGAGAAAGTCTCCATAGTTGGGACATGAGGGTATGCAGGAGAGTTTTGGGAGAGGGCAGACTGTGGAAATGTTGCATAGGGAAAATCTGCCAGATTTAACAACAGCCTGAATGTGAGAGGAGAAGGAAAGAGAGGAGTCAAATATTACACCAAGGCAGCGTGCTTGGGAAATTATATGTACAATAAACCAGGAGTTCCTTTACTTTACATCTCATGGACATTTTCAATGTTAATAATTATATATGTGTATATATATATATATATATTGTATGTATCAAAATAATTTAACTGTGAAAGCTTCTACAAATACATTTCAGGCCTTCGGGACCACCACCAAAGTCATTAGGGGCCACTGGATGTCCATGTGCCACAATTTTAAAACCCTGGGTGAAGAGAACATTTTGTTAATTAAGTATTGGTAAAGTAAATTCTTCAGTGTTTTTGGATTTGTAATTTGCTTTCAGTAATTTGATTTACAGATTGAAAAAAATTGTTCTGTCTTTTTTGTTTACTTCTGTTAGAGAACGGCCTGAATGAGGAACAGAACTTGAGCTCTGATACATCCAGAAGCTGTCTGACTCCTCGCAACCCAGATGTGCCAAAAAACAATGATTCCTGCCACATTTTAGACACATACAAGGAACTAGTGCCACATGATGGTGACTTTACAGACCTTGTACAGCACAGACGGACTCTAAATATGGATCTAGCAAAAGGTATGAGAGAGATTTAAGAAGATTCCGTGATGCTCAGCCTTTTCTCTGTTGTGAGTATGGCAAAAGCTTTTCATTGGACAGGGACCTGCTCACACACCTTTGTATTCCCACTAGAGAGCAAACCTTTACATGTACAGATGATGGGAGCAGTTTCTCACTGAAGAGGAAACTCCTTTCACACCAAAAGATTCAGACCGTGGAGAATCCTTTTACTTGTACAGTGTGCGGGAAACGGTTAAGTACTAAAAGGATCCTCCTTAATCACCAGAAGATTCATACAGGAGAGAAAACATTCCCATGTACAGTCTGTGGTAAAAGCTTTTCTCAGAAAAATACCCTCCTCGACCATAAGCGTGTTCACACAGTGGAGAAACAATTGCCATGTACAGTCTGTGGTAAAAGCTTTTTTCTCAGAAAAATACCCTCCTCGACCATGAGCGTGTTCACACAGTGGAGAAACCATTCCCATGTACAGAGTGTGGGAAACAATTCAGTATTCAGAACAACCTCCTCAAACACCAGATGATTAATACAGGGGAGAAACCATTCCCATGTACAGTGTGTGGGAAACAATTCAGAACTAAGCAGCCTTCTCACACACCAGATGATTCATACAGGGGAGAAACATATCACATGCACAGTGTGTGGGAAACGATTCATTTTTGAGAGCAACCTCCTCAGACACAAGATAATTCATTCAGGGGAGAAACCATTCACATGTACAGTGTGTGGGAAACCATTCAGTAGGAAGAGCAACCTCCTCAGGCACCAGAGGATTCATTCAGGGGATAAACCATTCACATGTACAGTGTGGGAAACAGTACAGTAATAAGAGCTGTCTCCTTTCACATCAAATGATTCATACAGGGGAGAAACCATTCAGATGTGCATAGTGTGGGGAAAGCTTTTCTCAAATGAGCCACCTCCTCACACAACAGGATTCATACACAGGAGAACCCATTTCCATGTACATAGTGTGGGGAAAGCTTTTCACAGATGATCAGCCTCCTTACACAAAAGAGGATTCATACATGAGATAAAACATTTGATTGTTCATAGTAGAGTTGGGCAAGATACCGGTAACATACTGTAGTAATACTGCAGTAATAAAATTGTGGGTCTGGCAGACAGGCATGGGGACAGTTTGACAGAGAGAGTGTGATGGTAGAGGATAGCCAGCCTTCATAATAAAGGAGATGCACGGCTGGCTGCCCCTAATAAACGTGTTTCAAGAGCTGAGAGTGCCAGCTCTTGGGTTCAGAATTGTAATACCATGAGTTTCCTTATACCCATGTTCTCATTATACTGTCCCCTGCAGGATTAGAAGCTAGGGATGCTAGGTGTGGTTAAAACGCCTGTTAGGAAATAGGTGCAGTATAGGGAATTTGAGAACAGAACTATTAAGGGTGGATGTTGGGGGGATAATAGGGTTAAAAACTGTCAAGTGTTGCTGACCCCAAATAGTGTATGATTTGGGGGTGCGCATCTGTACATAAAGATGTGGTGCTATGGAAGTACAATGTAATGTATAGAAAAAATCTGATCTGTTTGGGGCTTTACCTGTTCCCTGTCCCCAATAAACATGAAACTTCAGGAGTGGGAGCTTTAGGTGGGATATTTGGGTGAAAATGTATTTATCATGTTTGCAGGAGTTCGGGGGACAAAGTTACCGGTAGTTCAGTAATTCACCCCGACGTGCAGGCAAGATTTGGGGGTCCACTAGGTGAATCACACCGGGGCTACACAGTGTCCCCCAGAATCCTGGTTTTCGAGCTCAAGTATCCCAGACCCAAGTTTATTAAAACAGTGGGTTTTTTTGTAACTTACATTTTATTAGTTTTCACAGTATTACAATACATGCGTACATACATTATTTGCACTGATCTTCGGCATTGAACACAGTGCAACTCCCATTTTTTTGGTAAAAAAATTAAAATACACAATAACACTCCCTATGTGGGAGGGGGTTGGGGAGGGAGAGGGGGTGGAACACCTCTTCTGCAAATTTCTATCTCGTGGGTCACCGTCTCATCTCACCTTGCCAATGACCGTCTGCATTTCTATCCGGGTCTCTTAACTTTACTACATTCTAACCTCAGCCCTTCTTTCCGCCTCCTACGTCAAAGGAGAACGCACTTGCCACTATTAGTTGCCAAATTGTGGACCTGTCCACCCCTGGGATATCTGTTTGATCCAGCCACGGTGTCCAGACTTTTAGGTAATTTTTGCCAGTGTCATTTAGGAGACTTGTCAATTTCTCCACCTGCCATGTATGCCAAATTCGGTTCCGAATTTTGGGGATTACTGGGATTTCATTTTGTTTCCATAATGCTGCGATCTCGCGCCTCGTGGCCAATGCAAAATGTGCAATCAGTTTCATGTCTGATTTGGCGATCACGGGGTCTGCCTGTTCAGCAGGGATAACCACGGGTCTAGTAGAATTGTGAGGATCCTCTGTAGCCAATCTCTAATTTGCTCCCACAAGGGAGTTACCCGGGGGGCAAGACCACAGCATATGTAACAGGTCGGCCGGGTCTCCACATTGCTTGGGGCACAACGGGGAGTATCCTGGGACAATTTTTGATAATCTAACTGGGGTGTGGTACCATCTCAAAATCACTTTATATGCATTCTCCTTTAACGTGGGGCACAGCGAGCTCTTGGAAGCCGCTGTAACAATCTGCGTCCACTCCTCCTCCTCCTCCAGTGTCATTCCCAGGTCCGTTTCCCACATCAACATATATCTTACCTTTTTTGTGACCTTGGGGCTAGAACCGATCACCTCCTTATACATCTGCGATGTGAGTCCCTTTGTGTCCGTCTCAACCAGACAGAGCTTTTCTAAGTTTGTTAATGGGGGGCGGGGTTTTGTGATTTTGTTATAAAATGCTCTGATCTGGAGGTATCTAAAGAATTCAGATTGGGGAAATCTCTTTTTCCGATTTAATTTGCTCGAATGTTTTAATTTTATTATTGCCCTCCAGATCCCTAAGCCTATAAATACCTTTAGCTCGCCAAATCGAGGCATCCGCCCTATTCAGACACATTGATCCCCCAAATGATCCCCTATAACCCAATGTGGCAGGGATGTGATATATTATTTTACCCATCACAATAGGATGCCTCACCGCTTGCGCGGAACATGGAGGAAGGGGGTGTTATCCTGCATGGGTCAGAGGCGTGCATTGCACTTAGAAGCGCCCCAAGGGGCGTTATATGCTGCATTACATGGCTGACAGCAGCAGTGTGCTCCCTGATACCTTGGCGCCGCGCGCATGCGCGGAGGTTTCATAATACACATAGAGCACCAACATGGAGGAAGGGGGCGTATTCTGTCTGGGTCAGAGGCATGCATTGCGCTTAGGACCGCCCCTAGGGGCGTATACATGCTGCAAACACATGGCTGACACCAGCATTATGCTCCCTGACACCCTGGCGCCGCGCGCATGCGCGGAGGTCTCAGAAAACCATAGAGACTATGATAGAGGTGCTGGCGCCGCGCGCATGCGCGAGTACAGCGATTTTTAGTGGTTTAGACACCATCCATGACGTCACGTTTTGGCGCGAAAATAGGGCAGTCAGCTGTATATAAATTGTAGTTTTTAACCTAAACAGCACTTCTTGATAAAGTTCCTTGAACGAAACGCGTTGAAGGTTTGCTGTTGTCCCACACCATGAATTAAATAAAGGACTATTTTTTCTGCAAGACCTGCTCCTCCTTATTGCTGTGCGCTGCACACCCTGGCTTTGGATCTATTCAGACACGGAGCGAAGTCCGGGTTTCCCCATAATGGGGTCATCAGGGATCCTATACCAGTTAAGTTACATGACAATTTGGTGGACTTCCATACTGCGAATGAGTTGATCGAGGAGAGCAGTTCGGTTCCAGCTTTCTTTGCTGTGTTTGGGGTCCAGATCAGGTTGTTTAACTCCAAGGGGGAGCAACACTCCAGCAGGCAAAATCATCTACATTGTGATCAGTAGGCAAAGTATCCAACACCTGGATAGAAAGGCAGAGCTCAGAACATATTTGCTGAGCTTCCAGCACACCTCAACCAACATTATGAGGCCATCAATGCTGCCGGTGCTATGCTTCTTTACTATCCCCCCTGAAATCTACCGGCAGAATTCAGTGCTCTGCAGCGGGGTTCTACCAGTGCCTTTTCTGAGCTGGTGGGGTGTCTGACCACTTTATGCAGGTTGTGGTTTGGGGAGCTGGAAATTGGAAGCTTTGAGTGGATACTAGATGTCACAGTCCATAAGCAATTTCTAACACTGTGCCCACTTGAAGGGAAAGAGTGGGTGATAGAACCCCTAAGTCAGTCACCGAGGGTGTTAACATTGCAGATGCTTTCATGGCTAACGGTGAACTAGCAGCTAAAAAGTGGGAAAAGGGGGTCAACCCAGAGAAACCCCGCTCCCCGACCCCATTAAACTTGCTGATGCTTCATCTCGGGGTGGTTGGCGCACTGGGACAGGGAGATAGCCGCCCGGGCTTTGCCTGCATGAATTTGGGGCATATCAATTATTCCTGCCAAGAAAAGAAGAAATGATACATGTAAATACAACGCTCTCCGTGAATAGCCAAAGAATACCTGGTGCAAAGGGGTAGAGACAAACATATGAAACACTAGAGTTAGTGACCACAAGGGGTCACTAAAGCCCCTAATATACAAAGAACAAAAAATAATAAACCTTTATTAACTGTAAAATCCGACGATAAAATATGCTCGGCTATCTCGCAGAAACTATAGCCACACCAGAGATAACGCCCTCCCATCCACGTCCCCTTCTGGCTCCACTTTTTTAGAGCATTCTGGCCTCAAATACATCACCCCAGGGTAAGAAAGACTAGGAGGGGGGTGGGCTGAAAACCTGCAAGACAGGTGAGTATGGGCCTACAAGGAGCAGGGCAACAGGAGACCCTTCAGGAGGGGACGACGAGGTCGACGCAAGTGATTAATCTATCTAGTAAGGTATTGAGTGACGAACATATTACTGTTCTGTCTAAAGGCCTTACCTTCAGTCCATGAACCAAATCGATGTATTTGAAAGCATTATTAATTTAAAACTTACCTTTGAGGTCCAACGTGAACAAATACACTTTCTTGATTTAACGATCATTAAAAAAAAAAAAAAAGATGTCGGCAAGCTTGCAACCACAATATACCGCAAACCCACCTCCACTAATAGTCTGCTCATGGCAGACAGTCATCACCCCACATATATGATTACCAGCATTAGTACTGGGCAATTTCTGCGTCTTCGGCGGAACTGTTCTGATGTAACAGAATTAGCCAGTGCATTGCCCCACTGTGTCGGATTTGTGTGGTGGTGAACTTTTTCCCCTATTTGGTTCTTAGTACCTTCCTAGACATGTAATAACATTAGTTTTCTAATCATTATATTTTTCCTGCCTAATAGTGTTTCACAAGAAAAGAAGAAACCTGCAACTGGACCTGGAGGGGATCACCCCTCAGAAACACGCCCAGGTGCCTGCTTTGACGGAAAATAGGGGTGACTTGTTACAGCCACTGTGGGTCATTAGCTCACTCAAGAACTGAGAAACTTGTGTTCTACAATTACTCTGGTGAGGCCCCGGGTGGTGGGACCTGAAGCAATTATTCCTGGGTGCTGGGCAGGGTGTGTTAACTGGGGATAATTGATATTCCTGCTGTGTTGCTGAGAAAGGATCTTCTGAAGATGATTATCCAGTAAGAGACTACTGTGACTCAACAAGCTTAGGAACCCCCCCGCACATTTCCAGGCACTGACACACACTGGTGACACAGGGAAGGTGGCTGACGGGAGTTGTACCAAAGTGGGGGGTCATGGAAACCTCACATTAAAGCCCATCACTACTGAGATGTCTCAAGGGGCCCAAAGAGGATGACTGATGGGGTTTGTACCAAAATGGGGTACAGAGAGGGCTTCCCATTACAGACAATCACCACAGTCCAGATGGTCTTGGGGGGCCAGCGAGGGTGATGTGTAGTACCAAGTGGGGGGCAGAGAGGGCCTCCTTTTACAGTCCTCCACCACATACAAGAGATGAAGAACGGATGTGCCGCCTACTGATGACGCCACTCGCAGCCGTGTGTGGATGGTACAATGTGTGAGAAGCACCGCCCCACGCCTGGAATGGATGAAGTAAACAGGAGCATCATCAGAATGGCAAAACAGAGAGGAAAGACAGAATGGCATTATGGAGAGGGGAGGAGACAGCACTTCCTGATGACATCACAATATCGTAAGACTTGGAGAGGGAAGCATCTGAATGGAGGAAGAATGAGACTTTGCCCCAAACATCACTGTGAAGCGACGGAGAGAGGCTGAATTACATCAACCAGGGACAATTAAGGACACCTGTGGTGGGGTCTATATATGGGATTCTTATATGTGTTGTATCTATTATGCCACTTGCTTTTGAGAAAGGCCCTTGAGGCCGAAACGTCAACCACTGGCTTTCATTCAATCACTTTTATAGCAGAAATCCGTAGTGCTTAGGTTCTTCCTTTGATACATAAAACGGGGGGTACCACGCAGAGATTCCTGAACCAGGAGCACCGGTATTTGTATCAACCTTTGAATTTATTTTGGGGTGTTGCAGCATTATCCTCTAAAACTGGAGGTCTTCCTGACCATGGCATTGCTCAACAGGATGAAACTCATCCGAGATTTGTTGCCGTCCGAATGTGGTGCACGCAGCACCTGTGCAATGAGCCAAGGTGGGTATCGTAGCTCCCGCTTCACCCAAAGTCATAACTTTCAGGGGACTCCTGCATCTGATCATAAAGGGAGAGTTCCTGCTCCGACGCATGCTGGAGATACAAGAATGGGTGGTCTCTTGCAAGCCGATGACTGTCCAACGTGCAGAAGATGGCAGACTACTTCCTAGTGTCCCGTACGCATCTTCGCTGCTCAACCCTGATGAGTGTTTGTAACCCCAGAATGCAAGGTACCCAACTGACAATCAGATGTTGGATCTGCCAACCTGGATAACTTCCAACCTGCCTAGTGCCTCCCCATCCTCGTCCAACAGTTTGTCTACGAAGGCAAGTGTTGATTGTGCAGCTGACCCAGCCCAATGTTGAAAGATTGGCCAACCGCACTCCGGAGACACATCCCCCGGTACCACGGCCCATCACCTACATAGGGATGACACCACAGTGAAAAGCCATCAAGCCATCTAGCAGGTGACCAGCACACCTGAGGCAGACCCCCTTAAGATCTATGCCTGCAGGATCAAGCAGGAAGATCTGGTCAGGACATCGGAGTGAAGGTGGCCGATGGAACACCTTGTTCCATCCTGGTAACCCACTCCCCAATCTAGGAATACATGGGCTGAGTATACCGGCAGGTGGGTGTCTTTCCAGGACTCCACAGTGATGTGCTTTTAGGAAATGATCTAGGGTGGCTTATTTGTGATTACTTTCGATTACTGTCACAACACCCGGTTACCCAAAGCCAAACTTGGACCGATGTTAGTCAAGAGGTTCTTGTTATTCCTGAGATGGCACCAAAATTCAATGCTTCTGGAGCCTTGGAGCCCACACTGATCTATATCCCAGAGTAGATCAATAAGGTAAGCTGTGCAGAGTCTGATATTACCAACCCTCCCCATCCCGGACTGTGGGACTAGGGACCTGAGGACAGAGCAGAGCCTCGCTTTCCGGGAACTCCAGCAGTCTGAACCAGGTTTGGTGTGTCGGAGGCGGCGTGCTACCAAAGCCAACCCCCAAACTTGGATCAGATCAGCGCTTTAGGGAACATGAACTCCTGTATAAGGACAAGTCAATGATACCCAGTCCCAACCTTGAGTAGAGACTCGCCAATTGATTGTCCCTACCACATACCAGGCCCAGATTCTGTGCTTGGCCCACGACATCCTGCTAGCTGGCCATCGGGTCACCTGCACAAAATCCCATATGACCCAGAATTTCTACTGGCCGGAGTTGTCGGTGCAGTATAAAAAACACTGGATGGCGCGCAAACACTTCCTAAGCCAAATGTGAATAAATAACATGTAACAGTGAAGGTATAAATTGAAAGGTGAATACAATGTGAATATAACCAACACCAAATGCCAACCAAAAACGGAATAAAGTGCTTAATAAAGAGGCAAAAAAATCTCACTCAACCATCATGTAGCCATGCATAATAATGGACTGCAGACATCTTCCCTGTTGGCAATAAACCCTGGTAAGTACAGGAATGCCAGTAGTAGTTATGGAGGTTTTCCCTCACACCCTGGTTAGGTGCCCTATGTATGGATGGGAGTGGCTACATGCTCTGAGTCCCTGGTTAGTGACATCAGAGATGTGCCTGCCCCCTGAGGTATATAAGGCACAACACTGTCAAGTTAGTGTTGTTGTTGCTAAAGAGTTTGGCTCCTGTGAAAGGGATTGCAGGATGGCATTGTGACCCTAGTGCTGTAACTAGTGGCACGAATATCCAAATCAAGCCTGTCAAGGCCACACTGTGTCCAGGGACCTGGTGCAGGGGTGATCTCCCTACAGGGAGAGGGGATCCCACTCCAATTAGGAGGGCTGTACCTGGCAAAAGGACAGCACGGAGGAATGTGCGGCTAGAGCTGAAAGCTGCATGGGGCAGTCTACTATCTTCACATCATCAATAAAGATGCCCTTGTTAAAGATACCCCCACTGTGTGAGTGTGAGATTACTCTACAGTGGCAGTCACCACCGAGAAGGAGTTCCTCACCAGGACCATCTCCCTGCGGAAGCATAGATCCTGATGAGGTGGAGGCGCTGCACATGATGTAAGTTGGACTCGCACCCACTACCTCAGCTACCTGTCCTGATGAAATCCCCTAATACCATCAAGCGGGAGACTCAGGAGTCCTGTTACTTGCAGGTGCACCACCATACACGATCACGTAATGGGGACCGGTTAGACCACACGGGCAAATGTGAGATTGGGTGGGTCAGACAGGAGGGAATACCCGTTACATTTGGAGGCGCTGCTGAGAGACCTGTCAACAGGACAGGCTTTTGCTAGGCACACTAGGAAACAGGGAGAGTGTCTGCTGCCACTTTGTGCTGCGTGGGACGGAGCCAGGGGTAGTCGGGAGCTGCTGGAGCTGCAGACCGCACAGACGCCTTGGGATCCTGCAAGGGGTTAGTGGGTCTGGAGCAGGGGGCTATTGCTGTTCTAGTCGCCTTGAGGTAGCGCTGGTGGGGGACGCCTGACGGGGTAAACTGGTAACTTGGGGCAGGAATTCTGGAAGGGTCCGCGCTAGGCTAGCCAACAGTAGGTAGACGCCCAAAGCACTGCATGGAAGAGCCAGAGTACTCTAGTCTCCATTCCAGACCACTTACCAAGAGGAGCACAGACTGGGAGGAAGGAGATACAGTAGACACTGAGAGAGTGAGCCTAGCCTGAGGTAGTGCAAACACGAGTCAGATCTACGTTATGTACACAAGGTGGTGCACAAGGCATTTTTATTGTACTGATGTGGTAGCTGCCCCGCAGAGCGGAGCTCCATGTACAAGAATCCTATATTCAGCGATCGAGAGAGAACCGCAAGAATGGAGGATCTGCAAAGCGCAGAAGGTCCAGGATGGCGGATAGAGGAAGAGCTCGCATCTGTTCTGTGCGAGTATGAAGAACAAGCTACAGAAGAGACTTTTGTGAGCCTGTTGTGGACAGGCGTGAAAGCCGTGGCTGCGCCGTGTTTGTCCTGCTTATGCTCTCGGGATAGTACCCCCGAGAACAGGGAGGACGACAGTGTTATCCGATGGGAGGAACGAAATGGACTTGCTTATCATTCGATACACAAACAACCAAACGCTACCTCAAATGTGATGCAAAAAGACAGTACGAACCAAGATGGCGGTTCCCGCGTTCCCGGGACACCGTGTGGGCCAGCTGCAGAAAGTCTTGCAACTTTGCAGTTTGCTAATTGTTAGCCAGGATTGGTGCCAACGAGAAGACCCCACCCTGTTGGGGAGTTTGGCGCGAAAGCTGGAGCCGCGCCCTCATGGACTATGACTCACTCCGCCCCTGTGCTGGGTCAGCCTACAAGTCTACGAGACCTCCCCCTAGTTTCAACCAGGGGGAGTGGTTTGCAGTTCCACCGGATGCAGATGGAGAAGGTAGCAGGAGGGTTTGCCAAACCAGCCCCTGCACTCCAGTTGCGAAGAGCCATTGACCAGTACAGACCCCTGAAGCGAGTCCCTCCACTGGTGAATATGGCTGGTGTCTCTGAGCAAGTCGAACAGAGTCCTTTGATTACGACACATCCCTACTCGGCTCCAGGAGGCTTCCTGATCCTCCGGGTAGAGGGTGTAGAGACTGTGGCGTGTCTCTGCCTGCAGTGCAGACTGCCGGGCGGAGCCGTGGGCAGTGAGTCCCGATGCCCTCATTGTGGACTGCAATATCTGTGGCCCATGCCGACTTTTGTGCCGGTACAAGCCAAGGAAGATGTCCCTATGCTGGCAGCGGAAATTCCGGGTGCCTTATGGCGAGAATCCACGGGTCCCGAAGAACCGGGTCCGGTTCTCAAGAAAGAGAAAACCAGTCACCGACGGGGTGACAAGAGAGGGGCACATCGGCGATCACCTAACGGGATGCCCCGCCCAAATGCGAAACTAGAGTCCTCGGACGAGGAGTGTGCCAGGCTGTCTAGTGCGATTGATCTAAAGACAGACTACCATACTATTGGTACGCCTTGGCGGGATGCTATCCCTCGTGGTGTGGAGACACGGAGTCGAGTGTCACCCGTACCGCGTCAACCCGAGCAGCGGAGTCCCACAGCCGTGGTGACTAGCGGTTCGGAAGGAGGTCGATCCACCCCGACACTACGAAGTAGTAAGCCAAAACAGTGTTTATCGCAGGCTCCGGGGGTGGTGGTGATTAAAGAAGAGCGGAGCCAGGCCCAGACGGGATCGCGCCGGAGCAGGGCGTTGCCGGATGTCCTGGTGGAGGAAGAGGTCTCGATTGGGGACCCAACCCAAGATGGCGGCGAGGCACGTGTGTACACGGAGATGATTTCCGGTGACCAGAGCGGGGTCGAATGGGAAATGATTGCGCCTCTACGGTCGAGCAGCGGAAGCCGATCGCCTACGTCGAGGAGGAATGGGCGATCGAGTCGGAGGGTGAAGAGCCCCAGCACTGGTGAGGAGGAGAGACTTTGTTGTGGAGCGGAGTCAGGTATTGCCGAGGAGCAGGTCGTAACCCTGCCGATACCTACTGTCCGGCCCCGTCCCCAAACCCCGTCCACTCCCAAAGTTAGCCCCAAGGCCCTAGATAAAGTCCCTACCCCAGTCGTTTTCACGTTTGGGTCAACTTCTAGTCTAGGGATGTCAGGGGAGTCCCGGGGCCCTCCTGAGGAACGGACTGGAAGCCTGGACTGGGGAACGACGTCCGATGATGGATCGGTGGGTGGTGGGAGGATTTCCCGACAAGTGTCGGTGTCTAGTGACTGTCCCAGTGCTATGAGTGTTACCATTGGGAATAAGTCACAGAGCCGGGGCATTACAGCACCATCAGAGGGTACCTCAGGGATATCTTCTGGGGGGCCCGAGGAGGACTCCCTAGAGTCAGGTCAGGATGAGCTTAGGGTGACCAGATGGTGGGCGCCTCTGTATGAGGGATATGTAGCATGGATTGACCGCATCCGATTCATTTTGGAAAAATATGGGGTGGTGGATCATTGGTGGGCAACCGGCGAATTCGATGATGACGCTTACCTTAAAGGAAGCAGACGAGCCCCTGTCATGGGTGTTGCCGGGGAGGGCGGGCTATGCTAGGTTGACCCGGTCCTGTCGAGCCGAGCGAGCCATCGCTGCTAAATATAAGAGGTCTCATGGGCTTTAGTACCCTTATGTCCCTGAACCTCTGATGAGGGAGATTGAAGATAACCGGGAAAGGTGGCTTCGAGCTGACATCGAGTACTATATTGTTCAGAAAGGGGGTGCCATTACGGGAGTTCAGGCCGAACAGCGAATTTCTCAGCTAATGAGGGTTTCGACAATTGGGCGCAGTATCTGCATAAAGTAGTGTACCGCAACGAGCGAGGTTTGCCCCGAGAGTACAGCGTTACAGTGACTGATGCAGCGTGAAGGAACGTGAAGAAGCCAGACCCTAGACACTATTATTAGGTTGCCTAATTAGATAGCGTCTGTGTTTAGTCTAGCGCTCCCTGCTGATCAGTGAGCGTAATATTATGACATTATTATGGGAATGTAATGATGTTTGAAATTTATTTGTGTGTTCTTTTGCAGTGTTTCCTGGCGCAAGGTACACCAAATTTAGGTCCCAGCCGGGACGGTGGGGATTCACCAGGGGGAGTATGTAGCCATGCATAATAATGGACTGCAGACATCTTCCCTGTTGGCAATAAACCCTGGTAAGTACAGGAATGCCAGTAGTAGTTATGGAGGTTTCCCCTCACACCCTGGTGAGGTGCCCTATGTATGGATGGGAGTGGCTGCATGCTCTGAGTCCCTGGATAGTGACATCAGAGATGTGCCTGCCCCCTGAGGTATATAAGGCACAACACTGTCAAGTTAGTGTTGTTGTTGCTAAAGAGTTTGGCGCCTGTGAAAGGGATTGCAGGATGGCTTTGTGACCCTAGTGCTGCAACTAGTGGCACGAATATCCAAATCAAGCCTGTCAAGGCCACACTGTGTCCAGGGACCTGGCGCAGGGGTGATCTCCCTACAGGGAGAGGGGATCCCACCCCAATTAGGAGGGCAGTACCTGGCAAAGGGACAGCACGGAGAAATGTGCGGCTAGAGCTGAAAGCTGCATGGGGCAGTCTACTGGAATCAGATCATCAATAAAGATGCCCTTGTTAAAGATACCCCCACTGTGTGAGTGTGAGATTACTCTACAGTGGCAGTCACCACCGAGAAGGAGTTCCTCACCAGGACCATCTCCCTGCGGAAGCATAGATCCTGATGAGGTGGAGGCGCTGCACTGGATATAGGTAGGACTAGCACCCACTACCTCAGCTACCTGTCCTGATGACATCCCCTAATACCATCAAGCGGGAGACTCAGGAGTCCTGTTACTTGCAGGTGCACCACCATACACGATCACGTAATGGGGACCGGTTAGACCACACGGGCCAATGTGAGATTGGGTGGGTCAGACAGGAGGGAATACCCGTTACACTCAAAAGATTCTTCCCAAATCTTTTCAAAGAATATCCTCCAAACACCAGGGGAGCAATGAAAAAGTGCCATATAATAAAGAAAATCCCCCTCCCCCTGCATGTCCCTCACATCCCCCTCCCCCTGTATGTCCCTCACATCACCCCCCCCCTCCCTGCATGTCCCTCTCACCACCCCCCCTCCCTGCATGTCCCTCTCATCACCCCCCTCCCTGCATGTCCCTTTCATCACCCCCACCTGCATGTCCCTCTCATCACCCCCCCTCCCTGCATGTCCCTTTCACCCCCCCCTGCATGTCCCTCTCACCCCCCCTGCATGTGCCTCTCACCACCCCCCCTCCCTGCATGTCCCTCTCATCACCCCCCTCCTCCCTGCATGTCCCTCACATCCCCCTCCCCCTGCATGTCCCTCACATCACCCCCCCCTCCCTGCATGTCCCTCTCACCCCCCCCTCCCTGCATGTCCCTCTCATCACCCCCCCCCCTGCATGTCCCTCTCATCACCCCCCTCCCTGCATGTCCCTCTCATCACCCCCTCCCTGCATGTCCCTCTCATCACACCCCCCTCCCTGCATGTCCCTCTCATCACCCCCCCTCCCTGCATGTCCCTCTCATCACCCCCCTCCTCCCTGCATGTCCCTCACATCCCCCTCCCCCTGCATGTCCCTCACATCACCCCCCCCTCCCTGCATGTCCCTCTCACCACCCCCCTCCCTGCATGTCCCTCTCATCACCCCCCTCCCTGCATGTCCCTCTCATCACAACCCTCCTCCCTGCATGTCCCTCACATCCCCCTCCCCCTGCATGTCCCTCACATCACCCCCCCTCCCTGCATGTCCCTCTCACCACCCCCCCTCCCTGCATGTCCCTCTCATCACCCCCCCCTGCATGTCCCTCTCATCACCCCCCTCCCTGTATGTCCCTCTCATCACCCCCCCTCCCTGCATGTCCCTCTCATCACCCCCTCTCCCTGCATGTCCCTCACATCCCCCCCTCCCTGCATGTCCCTCTCATCACCCCCCTCCCTGCATGTCCCTCTCATCACCCCCCCTCCCTGCATGTCCCTCTCATCACCCACCCCCTCCCTGCATGTCCCTCTCATCACCCACCCCTCCCTGCATGTCCCTCTCATCACCCCCCCTCCCTGCATGTCCCTCACATCCCCCTCCCTGCATGTCCCTCTCATCACCCCCTCCCTGCATGTCCCTCTCATCACCCCCCCCTCCCTGCATGTCCCTCTCATCACCCCCCCTCCCTGCATCCCCCTCACATCCCCCTCCCTGCATGTCCCTCTCATCACCCCCCTCCCTGCATGTCCCTCTCATCACCCCCCTCCCTGCGTGTCCCTCTCATCACCCCCCCTCCTTGCATGTCCCTCTCATCACCCCCCCTCCCTGCATGTCCCTCTCATCACCCCCCCTCCCTGCATGTCCCTCTCATCACCCCCCCCCCTGCATTTCCCTCTCATCACCCCCCTCCCTGCATGTCCCTCTCATCACCCCCCCTCCCTGCATGTCCCTCTCATCACCCCCCCTCCCTGCATGTCCCTCACATCCCCCCCTCCCTGCATGTCCCTCACATCACCCCCCCCTCCCTGCATGTCCCTCACATCACCCCCCCTCCCTGCATGTCCCTCTCATCACCCTCCCCTCCCTGCATGTCCCTCTCATCTCCCTCCCCTCCCTGCATGTCCCTCTCATCACCCCCCCTCCCTGCATGTCCCTCTCATCAACCCCCCTCCCTGCATGTCCCTCTCATCACCCCCCCTCCCTGCATGTCCCTCTCATCACCCCCCCTCCCTGCATGTCCCTCACATCACCCCCCTCCCTGCATGTCCCTCACATCACCCCCCCTCCCTGCATGTCCCTCTCATCACCCCCCCTCCCTGCATGTACCTCACATCACCCCCCCTCCCTGCATGTCCCTCACATCACCCCCCCTCCCTCCATGTCCCTCACATCCCCCTCCCCCTGCATGTCCCTCACATCACCCCCCCTCCCTCCATGTCCCTCACATCACCCCCCCTACCTGCATGTCCCTCACATCACCTCCCTCCCTCCATGTCCCTCACATCCCCCTCCCCCTGCATGTCCCTCACATCACCCCCCCTCCCTGCATGTCCCTCACATCACCCCCCTCCCTGCATGTCCCTCACATCACCCCCCTCCCTGCATGTCCCTCTCATCACCCCCCCTCCCTGCATGTCCCTCACATCACCCCCCTCCCTGCATATCCCTCTCATCACCCCCCTCCCTGCATGTCCCTCTCATCACCCCCTCCCTGCATGTCCCTCTCATCACACCCCCCTCCCTGCATGTCCCTCTCATCACCCCCCCTCCCTGCATGTCCCTCTCATCACCCCCCTCCTCCCTGCATGTCCCTCACATCCCCCTCCCCCTGCATGTCCCTCACATCACCCCCCTCCCTGCATGTCCCTCTCACCACCCCCCTCCCTGCATGTCCCTCTCATCACCCCCCTCCCTGCATGTCCCTCTCATCACAACCCTCCTCCCTGCATGTCCCTCACATCCCCCTCCCCCTGCATGTCCCTCACATCACCCCCCCTCCCTGCATGTCCCTCTCACCACCCCCCCTCCCTGCATGTCCCTCTCATCACCCCCCCCTGCATGTCCCTCTCATCACCCCCCTCCCTGTATGTCCCTCTCATCACCCCCCCTCCCTGCATGTCCCTCTCATCACCCCCTCTCCCTGCATGTCCCTCACATCCCCCCCTCCCTGCATGTCCCTCTCATCACCCCCCTCCCTGCATGTCCCTCTCATCACCCCCCCTCCCTGCATGTCCCTCTCATCACCCACCCCCTCCCTGCATGTCCCTCTCATCACCCACCCCTCCCTGCATGTCCCTCTCATCACCCCCCCTCCCTGCATGTCCCTCACATCCCCCTCCCTGCATGTCCCTCTCATCACCCCCTCCCTGCATGTCCCTCTCATCACCCCCCCCTCCCTGCATGTCCCTCTCATCACCCCCCCTCCCTGCATCCCCCTCACATCCCCCTCCCTGCATGTCCCTCTCATCACCCCCCTCCCTGCATGTCCCTCTCATCACCCCCCTCCCTGCATGTCCCTCTCATCACCCCCCCTCCTTGCATGTCCCTCTCATCACCCCCCCTCCCTGCATGTCCCTCTCATCACCCCCCCTCCCTGCATGTCCCTCTCATCACCCCCCCCCTGCATTTCCCTCTCATCACCCCCCTCCCTGCATGTCCCTCTCATCACCCCCCCTCCCTGCATGTCCCTCTCATCACCCCCCCTCCCTGCATGTCCCTCACATCCCCCCCTCCCTGCATGTCCCTCACATCACCCCCCCCCTCCCTGCATGTCCCTCACATCACCCCCCCTCCCTGCATGTCCCTCTCATCACCCTCCCCTCCCTGCATGTCCCTCTCATCTCCCTCCCCTCCCTGCATGTCCCTCTCATCACCCCCCCTCCCTGCATGTCCCTCTCATCAACCCCCCTCCCTGCATGTCCCTCTCATCACCCCCCCTCCCTGCATGTCCCTCTCATCACCCCCCCTCCCTGCATGTCCCTCTCATCACCCCCCCTCCCTGCATGTCCCTCACATCACCCCCCTCCCTGCATGTCCCTCACATCACCCCCCCTCCCTGCATGTCCCTCTCATCACCCCCCCTCCCTGCATGTACCTCACATCACCCCCCCTCCCTGCATGTCCCTCACATCACCCCCCCTCCCTCCATGTCCCTCACATCCCCCTCCCCCTGCATGTCCCTCACATCACCCCCCCTCCCTCCATGTCCCTCACATCACCCCCCCTACCTGCATGTCCCTCACATCACCTCCCTCCCTCCATGTGCCTCACATCCCCCTCCCCCTGCATGTCCCTCACATCACCCCCCCTCCCTGCATGTCCCTCACATCACCCCCCTCCCTGCATGTCCCTCACATCACCCCCCTCCCTGCATGTCCCTCTCATCACCCCCCCTCCCTGCATGTCCCTCTCATCACCCCCCCTCCCTGCATGCCCCTCACATCACCCCCCCTCCCTGCATATCCCTCTCATCATCCCCCCTCCCTGCATGTCCCTCACATCACCCCCCCTCCCTGCATGTCCCTCTCATCAACCCCCCCTGCATGTCCCTCTCATCAACCCCCCCCTGCATGTCCCTCACATCACCCCCCCTGCATGTCCCTCACATCACCCCCCCTCCCTCCATGTCCCTCACATCACCCCCCCTGCATGTCCCTCACATCACCCCCCCTCCCTCCATGTCCCTCACATCACCCCCCCTCCCTCCATGTCCCTCTCATCACCCCCCCTCCCTGCATGTCCCTCACATCCCCCTCCCTGCATGTCCCTCTCATCACCCCCTCCCTGCATGTCCCTCTCATCACCCCCCCCTCCCTGCATGTCCCTCTCATCACCCCCCCTCCCTGCATCCCCCTCACATCCCCCTCCCTGCATGTCCCTCTCATCACCCCCCTCCCTGCATGTCCCTCTCATCACCCCCCTCCCTGCATGTCCCTCTCATCACCCCCCCTCCTTGCATGTCCCTCTCATCACCCCCCCTCCCTGCATGTCCCTCTCATCACCCCCCCTCCCTGCATGTCCCTCTCATCACCCCCCCCCTGCATTTCCCTCTCATCACCCCCCTCCCTGCATGTCCCTCTCATCACCCCCCCTCCCTGCATGTCCCTCTCATCACCCCCCCTCCCTGCATGTCCCTCACATCCCCCCCTCCCTGCATGTCCCTCACATCACCCCCCCCCTCCCTGCATGTCCCTCACATCACCCCCCCTCCCTGCATGTCCCTCTCATCACCCTCCCCTCCCTGCATGTCCCTCTCATCTCCCTCCCCTCCCTGCATGTCCCTCTCATCACCCCCCCTCCCTGCATGTCCCTCTCATCAACCCCCCTCCCTGCATGTCCCTCTCATCACCCCCCCTCCCTGCATGTCCCTCTCATCACCCCCCCTCCCTGCATGTCCCTCTCATCACCCCCCCTCCCTGCATGTCCCTCACATCACCCCCCTCCCTGCATGTCCCTCACATCACCCCCCCTCCCTGCATGTCCCTCTCATCACCCCCCCTCCCTGCATGTACCTCACATCACCCCCCCTCCCTGCATGTCCCTCACATCACCCCCCCTCCCTCCATGTCCCTCACATCCCCCTCCCCCTGCATGTCCCTCACATCACCCCCCCTCCCTCCATGTCCCTCACATCACCCCCCCTACCTGCATGTCCCTCACATCACCTCCCTCCCTCCATGTCCCTCACATCCCCCTCCCCCTGCATGTCCCTCACATCACCCCCCCTCCCTGCATGTCCCTCACATCACCCCCCTCCCTGCATGTCCCTCACATCACCCCCCTCCCTGCATGTCCCTCTCATCACCCCCCCTCCCTGCATGTCCCTCTCATCACCCCCCCTCCCTGCATGCCCCTCACATCACCCCCCCTCCCTGCATATCCCTCTCATCATCCCCCCTCCCTGCATGTCCCTCACATCACCCCCCCTCCCTGCATGTCCCTCTCATCAACCCCCCCTGCATGTCCCTCTCATCAACCCCCCCCTGCATGTCCCTCACATCACCCCCCCTGCATGTCCCTCACATCACCCCCCCTCCCTCCATGTCCCTCACATCACCCCCCCTGCATGTCCCTCACATCACCCCCCCTCCCTCCATGTCCCTCACATCACCCCCCCTCCCTCCATGTCCCTCACATCACCCCCCCTCCCTCCATGTCCCTCACATCACCCCCCCTCCCTCCATGTCCCTCACATCACCCCCCCTTCCTCCCAGCATGTCCCTCACATTTTCTACATTGCTGTCCCTCACATCACCCCCCTCCCTCCATGTCCCTCACATCACCCCCCCCTGCATGCCCCTCACATCACCTCCCCCTGCATGTCCCTCACATCACCCTCCCTGCATGTCCCTCTCATCACCCCCCTCCCTGCATGTCCCTCTCATCACCCCCCTCCCTGCATGTCCCTCTCATCACCCCCCCCTCCCTGCATGTCCCTCTCATCACCCCCCCTCCCTGCATGTCCCTCTCATCACCCCCCCTCCCTCCATGTCCCTCAAATCCCCCCCTCCCTCCATGTCCCTCACATCACCCCCCCTCCATGTCCCTCACATCACCCCCCTTCCTCCCTGCATGTCCCTCACATCACCCCCCCCTGCATGTCCCTCACATCACCCCCCCCTGCATGTCCCTCACATTCCCCCCCATCACCCCCCTGCATGTCCCTCACATCACCCCCCCCCCTGCATGTCCCTCACATTCCCCCCCATCACCCCCCTGCATGTCCCTCACATCACCCCCCCCCGGCATGTCCCTCACATCACCCCCCCCCTGCATGTCACTCACATCACCCCCCTGCATGTCCCTCACATCACCCCCCCTGCATGTCCCACATATCCCCCCCCTCCCTGCATGTCCCACATATCCCCCCTCACTAAACACACAGCACAGAGTATATTGTATTGTATGTCTTTAGTTATATAGCGCCATTAATGTACATAGCGCTTCACAGTAGTAATACATGTGGTAATCAAATAAATAACAGATAATATAAATAACAGATCATGGGAATAAGTGCTTTAGACAAACATAACATTAATGAAGAGGAGTCCCTGCCCCGAGGAGCTTACAATCTAATTGGTAGGTAGGGAGAACGTACAGAGACAGGAGGAGGGAGTTCTGGTAAGTGCGTCTGCAGGGGGCCAAGCTTTATGTATCATGTGTTCAGAATGTTCACAGTGCTATTCATATGCTTCTTTAAGCAAGTGTGTCTTAAGGTGGGTCTTAAAGGTGGATAGAGAGGGTACTAGTCGGGTACTGAGGGGAAGGGCATTCCAGAGGTGTGGGGCAGTCAGTGAAAAAGGTTTAAGGCGGGAGAGGGCTTTAGATACAAAGGGGGTAGAAAGAAGACATCCTTGAAAAGAACGCAAGAGTCTGGATGGTGCATAACGAGAAATTAGGGCTGAGATGTAAGGAGGGGCAGAAGAGTGTAAAGCTTTAAAAGTGAGGAGAAGAATGGAGTGTGAGATGCGGGATTTGATCGGAAGCCAGGAGAGGGATTTCATGAGGGGAGATGCTGAGACAGATCTAGGAAAGAGTAGAGTGATTCTGGCAGCAGCATTTAGGATCGATTGTAGGGGAGACAGGTGAGACAGCAGGAGGTTACAGTAATTAAGACGGGAGAGAATGAGGGCCTGAGTCAGGGTTTTAGCAGTCGAGCAACAGAGGAAAGGGCGTATCTTTGTTATATTGCGGAGGAAAAAGCGACAAGTTTTAGAAATGTTTTGAATGTGAGGGGCGAATGTGAGAGAGGAGTCGAGTGTGACCCCTAGGCAGCGTGCTTGGGCTACTGGGTGAATGATTGTAGTTCCAACAGTAATGTGGAAGGAGGTAGTAGGGCCAGGTTTGGGAGGAAGTATGAGGAGCTCTGTTTTAGCCATGTTTAGTTTAAGGTGGCGGAGGGCCACCCAGGATGATATAGCAGAGAGACATTCAGAAACTGGTTTGTACAGCAGATGTAAGGTCGGGTGTTGAAAAGTATATTTGTGTGTCGTCAGCATAGAGGTGATAATGAAACCCAAAAGATGTTATTAGGTCACCTAGAGAAAGTGTGTACAGAGAAAAGAGAAGAGGTCCCAGGACAGAGCCCTGGGGTACCCCACAGAGAGATCAATAGAGGAAGAGGAGGTGTTAGCAGAAGATACACTGAAAGTACGATGGGAGAGGTAGGATGAGATCCAGGATAGAGCTTTGTTCCGAATACCAAGAGTATGGAGAATGTGGAGGAGAAGAGGGTTGTCCACGGTGTCAAATGCTGCAGAGAGGTCGAGT
Source organism: Ascaphus truei (assembly GCF_040206685.1). Classification (NCBI taxonomy): domain Eukaryota; kingdom Metazoa; phylum Chordata; class Amphibia; order Anura; family Ascaphidae; genus Ascaphus; species Ascaphus truei. The sequence continues at coordinate 476,093,199 of NC_134484.1, read as the reverse complement.
AATATGAGCAGAGTGTAATGACCTCTGTCTTTGGCAGCATGGAGGTCGTCAGTTATTTTAGTGAGGGCTGTTTCCGTGGAGTGAGCAGTGCGGAAGCTAGATTGTAGAGGGTCTAGGAGAGAATAGGTGTTGAGAAAATGGAGCAAGCGAGAGAATACAAGACGTTCAAGGAGTTTAGAGGCAAAAGGCAGGAGGGAGACAGTTCGATAGTTAGAAAGACAGGTAGGGTCAAGCTTGCTGTTTTTGAGTAATGGTATGACTGTTGCATGTTTGAAGGAAGATGGAAAGGTTGCAGAGCAGGGAGAGGAGTTAAAAATGTGTGTGAGCGTAGGGATTATAGTAGTAGCAAGAGGTTTTAGGAGATGGGAGGGAATGGGGTCAAGAGGGCAAGTGGTAGAGGGAGAAGATGCGATCAACAGTGACACATCCTCCTCTGAGACAGTGGAAAAAGAGTCAAGGAAGGCAGGAGGAGAGTTAGGAAGAGGTGTAGGATGGGAGGAAGAAACAGAGGGGATGTTCTGCCGTATGGATTCCACCCTTTCCTTAAAATAGTCAGCAAAGTCTTGAGCGGAGATGGAGGAAGGAGAGGCAGCTGAGGGTGGTTTGAGTAGAGTATCAAAGACAGAGAACAGTCCGCGTGGGTTAGCTTGCGAGAGGGCAGAGTTGAAACAGGACAGCATACATTTGTAGTGAAGGAAATCTGCGAGAGTGTGAGACTTTCTCCAGAGGAGTTCAGAGGAACGAGTGGAGGAACGCAGCTTGCGCTTGTGGAAATTTAGGGTTAGAAGGGCGAGGGCGGCAGAGAGAAAGCGGGGCATGTAGATCAAGAGGTAGATCTCAGGTAAAAACCATCTCTAAAACCTCATTGAAGCCTTTGCTGTGTGTATTATATAGTATATGCAAGTGATCCAATGCTAGGTAAAAACCATATTTGAATGCTGTTTTCTGTCTACCCCTAATCAAATTAAGTGTTGCCACCTAGGCAGGGAACACCCTGTGTAGAAAACCATTTGTTTGAATGTGCCTCAGATGTGCTAATTAAGCAGACAGAACCACACTGTCAGGTGACTTTTTAGTCCTATATAAACCCAGTCAGAACAGCTAGTCTGCCTGCAGCCCATATCCAAGTGGCCCATTATAAGTGGCATGACTACAGAACAACTGAAGTTTAAAAGGAAGTTCAGAGGAAGTGAGGAAGAAGTGGACACCCCATCTGGCCCTGATTCCTGCATCTGAACTACGCTGGAAAGGAGGATATCGTCAATACCAGACTGCATCATTACTGCTGTGATGCTGCCTTTACCATTTATATTTGCAGTGACTTCACTTCTTCTCAAATTATGCACTTCTTTTTACCAGCCTCAGTATGTCTCTAACTCCATTCATATATCTCCATCTCTCCTTCCTTCACCACTTCTCTGTTCACATGAACTCCTTTCTTACCTGTGTCCTCTGACACCACACAGCTATATCCCCTGCACTAAAACACACCCCTATAAATCCTCCTCACACATTCTCTTTCTATCCATGCTTCTCCTCCTTGCTTCTGGGGATATCTCTCCCAATCCTGGTCCCTGTCTTATTCCTACATGCGCTCGTCCTCGCCTGCCAATTGCAACCTCTACTCCTTCTGGTGTCAACCCCTCCAACCTCATACCCATCCCCTGCCACCCTCCCTCCTCTCTCCCTTTCTCCTGTGCCCTTTGGAATGCTCTCTCCCTCTCTAACAAGTTCCTCTCTGTGCATGACTTCTTTCTCTCTCACTCCCTGCTTCTCTTTGCTATAACTGAGACCTGGCTCACTCAGTCTGACTCTGCTCTGGAAGCTGCCCTCTCCTACGGTGGCCTTTCCTTCTCCCACACTCCGTGCCCTGATGGCAGGGGTGGAGGCGTGGGGCTCCTGCTCTCCTCTCTCTGTCGTTACCGAACCCTTCCTATTCCTCCCTCTCTTGCTTTTCCCTCCTTTGAGGCTCACACTGTCCAGATTTTCTCTCCTCTCCCTGTTCATGTGGCGGTCATCTATCGCCCACCTACCTCTACTCATCCCCCTTCTGCCTTTCTCTCTCACTTTGAATCCTGGCTCTCTTTCTTCCTCTCCTCAGACTCCCCTGTTCTTCTCCTTGGGGACTTCAATTGCCACATTGATGACCCCTCTCTCCCTTGGGCTTCCCGCTTTCTTTCTCTAACCTCTTCTTTTGGCCTTCAACAGTGGACTGCAGCCAGCACCCACAAGGATGGCCACTACTTAGACCTGGTTTTCACTAAGAACTTCTCTCTCTCCGATTTCTCCATTTCCCCTCTCTGACCATCATCTCCTCTCATTCTCTCTATCTCGCTTCTCCCCTTCTCCACCTCCATCTACACCCCGGTTCTGCAGAAACCTGCGCTCTATTCACTTACCTGACTTTGAGTCCACTTTACGCTCCTCCCTCTCCTCTCTCAGCTCTGTTACAGACCCCGACAACCTGGTCAGGAACTACAACTCTGTCTTGTCCTCCTCTCTTGATCTACATGCCCCACTTTCTCTCTGCCGCACTCGCCCTTCTAACCCTAGACCCTGGCTAAATTCCCACACACGCATGCTGCGTTCCTCCACTCGTTCCTCTGAACGCCTCTGGAGGAAGTCTCACACTCTCGCAGACTTCCTTCACTACAAATTTATGCTATCCTGTTTCAACTCTGCCCTCTCGCAAGCTAAACAAGCCTACTTTTCTGCACTAATCAACATGCACAAGTCTAACCCACACCGACTGTTCTCTGTCTTTGATACTCTACTCAAACCACCCTCAGCTGCCTCTCCTTCCTCCATCTCCGCTCAGGACTTTGCTGACTATTTTAAGGAAAAGGTGGAATCCATACGTCAGAACATCCCCTCTGTTTCTTCTTCCCATCCTACACCTCTTCCTAACTCTCCTCCTGCCTTCCTTGACTCGTTTTCCACTGTCTCAGAGGAGGATGTGTCGCTGTTGATCGCCACTTCTCCCTCTACCACCTGCCCTCTTGACCCCATTCCCTCCCATCTCCTAAAACCTATTGCTCCTACTATAATCCCTACGCTCACACACATTTTTAACTCCTCCTTCTGCTCTGTAACCTTTCCATCCTCCTTCAAACATGCAACAGTCATACCATTACTCAAAAACAGCAAGCTTGACCCTACCTGTCTTTCTAACTATCGACCTGTCTCCCTCCTGCCTTTTGCCTCTAAACTCCTTGAACGTCTTGTATTCACTCGCTTGCTCCATTTTCTCAACACCTATTCTCTCCTAGACCCTCTACAATCTGGCTTCTGCACGGCTCACTCCACGGAAACAGCCCTCACTAAAATAACTGACGACCTCCATGCTGCCAAAGACAGAGGTCATTACACTCTGCTCATATTACTCGACCTCTCTGCAGCATTTGACACCGTGGACCACCCTCTTCTCCTTCACATTCTCCATACTCTTGGTATTCGGAACAAAGCTCTATCCTGGATCTCATCCTACCTCTCCCATCGTACTTTCAGTGACTCTTCTGCTAACACCTCCTCCTCTATTGATCTCTCTGTGGGGGTACCCCAGGGCTCTGTCCTGGGACCTCTTCTCTTTTCTCTGTACACACTCTCTCTAGGTGACCTAATAACATCTTTTGGGTTTAAATATCACCTCTATGCTGACGACACACAAATATACTTTTCAACACCTGACCTTACACCTGCTATACAGACTAAAGTTTCTGAATGTCTCTCTGCTATATCATCCTGGATGGCCCTCCGTTGCCTTAAACTCAACATGGCTAAAAAAGAAGCTCCTCATACTTCCTCCCAAACCAGGCCCTACTACCTCCTTCCACATTACTGTTGGAACTACAATCATTCACCCAGTAGCCCAAGCACGCTGCCTAGGGGTCACACTCGACTCCTCTCTCACATTCGCCCCTCACATTCAAAACATTTCTAAAACCTGTCGCTTTTTCCTCCGCAATATAACAAAGATACGCCCTTTCCTCTGTTGCTCGACTGCTAAAACTCTGACTCAGGCCCTCATTCTCTCCCGTCTTGATTACTGTAACCTCCTGCTGTCCGGCCTTCCTGCCTCTCACCTGTCTCCCCTACAATCTATCCTAAATGCTGCTGCCAGAATCACTCTACTTCCTAGATCTGTCTCAGCATCTCCACTCCTGAAATCCCTCTCCTGGCTTCCAATCAAATCCCGCATCTCACACTCCATTCTTCTCCTCACTTTTAAAGCTTTACACTCTTCTGCCCCTCCTTACATCTCAGCCCTAATTTCTCGCTATGCACCACCCCGACTCTTGCGTTCTGCTCAAGGATGTCTTCTTTCTACCCACTTTTTATCTAAAGCCCTCTCCCGCCTTAAACCTTTTTCACTGACTGCCCCACACCTCTGGAATGCCCTTCCCCTCAGTACCCGACTAGCACCCTCTCTATCCACCTTTAAGACCCACCTTAAGACACACTTGCTTAAAGAAGCATACGAATAGCACTGTGAACATTCTGAACACATGATACATAAAGCTTGGCCCCCTGCAGACGCACTTACCAGAACTCCCTCCTCCTGTCTCTGTACGTTCTCCCTACCTACCAATTAGATTGTAAGCTCCTCGGGGCAGGGACTCCTCTTCCTTAATGTTATGTTTGTCTAAAGCACTTATTCCCATGATCTGTTATTTATATTATCTGTTATTTATTCGATTACCACATGTATTACTACTGTGAAGCGCTATGTACATTAATGGCGCTATATAAATAAAGACATACAATACAATACAAGAGACGAGGACAAGACAGAGTTGTAGTTCCTGACCAGGTTGTCGGGGTCTGTAGCAGAGCTGAGAGAGGAGAGGGAGGAGCGTAAAGTGGACTCAAAGTCTAGTAAGTGAATAGAGCGCAGATTTCTGCAGAACCGGGGGGTAGATGGGGGTGGAGAAGGGGAGAAGCGAGATAGAGAGAATGAGATGATGGTCAGAGAGAGGAAAAGGGGAAATGGAGAAATCAGAGAGAGAGAAGTTTTTAGTGAAAACCAGGTCTAAGTAGTGGCCATCCTTGTGGGTGCTGGCTGCAGTCCACTGTTGAAGGCCAAATGAAGAGGTTAGAGAAAGAAAGCGGGAAGCCCAAGATCCCCAGATCGCACTACACACACAGGCATAGAGTATATCACCAGACCTCACTACACACACAGGCATAGAGTATATCACCAGACCTCACTACACACACAGCACAGAGTATATCACCAGACCTCACTACACACACGGGCACAGAGTATATCACCAGTCCTCACTACACACACGGGCACAGAGTATATCACCAGACATCACTACACACACGGGCACAGAGTATATCACCAGACGGCACTACACACACAGGCATAGAGTATATCACCAGACGTCACTACACACACAGCACAGAGTATATCACCAGACGTCACTACACACACAGCACAGAGTATATCACCAGACCTCACTACACACACGGGCACAGAGTATATCACCAGACGTCACTACACACACAGCACAGAGTATATCACCAGACCTCACTACACACAGCACAGAGTATATCACCAGACGTCACTACACACACAGCACAGAGTATATCACCAGACTTCACTACACACACGGGCACAGAGTATATCACCAGACCTCACTACACACACAGCACAGAGTATATCACCAGACTTCACTACACACACGGGCACAGAGTATATCACCAGACCACACTACACACACGGGCACAGAGTATATCACCAGACGTCACTACACACACAGCACAGAGTATATCACCAGACCTCACTACACACACAGCACAGAGTATATCACCAGACCTCACTACACACACAGGCATAGAGTATATCACCAGACGTCACTACACACACAGCAGCACAGAGTATATCACCAGACCTCACTACACACACGGGCATAGAGTATATCACCAGACCTCACTACACACGCGGGCACAGAGTATATCACCAGACGGCACTATATACGGTGGGAGATGGGGGTGAGATTGTCACTATGTTTCTCACCAGCCCACAGCCAGCACCACGTGCAGCTCTCACCAGGGGGCGCTCACCGCACCTTACTTGGGAGCCCACCATGGGTCACTGTTCCATTTGGGCTCAGGAGGAGCAGGTTAGAGGGCGCCCTGGCCTCCCCTCTTCCCTCTCTATGGTCCCTCTTCTGCAGCCGGATGTCCTGGTGTTTGAGATTTGATTCCGGCAGGAAACACTGATCCTGAGCACAGACTGTCCCACATCCTGAGGGGGGAATCCAGGTCACTCCCACAGGGAAGGACTGAGAGATCACAGGGGCTCCCCCACCCTCCATAGGAAGTACACACACAGTGAGGGGGGGATAAAGTGCACATCTCAGGCACTGAGGGGGGGACACACTGAGGAATAGGCTCTGCAGCCTCTAAGTCCCTTTTCCTGTGTCCCCCTCACATTGTCCACCCCCTGCTGCACAGAGATCTTCAGCCTGTGTTATTGGGTAAGTGCTTTCCTCCTCCTCCCTTCCCCTCCCTTGTGTGACCTGTGCACATTATCCCAGTGCTGCTCTGAGCTTCCTTACACACAGGAGCCTGAGAGGCTGAGCCTCTGATAGTGAGGGGGAGCCTCTGGCACTGGGGGGGTTACTCCTCCTGTATCACAGGGACTGGGAGATAATGGGGGTTATTTTACATTGGGAATTAACATTAGGAATCAGTGAGGATAAGATTGGGAAAGTTATTAAATAGAGTTAGAAAGTAATTAGATTGAGGGAGTATTGGTTGGAGTTTAACTCCTTCATTACCACAGGGGCCAGCATCATGTGTGTGTTATGGGCTATAGCTTCTCTGTGTGAGGCTGACCCGTTTGCCCGGGGACAGTCCTGGTCTGACAGTATGTTCTGATGTCCCAAATATCTGCTGCATTCTCTCATGTGTAGCCAGGTCCCCCTCTTACCTCCGGGTTGCGTTAAGGTTACGGCTGTGAGGTTGCTGTGGTGCAGGGAGAGGCGAGTGAGTCCCTTGTGCTCTGCCGAGGGTGCCACCATTTTGTTTATGCCGCGCATGCGTTGTAGTAGCTCGCTCATGCGCAGAAGATACTGAGTAGCGGCTGCCATCTTGGTACACCCGGCGCATGCGCAGTGCAGTAAGAGTGGTGGTCATTACACCCACAACTCCACAGGGGAACTACAGCTCCCATGAACCTTTGGGCTGCACACCACATGTTGCAAGGCAGCCAATAGGGCTGCTAGAATCTTGACAGTAAGAAAGATACATTTTGCACGTTCGTGGGACCACGCCAGTCGAAAGAGGGACCTCAGAGGATTAGGTAGTGTCCAGAGAGCAGGTTCAAATGAGACATACACGCATGTGCCTAAATGTGATGACACGCATATGTGTTTCAACAAGGTTCCAATGAGACAGACACGTATGCGCATAAATGTGATGGCACGCATATGCGTTTCAGGATTCAAAGGGAGCGTAGTTATCCAGATACCCCAAGGAGAAAAGAAACAAGTATAGTGTACTACTGTATGATGAGTCTGGATGTAGAAGAAATCTTGGCTCTTGCAGAATGCCTACTTACAGTGTAATCTAATATAATATGCAGTGAGAAAGGCAAGTATTCAGACGATTGGATCAGGTATTCCCACAATAAAGGATGACTGGATCAGGGCACAGTGTAGCTGGTCAATCTCAGGGAGATAACAGAGAAAAGGAAAAAGACCAATTGTGCAGACCAAATAAAACTTTATCTATAAATAACGGCAGGATAATATATGTACTCACATTGTGTACATATAACATGGACACATAAAATGCTATTGGGTGCCCGAGGACATCTCGCGCCGTGGAGGTAGTGGCATAAGCCGCTTTCTCGTCCCTCTCCTCGTGTGTGTGTTGTCCTCCGGTTCCATGTCTTGTGTCACTTCCGGTTAGGATGATGTCACATCCGGTACAGCGTCTAGCGTCTTACTGACCCTGCCGCGAGGCCGTCCTGCCACAATACGACCTCTGTTATATGCGGTCCTCTTGTTCCAGCATGCTCTCAGCCCGGCGTGTGTATCAAGATGAGATTTCCTCCCAAGGGGGAAGACGGTGGCGGTGCACTGCGTACCAACACGCGCCTCGTGCGTTCGCCACGCCAGGTTTGGACCCGGAAGCACGTGTGCAGCATGTACTGTAGATCCTGTGCAGGCTGGTTTGTGCTGAATGACCTGGAAGAGATTCAGCTCAAACCAGCCTGCAGAGGATTTATAGCAGCGAATGCCTAATTCCCGCCTCTATCTTTTGTTATGAGCAGACTTTGCAGTACATTTATTTTGTCTTGTTCATAATTAGCCTGGAGATATTTGGGTGCACAGGTATATAGTACAGCTCGGCTAGAGGTACAACTGACCTGAATCAGGCATAGGAGCGGCTTATAAGGGTGTGAGCAGGTCAGAAGTCTGTGTCCTACCTTCAAATGGGCAGAGCCTATTCCCTCATGTCATGTGCCTAGTTCTCGAAAAGGTCTTCCCTGTATGACTCGTATACTCCTAGAATATGAAGCTAAATGAAGAGGAGGACACAACGGACTTGCAGCCAATTTTATTAAGGGAAGAAAACCAACGATTTGGCTGGACACAGCAGTCTTCACCAAAATGGGGCTGAAAACAAAAATGTAGCTGAAGCGCAGGACAGGTTTTTCTTTTGGTTTTCACCAAAATGGGGCCCTCTCCTTGTTCTGTGGAATTGCAGGATGTTCCTGCCGGGTACAAAGGTGCTGAATGTGAGAAACTGGAGGTGATTGAGGAAGGAAAGAATGAGGGTGTGACGGATCAACCCCCCACCTATTTAATATGGTGAGAAGTGGGGACAGGTGAGGGGAAGTTACTGCACTGTTTCCTCTGCATTACCCACTTCTCACCGTATGAAATAGGAAAGGGAGACGGTGTCAGTATGGAGCAGAACTGCTGGACCTGAGAGAGTATCGGGAGCGTTTATCAAAGTCTCTCTGATGTATCTGCTTTTTATTCATACTATAGAACTGTACAGTATGCGACTATGTTACACTGGGAGGACAATGCTGGTCTTTTGCTGTTGTTCTCCGACTCTTTATGCGGTTTGTTTGTCTAGATGGTTATGTTGTGACACAATCCTGAACCATTGATGTATTTTGCAGTGTTTGAAATGAAGTTCCTGTTTGAGGAGGGACAATAAATTTGTTTAGGTGCCTCTGTCCCCTCCGCCTCCTTTGGGGTTAATAATCTTGGGTTTGAAAGCTCATACTAAATGCTGTATATTTGTCCAATAAAATCATTCCAATTCTGTTTTCTCTTTTATACAGACACAGTTGTCATCCAACAAATATAGATCAAGGAACCTCTGGTCAGCACCTCCAGAGCAGCACTGCCCCCTGCCTGCACCTCCAGAGTAGCACTGCCCACTGCCAGCACCTCCAGAGCAGCACTGCCCACTGCCAGCACCTCCAGAGCAGCACTGCCCACTGCCAGCACCTCCAGAGCAGCACTGCCCACTGCCAGCACCTCCAGAGCAGCACTGCCCACTGCCAGCACCTCCAAAGCAGCACTGCCCACTGCCAGCACCTCCAGAGCAGCACTGCCCACTGCCAGCACCTCCAGAGCAGCACTGCCCACTGCCAGCACCTCCAGAGCAGCACTGCCCACTGCCAGCACCTCCAGAGCAGCACTGCCCACTGCCTGCACCTCCAGAGCAGCACTGCCGACTGCCAGCACCCCCAAAGCAGCACTGCCCCCTGCCAGCACCTCCAGAGCAGCACTGCCCACTGCCAGCACCTCCAAAGCAGCACTGCCCACTGCCAGCACCTCCAGAGCAGCACTGCCAGCACCTTCAGAGCAGAACTGCCCACTGCCAGCATGGATCCACACTTATTAAGTGAGTAGAGGAGATATTTTGGTGTCTTTGAGATCTGCGAGGAGGGAATATCTGATTCTTTTACAGTTAAGCGAGTCAAACACTCAACTCCAAGTCATTTTCTGCCAGAAGGGCTAGTAATAAATTTCTTTACAAGAGGTATTATATTATTCCAATATCAGAGGAGGTGAAATCACAAGAAGCGCCCCCACTCCCAGCTTTACATGATGGATTTCCCTTTTCTTGTTGCCAGGTTTTCCAGTGGTTGTACCGGAGAGTTTAGAGATTAAGTCAGAGAAGGAAGAGCCAGACACTGAGGGACATCTGATCCCAATAAAGGAAGAAATAGATGAATTTCCTGTTTGTGGTAAGTACCCTTACACCCTCACTTGTATTTATTCAGAATGATTTTTAAAAAAATGGACTGAAATGTCTGCAATATTTTGGGAAATAATATTATAGAATGCATAAAATGATAAGCTACATGTTCTAATGAAAAAATCATGCATGATGTTTCTAAAGTTCTATTAATAATATTGTTTATTGAGGTTTGAACATTGGTAGCTCTAAAAACGCCAAAATGTTCTCAGCACTCATGGCTAAAAGCTCCCTCAGCACTCAAAGGGTTAATAACAAAGTCAAATCAGTCACTTCACCCCTCCCCATAAGAATCAGTATAGAGTATTTCTGTATAGTGATATCACAAGAAGCGCCCCCACTCCCAGCTTTACATGATGGATTTCCCTTTTCTTATTGCCAGGTTTCCCTGTGGTTGTACCGGAGAGTTTAGAGATAAAGTCAGAGAAAGAAGAGGCGAACACTGAGGAACATCTGACCCCAATAAAGGAAGAAATAGATGCATTTCCTGTTTGTGGTAAGTACCCTTACATCCTCATTTGTATTTATTCAGAATGATTTTTTTTAAAATGGACTGAAATGACTGGAATATTTTGGGAAATAATATTAAAGCGTGCCTACAATTATAAGCTACATGTTCTTATGAGAAAAAACACGCATAATTTGTCTAAAGTTCTATTAATAATATTTTTATTGCTGTTTGAACATTGGTAGTTCCAAAAACGCCATAATGTTCTCAGCGCTCGGGAGTAAAAGCTCCCTCGGCACTCATAGGATTAAGAAAGTAAAATCAATCTCTTCACTCCACCCCTGTCACGCTGTGCTCACCACAAACAAGGCGGGACCACGGTGCTGAGGTGGGAATGGATAAAACGCCACCCACAGCCACGGAGGCACGTCTGGAGTGTAGTTTTGGTTGGGTTGCCGGGTCGGGATAGGAGAGGTACGGATGGTCGATATACTTGCCGGGGTCAGTGCAGGAGAGGTACGGAAAGTTGCAGGTACTGTTAGCCGAGTCCGGGATTGGAGAGATTAGAGTCGTCGTTTGTCCGGTAGCCGAGGTCAGGTTTGGCGAGTGGAGGATCGTCGCGGAGAGCAGGGTTGTTACACAGGAAGAGGAGCAGCAAGACTGTGGTGGCAGAGGGAGGTAAGAACAACAAATTGGTTCTATGCTCAGCCAAAAAGTACTAGATAGAGATAGAGAAGACCGCACTCTCTAGAATATATAAATGAAATTGCAGGGTGCCAACGGGACTAGGGGAACCCAAACCCCCTAACCAATACTGCCACACAAAAAGTCCCAGCACACACTGTCTAACGAAGAATGGTACTATGGATTATGTCACTGAAAGATATTTAATGTGAACAAAAGATAATGCAGAGAGTGATGCAACGCAGTAGTAACATAATGCAACAACAATGATAATGGGGTAAATACAATAGGGAAAAGGGACGGGGGGGGGGGGAAACAGAAACAAATAAATACACCAGGGGTAGGTTCACAAGGGGGGCAACGTAACGTTTCGGGGGGGGGGGATACCCCTTTCTCAAGCCCGTTCCCTCAGGTCTGGAATGACGATGAGGTACTTCCCTTTATCCCTACTGCCCCAATGTCTAATGAAGAACTCGGAACAAAAGTCAGTGTACTGCTATAAACTAGCAAGGTAAGTCCTGGCTACACCAATAGTAATGAGCAAAAAATGAATGAAGATCAGACCATCAGGTGACACGACCCTTTCTCTCTCTGAAATCAGCTCTCCTCCTTCAGTGGTGTGCTGCTGACTGTCACAGTATGCCTGGATATAAAGGGCTCCTCTCCTCCTGATGACATCATCAGCATGGGACCGCCTCAGAAGTGGTGATTGGTCTGTGTGCTGTGACTCAGCTCCCCAGCTGATCCGAAATTACCACCAGGGAATGTTAATCAGGACATCAGTTCCATCACAGGGGTTGTCACAGTGGGATTGTGATGAAATAAACTTGTACCACAGTCTGACCAGCATTTGTGTCTTCTTTCCCAGTGATCATCAGCTAGCAGTCACCAGGTTGGTGGCGGATGAGCAGGTGTAGTCAGCCTATAGTGACACGGAGTATCTCCACAATAGAGAGAAAACACACATATGTTAGTGAAAATAAAATACACACATAGTAAATATGAGTAAAAAAACAGTATATAGTAATTACATATACCTTAGGGGTGACAGATTCCAATTTAGAGAAAACCACACTAGGCCAAATTAATAGCAGAGACTCTGAGTACCAGAAGGTGGTGTAAGGATAGAGGTGAGCGGAGACGTAATTGCTGATACATAGGATGGATCACCGCACACGAACTGCCACTGAAGACCACATCGGCATCTGCCATACCATTCAAGATTCACGGCAACACTTGGGTCACTTGATAAGGTATCTGGGCCAACCAGCAAGGAGTATAGTATCAGAGGATACGGTAACATCTTTACAGTACGCAGGCAACAGTAGAGCAGTAAATAGACCCAAACGTACTCTTAGAAGTAACAGCTAAGGTCTAACTCTTTATTCACCCCTTTCGGGGACAGTTTATCCAGACGCCTGATCCACAGAGTCTCCTTCTGTAACAACCGTTTCTGTAGGTTACCGCCCCGTCGTGTTCTCCTCAGGCCATCTACGATCTGAAACCTCAGCTGACTTGCATTATGCCCAGCCGGTGTGAAATGGTGGGCAACCGGAGCTTCTGGGTCACATCTCCGGGTGGCAGCTTTGTGTTGTCTAATCCGATCCTTTACGCATTGGGTCGTCTCCCCCACATATCCCAGTCCACATGGGCACTTAACGAGATATAGCACGTATTTAGAGAGGCATGTAAAGAAATCTCTGATCTGGAATTGTTGACCCGAGAGTGGGTGTTTAAAGACAGGGCCCTCTTGCATACTGCTGCACTGACTGCAGCCAAAGCATCGGTAACTGCCGAGCTTAGGTGTCCCCAAGAAAGTTTGTCTTAATCCTATTCCCCCAATATATGCTTTCACTAGTTGATCACGTATATTACGCCCCCTCTTATATGAGAATAGGGTTTTGTGAGAAAATAGGGGGGCTACTGAGTGATCGCTCTGGAGTAAAGGCCAATGTTTTCAAATGATATTTTTAATATGCCCACTATGAGTGTTAAACATGGACACAAATGATACAGAAAATGGTCTAGATGCATGTATATTCTGTGTGGCTCCCTGAGGTAAATTTTCCCTTGATGGAATCTCTGCTTTAGTGCGTTGAGAACGCAAGAGTTCTGTCGGATATCCCCTCGCCTGAAATCTATTCTGCATCTGATCTGATCTATCATTCACTTTAGACGGCATGCTAATGATTCTGCTGGTTCTAAGGTACTGGCTGAATGTAACCCCCTAATGGTGCCTGGGGGATGAAATCTAGAGTAATGTAAGAGGTTATTTCTATCAGTGGGTTTTGTAAAGATGTGATTGCAAACAGTGGGTGGCGCAGTGAGATTATATATATATATATATATATTTATATATATATATATATATATTTACTAAGGTGTATAAAAACACAAAGTGTATATAAACACAAATAAGTGATAAGTGAAAAAGATGCAGCTCTAAACCCTTTAGTGGATGATCTGTGATATCCACTTCTTGTTGCAGCACGTCTTGGGAAAGCAGGGGAGCACGGTTTTCAATATGCAACAAATAGAAAAGCATACATAGTGCAAATAAAGTTAATTCAAACGATGTGGTGTGGTTGTATCTATTGGATGGAGACTCACGTGGTGTCAGATATAATCAGCCATGTCAGAGATCAGTGGCAATAGCTTGACTCTGTGAATGGTAGATGACCCCACAACTGGATAGTTGATGAAATGTGAACAGCATACACAGCAACCTCAGCAATCAGGGTTATAGAAAGGAAAGAGAGGCTTCCATAGCGTAACAAAATAAAATACCTTTATACACGCAATAAAATGAACACTTACAGTGTCATAATAGCAAATGGGCACATAAAAAACAGGTGATATCACCAGCTCCAGTCTCCTCCGTCTTGGATACCACGGGGCCCAGGGGCCGTCAGAATCGGCTGGAACACCTATCGAACCGCCTGAACGTGGAACCTCTGTGTCCTCTGCGTCATACACTCCCAAGGTCTCGCCTGGCATCCGTCAATGGGATCCGTGCAGCTCTTGTGGACTCACTGGGGAACACGGCTATTCTTGCTGGGAGGCAACCGGTATACTTCCGGGTACTGGCTGATGACGTCACTCACAGCAAGTGAGTCATCTACCATTCAGAGTCAAGCTATTGCCACTGATCTCTGACATGACTGATTATATCTGACACCACGTGAGTCTCCATTCAATAGATACAACCACACCACATCGTTTGAATTAACTTTATTTGCACTATGTATGCTTTTCTATTTGTTGCATATTAAAAACCGCGCTCCCCTGCTTTCCCTAGAGGTTTTGTAAAGATATCTGACTCCAATTTCTGATTCCTAACAGTGTCGTATCCAGAAAATTGATGCAGGTGTTGCTAGAAATACTCGTGAAGCTAATAGTGGGGAGTGATTTGTTGATATCAGAGACAAAGAGGGACAACGAGCACTCATCTCCTTGCCAAATCATAAACACGTCGTCAATGTAGCGTACCCACATACGCCCATGTCTAACATATTCTATATGCTGGAGGACACGAGTCTCCTCAAATCTTGTCATAAATATGTTAGCGTATGTGGGCGCTACATTGCTTCCCATAGCCGTACCCTGTGTTTGCACATAGTAGGTATCCTCAAACAAAAAATAGTTTTCTTGTAGAATCACCTCTAGTAAATCAATAATGAACATGCACTCTCTAGGGGTGTAAAGTTCATTACCATCTAAAGTATCTTTGACCGCTCGGATCCCCTCTCCATGTGGGATGGACGTGTATAGACTATTCATGTCCAATGTTACCAGAAGGGTTTCATCAGACAGATGTGTGATGGTCTTAATCTTGTTCAAAAAGTCTGATGTATCCTGTATATATGACCTTGCGTTTACAACAAAAGGGCGTAGCAATTTATCCAGAAAACTGCACAGGGCTGGAACACCGACTCTGTCCCTGCCACAATTGGTCTACCCGGTGGTGATCTAAGGTTCTTTTGCACTTTGGGCAGTGTATAAAACACAGGAGTAATGGGGTCTTTCTTTATCAGAAAGTCCTTTTTGTTTTTTGGTAATCACCCCTCCCTCGTGTGCTAAATTGACAACCTGTCCAATCCTCATGCTAATCTCTGAAATAGGGTTACGAGTGACTTTATTGTAGTTATTTTCATCTTCCAGTTGCCTAAGGATTTCAGTCTTATAATCATTTTTATTCATAATAACTATCGCACCACTTTTATCAGCCGGCTTGATAATTATATTGCCGTTTGATTCTAACTCTTTAATCAGCTCCCTTTGTTGTTTAGAAAAATTGGAGTGTCTATGAGGTGGTCAGTTCTTGGTGAGGTTATCAATGTCATTTTGCACCCTAGAGATAAAAGTTTCTATTGTATGGTTAGAGGATGGGGGAGTGAATGTGCTCTTCCTCTTACCCCCTTTCATGTATAGACAGGAGACTGTATCAGGATCAACCTCATCTATACCTGATGGTGTGTATGTGGGGTGTTTGGTAAAGAAGCCTTTCAGCCTTAAGATCCTATAAAATCGTGCGAGTTCCACGTCTAGGTCAAGAACATTCAAGGGATTAGTCGGTACAAAAGAGAGACCCCTGTTCAGTACCTCTATCTGTTCATTAGACAATGCCAGATCCGAGATGTTAATCACCAAATCACTTGTGACCTTGTGTGCATCCCCCTCTGGGCCTGTCCTGGTGCGGCGGTGCTTCTTCCCCACCCTGCGCGTCCTCCGTATCTGCCACGGGGTGGCCTCTGCTCTAAAAAATGAGGCACGCCAGTGGAGGATTCGCTTCCTGAGGGTTCTAAAGAATCTGCCATGAATTCTGTACCCGTTTGTTCTCTGTTGCCCCTTGACTGGGAACTTCTCCATTGCCACGAGTATACTTTGTTATTCTGATTTGGCTAAATCTGATTTTATTATTTCAAATTTGGCTAAATTGTCATCCAACTCTTTTTTTATAGTTATTGAGGTCAGATTCTGATAATGTGGTTTTTAATGTCTCTTGTAGCTGTGTTATCTCTATCTGAGAAATAGCTAGTTCCTTTTGAATTTGTTCAATCGTTAGGATGACCAAGTCCAATGAGCATTTGTTAAGAATTCCTTCCCACTTAGTACGGTATTCTAATTGGTCTGCGAACAGTGTAGGTCTAAGATTGCATCTCAGACTCCTAGGTATACGCTTCACACGGAAATACTCAGCTAGTGTCGTTGCATGCAACTCTAGGCTTATCTTATGCTTGAGAGAATTCTCTAGACCCTTAGGGACATCGGCGGGATTATTTTCAGCAAGAAAATCCCTATTCCCAATACACAGAGTAGCTATCCTAGAAGCATCTAGGTCTGTGTATGCAAACGTATTTGCACTGACTGAAGGATCCGAGGTGTCCTGTGATAGTGACATGGGGTCTAGATAATACGGGTGCGCGTCTAACAACGGGTAAAACAATAAGTACAATATATATAGAGTAGACCGCACTCTCTAGAATATATAAATGAAATTGCAGGGTGCCAACGGGACTAGGGGAACCCAAACCCCCTAACCAATACTGCCACACAAAAAGTCCCAGCACACACTGTCTAACGAAGAATGGTACTATGGATTATGTCACTGAAAGATATTTAATGTGAACAAAAGATAATGCAGAGAGTGATGCACCTGATGGTCGGATCTTCATTCATTTTTTGCTCATTACTATTGGTGTAGCCAGGACTTACCTTGCTAGTTTATAGCAGTACACTGACTTTTGTTCCGAGTTCTTCATTAGACAATGGGGCAGTAGGGATAAAGGGAAGTACCTCATCGTCATTCCAGACCTGAGGGAATGGGCTTGAGAAAGGGGTATCCCCCCGAAACGTTACGTTGCCCCCCTTGTGAACCTACCCCTGGTGTATTTATTTGTTTCTGTTTCCCCCCCCCCCCCCCCTGTCCCTTTTCCCTATTGTATTTACCCCATTATCATTGTTGTTGCATTATGTTACTACTGCGTTGCATCACTCTCTGCATTATCTTTTGTTCACATTAAATCTCTTTCAGTGACATAATCCATAGTACCATTCTTCGTTAGACAGTGTGTGCTGGGACTTTGTGTGTGGTATGCTCAGCCAAAGTGCCAGTGGCACAGCTGAGCATAAGTAGGAGAGAGCGTCCAATAGGAGAACTGCAGCGTGGAGGTGTGTGGCCAGCAGGGGCTGTGATAGGCAGAGCGCAGGTGTAAGGAGCACCTGTGAGAGCGAGGAGGCAGGGCAACTGGTCTGGATCACACTCTCGTGACCGTGCCTCTGTGAGTTTGGCCGAGTGCGAGCTGTGCGTGCCATAGACCGGCACTATTTTGTGCGGCGGCGTGGGTGTAGGCGGGAGCGAGCGGAGGAGCCCGCGGCGGTGCAGGTGAGTGGGGAGCACGCCGATGACGGCGTGGCTTCCCGAGCCTCACAACCCCATAGGAATCACTATAGAGTATTTCTGTATACTGATATCACATGAAGCGCCCCCACTCTCAGCTTTACATAATGGATTTCCCTTTTCTTATTGCCAGGTTTCCCAGTGGTTGTACCGGAGAGTTTAGAGATTAAGTCGGAGAAAGAAGAGGCGAACACTGAGGAACATCTGACCCCAATAAAGGAAGAAATAGATGAATTTCCTGTTTGTGGTAAGTACCCTTACATCCACATAGCTGCATTGCATCTCAGCCACCCACCCCAGTGTGCATCTGCGTTGCCCCAAAGGTGCACAGCCTGATGGGGCTCCCCAAGAGCTGCACCCCTCTGCAAAGGACCAGCGTGCTAAGGGTTAACATTAGCTTGTTCTTTGGGGAACGTCAACCCCACCCACTTGAATGTTAATGAGCCATGAGGACACAAAGAGCTTTTGTTCACAGCTGCATTGCTTCTCAGCCACCCACCCCACTGTGCATCTGCGTTGCCCCAAAGGCACGCAGCCAAAGGGTGTGAGCCGTTTGCTGCTGTCTGGTGATGTAAAAGTGATGTTAAAGCTGCTCTGTTTCAATCTAAAACTCACAAGCCTTTTATCCCCTGTACCCGTTTTTCCAACTCTCTGTCCGTGATTTGACTGTAAAACCCCTGTTCTTTAATGTAACCATATATTTTTTATAACGCTGTGCCCAGGACATACTTGGAAACGAGAGGTAACTCTCAATGTATTACTTACTGGTTAAACATTTTTATAAATAAATAAATCCTCACTTGCCTTTCAGTATGTTTAAAAAATGGACTGAAAATATCTTCAGTATTGGGGAAAATAGCATTAATGCGTGTATACTGTATAATTACAAGCTACTGTAGTGCCGACGGTTATTCTAACACAAACCAGTGGCAATCGCCAAAAAGACCCAGGTACATGCTGCAAGATTTCAGTCATATTTCTGCAGAGACTAATGGCCCATCAGATTAACAGCGGGTGTCCCTGGCAGTCCCATTCAAACGTAATGGGACTGCCAGGGACCCCTGCTGTTAATCCGATGGGCCATTAGTCTCTGCAGAAATGTCACTGAAATGTACCCAGCATGTAACCTGGCTAGTTTAAGGCAAGCTTTAGAATACTCGTTGTCTCGTCTGTACATGCACTAATGAAAAAGTATACATGATTTTTATGGGGCTACATTATATTTATTGATGTTTGAACATTGGTAGCACAAAAAATCCCATGTTTTCAGCTCTCAGGGGTAAAAACTCCCTCCGCACTCGGGGTTAATAAGCAAGTAGAATAAATTACTTCTCCCCTCAGGAATCCGTATAGAGTATTTCTGTATAGTGATATCACAAGAAGCGCCCCCACTCCCAGCTTTACATGATGGATGTTCCTTTTCTTATTGCCAGGTTTCCCAGTGGTTGTACCAGAGAGTTTAGAGATTAAGTCAGAGAAAGAAGAGCCGAACACTGAGGAACATCTGACCACAATAAAGAGTGAAACTGTTCCATTTCCTGTCTCTGGTGAGTACCTTTTCCCCTTTGTCTGCACAAAGGGATGTTATCTTGGTCACATTTAGCGAATATTCATGGTTCATTGCCTCTCATAGGAAGTCCCCAGGCCTGCTGGAGGTTCTGGGACAAGCCACATGCAGCAGAGTTAGAAGTGCAATATGGCTCTCAAACACGTATAAAGGTTGGAAATGCAGAGTTATGGGTATCTGACCATCAATAGATGCGATAAAACACATTTGGGAAAAGACGTGTGGAGAGGGTATTGTTATTACGCAAATTGATGAAGATTTGTATTTATTTGCACTTGGTAACAATGACGATGATGAATAGCAGCGCCCTGCGGGTCACTCCTCACATACACACATGTAGTGAGTCCCACTGCCTCACAACGCAGCGCGCGAAACCACATCTGAGTGACAGCGCGCGCTGACCGCCACCGGCGCGCGAGACCATGTCAAATGACATCGCTCGCCCGTGTGCGAGAAACCGGCAGAAGAATCCACAGAGGGAGGAGGGATGGTAGCAACGTCCAACAAAGGCTCCTCCAACTTCACTGGACACAGGCGTTTTCCCGGCCCCGCAACGACCGGGCAGTCACGGATCCGGTGGCCCTGGGATCCACAATATAGGTACAAGGCCAAGGTACACCTCCAGTCTCTCTCCTGTACTGACAGTGTGGTAGTACCTATCTGCATAGGCTCGTCATCTGGAGTGGCGGACAAACGACGTTTGTGGCCAACCAAGTAGTTGGGCTCCTAACAGCACGGCACTTCTCAGACAGGTGTTCCTGCATTCTGAGATCGATGGCTGGAGAGGCTGAGATCGAAAGGAGAGGCTGATGTCCGCGAAACCACAATACTTAGAGACCGGACCTGCGTCTGCGCTGCTTCACGTTGTCCGATAGCTTGTTACCACCGAGCTGAATAGCTTCTTCAGATTCTGGGGAATTCTCGGCAATGAAAGCTGCAGAGTGAGCATGAAAAGAACAAGTACCTCCTACGCTGGGCTTTCTCGGCTTTCCTCTCCTGTAGCCGCTGATTCATGCGGAGCATAGAGCGATGAGTGTCACGGGAGATCAGGTTCTTCAACACCTTTTTATAACCGGGATCATTTGATTGAGCAAAACAAGATGGTAAAATAAATGATCATTTATTTCTCGTAAAAGACAGACACATGAAGTAACAGAATTCAAGGTCAACACACTTACTGGGAATGGGGCTAACGAATAAATCCGTTTCCGGAACAAAATTCCGTAAGATCACCTTTTCAGAGCACTTTCCAATGACCGGTAGTTACTCGCAAAAGTCCTGGTATTGTTTTCGGCATGCAATGCCAGCCGTGACTGCTACGTTCTAAAAAGCTGGACTTAGAAACTTTTTTGACTTGGAAATCCTTGAAGCCGGCTCACGTCTCTTCAGTTCTGTGCATCTTTAAATTTGCCACTGTTGATTTGGCGCTTGGAATCTGCGCTCCTGATTGGCTGCACGCTCTCTTAAGCCTTTCAGGCTCTCATCCACTAACCTGTACAGCCTATCAGAGCGTGGGAATTCTCCTGTCAACCAATCACCGATTTGCCAGTATTGTAAAGCTGGGCAGGCATATTTTCTCAGGTTGTAAAGGGGCATGCTCCAACCTGGCACCTCTGCCTCTTTGCATACCTAGCCCACACGCTGCCCAGGCTCCACAGAGTCTGGGTTCTGGCAAATGGTTGCCGGATAGCCTTGTGTTAGCCCAGGATGTGGGTACTCACGCATAACTGCATCCCTGAGTCTTTCGAACATTGAAAAGGCAGACTTTTCTTGGTCAGGACTTCATCACCTATGCTCAACCCGGGGAGAATTTGGCCAATGCCCTGAGTTCACGAGGTCCCAGCAAATAGACACACGAACGTTTGGAGAGAGGGGGAGGGTGAGAGAGAGGGGGAGGGTGAGAGAGAGGGGGAGGGTGAGAGAGAGGGGGAGGGTGAGAGAGGGGGAGGGAGAGAGAGAGAGGGAGGGTGACAGACACTCTTACACACACACACACACACACACACACACAAACACACAAACAAAAGGGTGAAATCGGAGCAAGGGGGGGAGCAAAATCGTAGCGAGGGGGAAGCAAAATCGTAGCGAGGGGGAGCAAAATCGTAGTGGGGGGGAGCGAAATCGTAGCAGGGGGGAAAATCGGAGCGGGCGCAAAATCGGAGCGGGGGGGGGTCAAAATCGGAGCGGGGGGGGGTCAAAATCGGACATGGGGGGCCAAATTGGACATGCGGGGGGGGCCAAATCGGAGCTAAGGGAGCCATGGAGCTGTACTTGCCTTACTCGCTCCATGCAGGAAAAGGCGCCTCCTCACTGTGCAGCTCGGATAGAGATTGGCTGCGCGCCAATTTATCAGGTGGGGGGATATTTATTTTCCCCCAGCATGCGCCTGTCACCCTGTGGTGACCAGTTTTGTCGAGGGGACGGCACTTGGCCCGACAAACCCCCTGTTGGTGGCTCTGACTGCCCGTGCCCCCTCTAAATAATCCTGCGCCCCCCCCAGGGCCCCAGTTTGCGCACCGCTCAGAGGTTTCGCGCGACACACCTACACACTGCAGCCGACACACTAACGTGTCACGACACACAGTTTGGAAAGCTCTGGTCTAATTGAATAGCCACACATTCCCAGCTAGCTCAAACTCATACACCCACCACATCATGAATATATATTTATGTCAAAAATGAGTGCTACTGAGCGTGGCAAATGTATACAACACAAGACAGGGGTGCCCAATGCTACATCAAATTGACAAAACTTTTGCCACGCTCAGTAGCACTCTTTTTTGACATACATATATATTCATGATGTGGTGGGTGTAGGAGTTTGAGCTAGCGTGGAATGTGTTTTAATCAATTTCTGATTGGTAACAGTTGTATGGAGGTAGGTGGCACCTTCCCCCCAGAGCTCACTCCTCCTCTCCTTTTTAACTTGGGAGGTCTTTTCACTTTGCTGCAAGAACAGGTCCTACCCCTCATACAGAGGTAACGGGAAGGGTTCACATTGTAGTGTTAGGACCTGCATGTTTGGTTATACCTTGACGTTTGGTATGCAGGCTTATAACGCTTTGGCCAAAGGGTTTAACTAAATAACCAAGTTATTATTATTGAAGTATTTGAACTTTGTACTTATTACCATATATGTTTTGTCAATTTGATATAGCATTGGGCACCCCTGTCTTTAATTGAATAGCCAATCCGAGGAAAGGCTGCACGGCTCAAATAGATGATCACAGATCAGACCACTGGGCGGAGTGCTGATGAGGCCCCAGCTGTTCCAATGATAGAATTAGCACGAGGGCAGATCCTGACATATGAGGGGAGGAGCCTGCTCCAGATCCTCACACTTGAAACATTAAAACTGCACGGTCGCCTGTAAGAGCCGTGCATAGAGACGCTACAGTTTAAACAAACTGTTTCAGTGCGATGAGTCTTAGAAAAAAAACAAGACCAAGTAGTGTGATCTTGCACTTTGTTTTTACCGAGCTTTAAAAAACTTGTGTTTTTTCTTAGTCGTTTTAACACACACTTTTTATAGTCGGATAAGACAATACAAACCCGCTTAGTAATGCACTGAACTTATTGAAGTTTAGTGAATAAGCCCCATAATGTTTTTTTTTATGAAACTGTACTCCATATTGTAGAGGGATGTTTGGGTCGAAATGCTTTTATCTTATTTGCAGGAGTTCGGGGGACAAAGTTACCAGTAGTCCCATAATTCTCCCCGACGTGCAGGCATGATTCGCATGTACGCAAGGTGAATTACACCGGGGCTACACAGTTTCCCCCAGAATCCTGGTTTTCGAGTCCAAGTATGCCAGACCCATTTCCCTTACAGGTATACGTTTGCAGATATAGAAATGTACCAAGGAAGGCACACAGAAAGATCCCTTTGTAGACGCACTGCAGACCTTTATAAAATAATGTGGTCAGGGGTGAAAAATGTGTGTATAATCTAGTTTTATTAGTGAAAGTGTAAAAAAACCAGTATACGTTCTCATAATATACTAATATACTGTGTTAAAAATAGACACTGGAAGGTCTATATGATCTACTCTAGATCCCCTGTAGACACTAGTGACAAAGTGGTCCTGGCTACTGTGAATCTATTGTTACTCAGAGTGGTGTCGCAAACGTTAGTTGCTGCATCTCAAACAATTACTCAGATAATAGTGGCTCAGATTAAATTAATAGGTGGCTAGTGGAAACGTACTGTTAGCTGTCTGGTGATTTTTGTCTTAATCACCTTATCGCTAAATATGACTCCAAATAGTAATCTTAAGCTGAGTTACCGGGTAGACTTTATTGTGAAAAGTGACGTCAGGGTAGGTACAAATGGGTTAATGTCTCCCTTAATCATGCGATCTGGTTATAGCAATACAGATGGTGGTATGGTGAAAAGTAACCATGTACCAAGTCTGTGGTGTTTACACAGCTGAATCAATTCATTTAGGTCTGCAGTGCGCCTACAAAGGGATCTTTCTGTGTGCCTTCCTTGGTACATTTCTATATCTACATTGACCCACTCCCTAGGCAGCACGCCTCTACCATCAAGGGGTTTAGAGCGAGGTCCCTCTCCATTGTTATAGGTATAAGTTTGCCCAAGACATATACTTTATTAAAACATGTTCCAGAACTCCCTCCTCCTCCCTCCTGTGCGTCTATACAGTCAGCCCGGGCATCCACATAGGTGCCGGGATGTCTGCATAGACATCGGAGTTCAAAGGAGAGAGGATGTCCAGAGGTAACTAACCCATTTGGTGAGAGGGGAAGGGCATTTGCCAGGTCTGGAGAACAAAGGGAGCTCTGTGATGACACCTTTTTGGGGTCTGCCAGACCTGGTGGAGCCTGCCCAGTGGGTGGCAATGGGTTAGCTGGGGGAAGGTGCAGCTCGTAGGCACTTTTTCGTTTGGCCAATTCGTATTTCCCGCTCACCCGACTTTTCGAGCCCGCATGGCAAGCCTCCTCCTCTGACATTAGCCAAGAAACGAGCCCCTGTTTCTATTGGCTAGTGGGAGGGAATTCCCATGCTCTGATTGGTCGTGTCCCGACTTTAATGCTGAAGATAGAACAGTGGAGGGTATGTACGGAGATGACAGGGAACCAGACCATCCTGTTTCTTACGTCGGTGAAGCAAGGGCGGGCTTTTCAAAGTTGCTCTGTCACGAATAGCAGAGCAGCCGGCATAATTTTTGGAGCTAAGAAAGCCTGTCCAGCAGAGATTAAGTCAGACGCGAGGACCAAGTTCTGAAAATAGAGCGTAGCAGTCGCAGCTAGGGTTTCTAGACGAAAAGAGGACCAGACATTTCCCAGTCACGGTAAGCCTCCTGAAGCAGACGCCCTGCACCTATTTGAGGCTAGTTTTTGACTCCAGACCCCTAGTTCGTGTGTATTCTGTCTGTATTTTTTATATTCATAGTGTGTGTATGCGGGTTTACCCAAATAAACTACATTTTATCCACCGCCTTGTTTTGCCTACTGAATGATCCCGGTTAAAAGGTGTTACAATTCCTTGTCCCCTGTGACAAAGATCATATTTGCCTTTGCAGCTACAGTATGACTTTAGGTATTATTGCTAAGCCTGCTGTCTACAAGCACTCCTAAATCCTTCTCCATCAAGGATTCACCTAATTTTGCCCCATTTAATTTGTAAATCGTCTGTTTATTCTTGCTTCCCAAATGCAAAACCTTACATTTTTCTGTATTACACCTTGGCATGATAATATCATGAGATATTAAGTATTTGAATCAATCTGATGCTTCAGAATGAATGTAGTTACAGTTTGATGTTACAAATACAAGATATTGGGTTTGACAGGTCAAGACTTTTCCTGGGTCTGTGCTAATCCTCAAAAGGGGCTTAATTGGGGGGGGGGGGGCGCTATCACGGATGGCCCACTAAAGTAACATATTTGCTTTTTAGAATGCCATATGCGATAACCAGAGACTATTCGGTCAGCCTCAAAGACTTATCCACAGATCATGACTTAGTTGGAGTCAAGCCTCCCTCTCCTTCCCCCCGACCTACAGAGCGTACAATATAAATGGAATAAAGGGAGACCTACAGAATATAAAGCAAGTGCAATATAAAACAAATTCAGGAAAGACGAAAGTGCAAGGACTTGCCAGAGGCCCAAACTAAGCAAATGATTAATTGAAGCGATGAGATTTCGGGCATTATTTGAAGATTGGTAGGGATGTGGATTGGTAAAGGTTGAAAGGGAGGGGGTTTCACAGCAAGGAGACATGTTTTAGATGTGAGAGTACTGCAGAGACAAATGGAACAGAGAGGAGACGGCCCTCAGCAGAGTTAGAAGGGGTATAGAAGGAGGTGAGAGCTGAGATGTAAGAGGGGATAGTAGAATATAGAGAGAACGGGTCTGGTAAGTGTTCAGTGTTTGATGGGGAGAAACTCCAGGACATACTTGAAAACGAGAGGTAACTCTCAACGTATTACTTCCTGGTAAAATATTTTATAAATAAATAAACTGAGAGGAGCTCATGAGAAGAGGGTTTGAGACAGAACAAAAAGAGAGTGAGAGAATTCTAGTAAAGGCATTTTGAATAGTTTGTCGACTGGCGTTGGGAGTAGGGAAGGCAAGAGAGGAGAAAGTTTCCATAGTGGGAAGATGAGGGTATGCAGGAGAGTTTTAGGAGAGGGCAGATTGTGGAAATGTTGCAGAGGGAAAATCTGCCAGATTTATCAACAGCCTGAATGTGAGAGGAGAAGGAAAGAGAGGAGTCAAATATTACACCAAGGCAGCGTGCTTGGGAAATTATATGAATAGTATTTTTGACTGACAAAATATGAGACAAAATGGAACAATTGAGTTTAGTTTATGTGGGTCTTATGGCAAAAGATTACATGGGCAGTGTTGTCACTGCATCACTTAGATTGTAAGCTCTCCAGGGCAGGGATTTCCGTTCCTATTGTCTGATTGTGTTTGTTGCACTTATTGTAATATAATTCCCTGTACTGTATTGTTTCTGCTGTAAAGCGCTGAGTCCACTGTGACATTATATAAATAAAGACATACATGGGCATCTACATTATCTTTACACTATAGATTGCTGTGTAGTTTAGTTGATATTATTATCACACTAGTATAATAAACCAGGAGTTCCTTTACTTTACATCTCGTGGACATTTTCAATGTTAATAATTTGAGTAATAAATATATAACTTGTGTGTATCAAAATTATTTCACTATGAGAGCTACTACAAATAAATGTCAGGTCTTCGGGGAAAACCACCAAAGTCATTAGGGGCCACTGGATGTTCATGGGCCACAGTTTTAAAACCCTGGGTGAAGAGAACATTTTGTTAATTTAGTATTGGTAAAGTCAATTCTTCAGTGTTTTGGATTTCTAATTTGCGTTCAGTAATTTGATTTACAGATTGAAAACATTTGTTCTGTCTCTTTTGTTTACTTCTGTTAGAGAACGGCCTGAATGAGGAACAAAAATCCAGAAGCTGCCTGACTCCTCGCAGCCCAGAAGTGCAAAAAAACAATGATTCCTGCCACATTTTAGACATGTATGTAGTCCTGTTTCCCCCAGAACACCGGATGCTACCAGTGCTGCTATATACCTGTCGGCCCGTCCGAGCCCGGCCCAGCCTGGCCCGGCTAGCACCAGCACCCGCCAAACCACATGCCCCCTCCCACGGAGCTCCTGAAGGCGCGTACACCCGCGCCTCCCCGCCAGCGGCCGCAACTCTCCTGACTACGCGGAGGTGAGTACAGAAAAGGGTGGGGGTAACAGCCCAGAGGGGGATCTGGCATACACCCCAGTGTCAGTCCGAACATCACCCTCCATTGAATGGTAGGTGAATGTATAAGGCTGACAGAGAGAAATATGTGTAAGTTTTATATTCACAGCAGGGAATTTGTGCACCCAGTTTGCCTTTATAGTAAAGTTAACAATGATACTGGCTTTAGCCAGATTTTAATTGCACTACTCGCATAAGCTCATGCTTTATTTAACCACCTCAGGGCTCTCACACTTTTTTCACCACAAAAACATAATATATTAATATATATATATATTTATATATTTATTTTTTGATTTTATATATATATATATATATATATATATATATATATATATATATATATATATATATATATATATTTTAAAACCAGAGACAGAACATAAAACACAGACAAAGCTCAGTTTTTAGCACATCCAGTGAGACTCATACACAGTACAGTGCCTAAATATATATGTATAAATATCTAATAAGTAAAATGGTCTTTTAGTTTGACATTTTTGGCCAAAATTGTTGTAAGCCCCTGAGCTAACGCCAAGGCAGACCACATATCAGGGGTCCCTAACGCTAATATAAATTCTTAATAACCTGTGTAATAACAGGAAGAATGATTTATAGTAAATCTGTCAATATTAGTTGCAAAGTTCTGAGTCTGACTGAAGCTTTTATTAACCTGTACATTACCAGGAAAAGCACTCTGTATTAGAGATGTCACAGCCAAACTGCAAGCAGGCAAGTTCCCCTGAGTGGAAGATGCTATGGAGTGAGCCCATAACCATTTAAATGTGGGAGGGGGTGAGCCTCTAATGATTCTGGCTTCCTATGTTGATTATAATTGGTGATTACTTTGACCATTTTATGTGCCTTTGCCTCATTGGAATATATGTATTAGTACTGTGATTACCCCCTCCTCTTTTAACCCTTCTCCCCTTGTTTTTATTCTATCAATAAATGTTGTATTTGTATCATTCTCCTGGCATGCCCGTGTGCTTTACTATAAGGATACTTTATGGTTATATACACACACACACACACACACACACACACACACACATATTACTTACATACATACATACATACACAATATCAAAGAATGTGGAGCACTCACAAATTAAAAAAATACAATTTAATGAAGTAACACAGGCATCAGGGGGTAATCAAAGAAAAAAGAAGCAACGTTTCGGATCTTACGGTCCTTTCTCAAGCTCAAGGGGAGAGCTTGAGAAAGGACCGTAAGGTCCGAAACGTTGTGTTACTTCATTAAATTGTATTTTTTGAGTTTGTGAGTGCTCCAGATTCTTTGATATTGGGTATTTATCTATTTTTTGTTGCTGGATGGTGATCCTGGCCACACTGTGAGCACCACGAGACCTTCAAGTTAACAATGATACTGGCTTTAGCCAGATTTTAATTGCACTACTCGCATAAGCTCATGCTTTATTTAACCACCTCAGGGCTCTCACACTTTTTTCACCACAAAAACATAATATATTAATATATATATATATTTATATATTTATTTTTTGATTTTATATATATATATATATATATATATATATAGAACAAGATACAACAGCGCAAACACCAAACACTTAGTTAGATGTAGAGTATATAAACTATACACCTTGCCAATCAATCAACTGAGAGGTGATACACCCTTCAAAACACCCTTCAAAACCCTTCAAAACACCCTTCTTCTCTTCTCCCCCCCCTCTTCTCTTCCTCTCCCTGCATTTTGCGCCTAGGTCACTTCTTCTTTATATATATATATATATATATATATAATCAAAAAATAAATAGATGATACCGTTCTGTGGCTAACGAAATGCTTTTATTTGTGCGAGCTTTCGAGATACACTGATCTCTTCTTCCGGCGATGTTACAATGAATGAAGCAAGTAAAAGCTATACTATAAACAGTGTCTATTGGAATGTTATCTGTGCTGGTCCTTCCCCCGGTGTGGATGTGTTTAATGGCTGGAGGTGTCAAAAGGTTCCTGAAAGCAAGTGATGAAAGAGTGTGTATGTGTATCAGTGTGAATTAACATGAATGGAGAGCCCACAGTATATACAGTGCTTTACAAAAGGTGTGTGTGGAGTGGGAGCGGATATTTCCTAGACACCACCATTACTATAAAGAACAACCAACTACAGACTTCTGTATACCGCAAACCTACAGACAGAGCCAGCTATTTGAGGGACAACAGCTTCCACCCGACACACACCAAACATGCAACCATCTACAGTCAAGCCATACGATACAACCGGATATGCTCCGACACAGCAGACAGAGACCAGCGGATTAAAGCCTTGAGATCAGACTTTATAAACCGTGGGTACAACCACAGAATTGTGGACCAGCAAATTCACAAAGCCACCAGAATACCAAGAATTGATCTCCTTGAATACAATCAGAAGGAGACAAGCGACAGGGTACCTTTGGTGGTCACATATAAAACACACCTAGGAGCCCTACGCAAGATCGCCAGGAAACTACAACCCATCCTCCAGGAAGATACAAGACTGCAACAGGTCTTCCCTGAAGCACCCTTATTATCATACAGACAACTCCATCATCTCAAGAATATTATGGTGAGGAGTAAAGTATTCAGCAGTACAACTGAATGCGGGACAAAACCATGCCAGGACCCAAGATGCAAAACCTGCGCAATGCTCTACACAGCGGACACAATACAAATACCACACAGGAATCGGGAATACAAAATCAGAGGAAGGTTCACCTGTTCCTCCAGCAATGTCGTGTACCTCATCATGTGCATGAAATGCCCAGGGGGCTGCTACTACATAGGTGAGACAGGGCAGGGGCTAAACAAGAGAATGAACCTGCACCGCCACAGCATCACACGCGGGATAAGAGACAGTCCTGTTGGCGAACATTTCTCTGACTCTGGCCATAAGATGAACGATCTGAGGGTTGCCATACTCAAAGGTAATCTTAAAACACCGAAAGAGAGACGGTTGCATGAATACAAATTTATGCAACTGTTCGGGACACTTAGCAGTGGCCTAAACAGAGATCGAAATTTTATGAGTCATTACTGACACAAGTGAACTCTCTTCCCATGAGCGCTATAGGCCATGTCTGTACATACTGTGCTATATGTATGCACACACAGCTGTCTCTCACACATACTTATACTCCTTGTTTTTCCATCCCTATTCACCAATAGGGACCACATAGTATCCACACACACTTTTAGTTATGCTACTAACTCTCACATTTCCACACCCACCCACACCATTTATATCCGCTCCCACTCCACACACACCTTTTGTAAAGCACTGTATATACTGTGGGCTCTCCATTCATGTTAATTCACACTGATACACATACACACTCTTTCATCACTTGCTTTCAGGAACCTTTTGACACCTCCAGCCATTAAACACATCCACACCGGGGGAAGGACCAGCACAGATAACATTCCAATAGACACTGTTTATAGTATAGCTTTTACTTGCTTCATTCATTGTAACATCGCCGGAAGAAGAGATCAGTGTATCTCGAAAGCTCGCACAAATAAAAGCATTTCGTTAGCCACAGAACGGTATCATCTATTTATTTTTTGATTATATATATATATATATATATATATATATATATATATATATATAAAATAAAAAAATAAATATATAAATATATATATATTAATATATTATGTTTTTGTGGTGAAAAAAGTGTGAGAGCCCTGAGGTGGTTAAATAAAGCATGAGCTTATGCGAGTAGTGCAATTAAAATCTGGCTAAAGCCAGTATCATTGTTAACTTGAAGGTCTCGTGGTGCTCACAGTGTGGCCAGGATCACCATCCAGCAACAAAAAATAGATAAATACCCAATATCAAAGAATCTGGAGCACTCACAAACTCAAAAAATACAATTTAATGAAGTAAACACAACGTTTTGGACCTTACGGTCCTTTCTCAAGCTCTCCCCTTGAGCTTGAGAAAGGACCGTAAGATCCGAAACGTTGCTTCTTTTTTCTTTGATTACCCCCTGATGCCTGTGTTACTTCATTAAATTGTATTTTTTTAATTTGTGAGTGCTCCACATTCTTTGATATTGTGTATGTATGTAAGTAATATGTGTGTGTGTGTGTGTGTGTGTGTGTGTGTGTGTGTGTGTGTGTGTGTGTGTGTGTGTGTATATATAACCATAAAGTATCCTTATAGTAAAGCACACGGGGCATGCCAGGAGATGATACAAATACAACATTTATTGATAGAATAAAAACAAGGGGAGAAAGGGTTAAAAGAGGAGGGGGTAATCACAGTACTAATACATATATTCCAATGAGGCAAAGGCACATAAAATGGTCAAAGTAATCGCCAATTATAATCAACATAGGAAGCCAGAATCATTAGAGGCACCCAAAAAATAATGGTATAAATAGCAAGACATGTGTCTATCTAATGAGACAAACTACCAGATTATGCACCCAAAAATAGGAGAGATGCCTGAGTTGAAGCAATGAACGCAGGACAAGACAATCTTGCCTGTTCCAAGTAGGAAGTCACATATCTCAAAACTGCAAATACATCACCAAATTATTGTAGTTGTTGAGGACAAATTATGAAGAGCTAGAGCCTCCTGTGATGGGAAATCAGTAAGGGTCCCCCTCTACAGACTCCCACTCCAACGCGTTTCGACAAACGGTCTTCTTCGGGGAGTCTTGGAACAGGCAAGATTGTCTTGTCCTGCGTTCATTAATCTGGCCTCGTGCTGCAACAGGATTTGACAGGAATAAAATCCTGGTGCAGCAAGAGGCCAGATTAATTTATGAGTTAAGAACTATGGCACCCCTCGGTTTAAATGAAGATCTCAAGCTGGGTTGTTTTTTGTAATTGTTTTATTTGCCCTGCTCTGCTTTTTCTTCCATACCCCCTTGTGTTTTTTCCTGTTTTTCCTTCACTGTTTTTCACTTATTCCAAGGTGTTCCCATGTCTATTTGTGTGTGGGACTGCCATGTCCAACCTTCTTTTTATGGTAACCCCCATAATGTATTGTTAACCTATTTATACTATAGGTTTCTTTTGTATTATACTCGGGCCATTTTTAGGGCCATTTTTGTGTATATATACAGTGCTTGACAAATCACCCACAAATTCTACTCGCCGAACCAAAAAAATCTACTCGCCACCTAGTCCCGCCCCCAACCCCGCCCCAGCCCCGCATTAAAAAAAAAACATTAATGAAATAAATTGAATAAATTCCTAGTAAGAACATTCGTTTTTGACATAAGTTTATTTATTGTATTACATTATACTACAATTAGTCGTGTGTGTGTGTATGTGTGTGTGTGTGTGTGTTGTGTGTGTGTGTGTGTGTGTGTGTGTGTGTGGTATGGGAGAGAGAGGTATGGGAGAGAGAGGTATGGGAGAGAGAGGTATGGGAGAGGTATGGAGAGAAAAAAAGCCAGATGTGAATGACTAGTTTCCTGCACCCCTTAACTAGTGCCTGGATACCCCCGCTTCACAATATTTAAAGCAGCAATCCCGCCTGGGATCTTACCTGATCCGCAGTCCCTCAATGTCCAGGTACCCTCATTCCCGCAATGTTATACATTGGAGGGGAGGTGTTCCCTACCTGTCTTCTGGGTTAGAGGGGATTCCGATATCTCCCGTGGAAGCTTGAGTCAGATCTGGAAGAAAGCAGTATAGGTTATTTCGGTGTAGTATAGGGCAATTAAGATATATAGAGGGTAAATAAGATATCCAGATCCAGATTGTGAGACAGAGAGACGGAGAGAGAGGGGGGGGGTGGGGGAGAGAGAGGGGGTGGGGGAGAGAGAGGGGGGGTGGGGAGAGAGAGGGGGGGTGGGGAGAGAGGGGGGGTGGGGAGAGAGGGGGGGGGGAGAGAGAGGGGGGGGATAGAGGGGGGGGAGGAGACAGGGGGGGGGGGGAGAGAGAGAAGGGTGGGAGACTGGATGGGGTGATTGGGGGGGTGGGGTGTCTGACTGGGTGGGGATTACTGACTATGACTGACTGGGTGGGGGGGGATGACTGGGTGGGGGGAGGGGTGACTGGTTGGGGGGGTACCTCTGGTGTCCCTACATGTTCTCTTGCTCTCATACACACACACACACACACTCTTATACCCATACACACACACTCTCTCTCTCGCGCGCTCTCTCTCGCTCTCTCTCGCTCTCTCTCGCTCTCTCTCGCTCTCTCTCTCTGTCTCCCATACCCCTCTCTCTCTCTCTCCCATACCTCTCTCTCTCTCTCTCTCCCATACCTCTCTCTCTCCCATACCTCTCTCTCTCTCTCTCTCTCTCTCTCTCCCATACCTCTCTCTCTCCCATACCTCTCTCTCTCTGTCTCTCTCTCCCATACCTTTCTCTCTCTCTCTCTCTCTTTCTCCCATACTCTCTCTCTCTCTCTCTCTCACATACCTCTCTCTCCCATAACTCTCTCTCTCTCTCCCATACCCCTCTCTCTCTCTCTCTCTCTCTCTCTCTCTCCATACCTCTCTCTCTCTCTCTCTCTCCATACCTCTCTCTCTCTCTCTCTCTCTCTCTCCCCTACCCCCCTCTCTCTCTCTCTCCCATACCTCTCTCTCTCTCCCATACCTCTCTCCCATACCTCTCTCTCTCTCTCTCTCGTCCCATACCTCTCTCTCTCCCATACCTCTCTCTCTCTCTCTCTCTCTCTCTCTCTCTCCCATACCCCTCTCTCTCTCTCTCTCTCTCTCTCTCTCTCCCATACCCCTCTCTCTCTCCCATACCTCTCTCTCTCTCCCATACCTCTCTCTCCCATACCCCTCTCTCTCTCTCTCTCTCTCCCATACCCCTCTCTCTCTCTCCCATACCTCTCTCTTTCTCTCTCTCTCTCTCTCTCTCTCTCCCCCATACCTCTCTCTCTCTCCCATACCTCTCTCTCTCTCTCCCATACCTCTCTCTCCCATACCTCTCTCTCTCTCTCTCCCATACCTCTCTCTCTCTCTCTCTCTCTCTCCCATACCTCTCTCTCCCATACCTCTCTCTCTCTCTCCCATACACCTCTCTCTCTCTCTCTCCCATACCTCTCTCTCTCCCATACCTCTCTCTCTCCCATACCTCTCTCTCTCTCTCCTCTCTCTCTCTCTCTCTCCCATACCTCTCTCTCTCTCCCATCTCCATACCTCTCTCTCTCTCTCTCTCTCTCTCTTATACCCTCTCTCTCTCCCATACCCCTCTCTCTCTCTCTCTCTCTCTCTCTCTTCCCATACCCCTCTCTCTCTCCCATACCCCTCTCTCTCTCCCATACCCCTCTCTCTCTCTCCCATACCCCCCTCTCTCTCCCATACCCCTCTCTCTCTCTCTCCATACCCCCTCTCTCTCTCTTCCCATACCCCTCTCTCTCTCTCTCCCATACCCCTCTCTCTCTCCCATACCCCTCTCTCTCTCATCACACACACACACCGCTACTACCTCCCGCCCCGCGTGGGCAGCGGGAGCACCGGAGGGAGGTGAGAGACACACGAGCCGGGAGGGGGGAGAGACACCGGGCAGCGGGAGAACTGGAGGGAGGGGAGTGACACCCGAGCCGCGCGGGCACCGGGGGGAGGGGGGAGAGACACCCGAGCCGCGTTGGCAGCGGGAGCACCGGAGGGAGGGGAGAGACACCCGAGCCGTGCGGGCAGCGGGGGGAGGGGGGAGAGACACCCAAGCTGCGGAGGGAGGGGGGAGAGACACAAGAGCCACGGAGGGAGGGGGGAGACACCCGAGCCGCGCGGGCAGCGGAGAAGGAGAGACACCCGAGCCGCGCGGGCAGTGGAGGGAGGGGGGGAGAGACACCCGAGCCGCGCGGGCAGCGGAGGGAGGGGGGGAGAGACACCCGAGCCGCGCGGGCAGCGGAGGGAGGGGGGAGAGGACACCCGAGCCGCGCGGGCAGCGGAGGGAGGGGGGAGAGACACCCGAGCCGCGCGGGCAGCGGAGGGAGGGGGGAGAGACACCCGAGCCGCGCGGGCAGCGGAGGGAGGGGGGAGAGACACCTAAGCCACGCAGGCAGCGGGAGCACCGGAGGGAGAGACACCTGAGCCGCGCGGGAAGCGGTCGCGCCGGAGGAAGGGGGGAGAAACACCAGTACAGTATATATATTTATTACAGTGCATTAAATTCCCCCCCACCTCAAGGATCTGTCCACAATCCTCTCCATGACCGGATCAGTGCAGGTCTTGTAAGCAGGAGGTGACACATTTATACAGGAGGATATATAGGAGGATCAGCAGACGCACGTGCGTGCGCACCCCCAACCCCCCCCCCCCTCCCATTACTTACCCGTGTAGAGAAGGAAGGGCGGTTTGAAGTCCTGGCAACTCCAAGCCACGTCACAGCCAGAGGGATTTTGTTTTTGCAGAGCAGGAGAAAAGCTACTGGCCACGAGCCAATATCCGATCGCAGCTGGCGAGTTGGCGAGCACTATATATATATATATATATATATATATATATCTCAACTGTAAATATTACTGTATGTTCATTTGCATGTCTTAGACAGGTCTGCAACCCTGTCTTTCAACCATTATCGCACACAGCACTTCCACTGCAGCAAGGGATTCTGGGAAATGACATGCAATTGAGCACACAGTGCCACCAGAAAACCCACCTACAGACAGCTGTTTCGACCTTAATGGGTCTCATCAGTGTGGGGTCAAAACAGCTGTCTGTGGGTGGGTTTTCTGCTATGCACCTTAACCCTGGCTGTGCTCAAAGCTGTGACCATGCAGCAAGCTTAAGCCTATAGGGAACCATGTTAAAAATGGTTTTTGAAGCAAAAAGCGGCACTGTGTGCTCATTTGCATGTTATTTCCCAGAATCCCTTGCTGCAGTGGAAGTGCTGTGTGCTGGGTGATGATGGGGAAAGGCGGGGTTGCAGACCTGCCTAAGACATGCAGATGAGCATACAGTTGTATTTACATTTGCATATTTGCTTTGCTCTGGAGGGTTTTTGTCACTTTTTTTACTCACCATAACTTAACTCAGTATATATGTGTGTGTATATATATATATATATATATAATATAATATAATATAATATTATTATTATTTTTTTTGTTTGTTTGGGGTTTTTTTTTCAAAGCAAGTATAAACCAACCTCACACTGATGATACCCATCAAGGTTGAAACATGTCTGAGTGGTCTGTACTTGCTTTGCTAGTCCCATGCTGTGTTTAAAAGCTGTGGTGAACGGCGATGCATCAGCTTAAATGGGCTCCATGTGAATGGATATTCCAGGCAAAAGGTGACAATTGTGTGCTCATTTGCATGTCATTT